>NC_141135.1:172846972-173211972 GCF_053477565.2 Lygodium microphyllum
TCGTAGTCATTGTCGTAATCATAGTCGTGGTCGTGGTCGTGGTCGTGGTCGTGGTCGTGGTCGTGGTCGTGGCCGTGGACGTGGTCGTGGTCATGGTCGCGGTCGTAGTCATAGTCGTAGCCATGGTTGTGGTCGTGGTCGTAGTCATGGTTGTGATCGTAGTCATAGTCGTACTCGTAGTCGTGGTCGTGGTCATGGTCATGGTCATCGTAGTCGTGGTTGTGGTCATGGGTCGTGGTTGTGGCCGTCGTAGTTATAGTCCTGGTTGTGGTCGTGGCCGTGGTCGTAGTCATAATCATAGTCATCGTCGTAGTCGTAGTCGTGGTCGTTGTGGTGGTCATGGTCATGGTCGTGGTCGTAGTCATAGCCGTGGTCGTGGTCGTGGTCATGGTCATGGCCATGGCCGTGGCCGTGGTCGTAGTCGTGGTCGTGGTCGTGGTCGTAGTCGTAGTCGTAGTCGTGGTCATAGAAAAAGAGAGAGATGGAAGGAGAAGATAACAATTTAAGAAAAAAAAAAGAATGATAACAAAAATAAATTGTTTGTTGTAACGTAGAAAAAATGGAAAATGATGAAGGTCCTGTTGTTCAAGATCGCGAGGCGTATCTTAATTAGTATGTCCCATGTCCTTGCTCTTAATGCAAGCTGGCAATTAGATGAAAATGCCGATTGTCTATAGAACACGTACGACGATTTAGCGAGTTTCAATCTGAGATCATTGATCAGGCAATTGCGGATTTTTAGCAAACGATAAGAAAATTTAATATCAATCATGCATTGTACTCGCAAGCTAATTGAATACCATATACAATAAGATTGGGTCTCACTTGCAAATTTTCTATCCAGGGAGGTGATGTCTCATCCCAAGGAGAAGTGCACCCTTTGCAGCCAATTAGAAGAGTTCGTGGGCGTGCGATAGATGGAGTGCATAAGCCAATCCACCACTTGCAAGGCCAATCTATACCGTCAATGCCAGAGGAAAAAGGCAACCTTCCAAACCTACCTACAATCTTGGAGCCTGAGATGGAGGCAATGATCGATGCATTGATTCCCATGGATGTCGAGACTTCTAATCCGCTTAGAGAGGAAGCATCCATACCATTATATGATGGGTGCCGAGTATCTCACCTAAAGACACTGCTTGCACTCTTAAGTGTACAAGGAAAATACGGGTGGAGTGATACGAGTGTGACCGAGTTGTTTAGGTACCTTGTACATACGCTTCGTTGATTTTTTTTCAACACTATTATTAAAAACATTTGTGCTTTTTCAAGGTGTTTATGATTTTTTTCAAGTTATTGAAATATCATATATTACCACCTGCAAATACCATGCCTGAGTCTCGTGATGATGCATGACATGTTTTACGAAAGCTTGGCATGGACTACAATAACATCCATGCATGTATCAATGATTGCATACTATTTCGAGGAGAATACGAGACTATGGAGACATGTCCAAAGTGTGGTGCTCACAGGTATCGACAAGACTTGCAAGGGTAAACCATCCCTCAAAAAGTTCTCAGACACTTTCCGCTTATCCCCCGCATAAATCACATGTTTCGTACGTCCGACATGGCGAGCTTGACAACATGGCATGCAAGAATAGGTCCACGGATGGAGTTCAACGAATATTAGCGGATTCACGCGCATGGAGCCATGTTGACTCTACCTTCCCAGGCTTTGCCCAAGAGCCAAGGAATCTTCGACTCGGTCTTGCAATGGATGGCATGAACCCATTCGGTCTGCGCTCAACTTCTTACAGTGTGTGGCCTATAGTCCTTGTCAACTACAATATCCCTCCATGGCTTTCTACGAAGAAACGACATCTCATCCTTAGCTTACTCATCCCCGGCCGCTACAAAGTCAAAAATATGGACGTGTATCTTCGTCCATTAGTCGATGAGCTTAAGATTTTGTGGGAGGAGGGGGTCACCGTGCAAGATATGAGCAGGCGCAATGGTCGGCGGTCAACCAATATTCGAGCCATTCTCATGTGGATGATGCATGACTTTCCGGGATTCGGAGAGTGCTCAAGTGAACATGCCTCCGTTCTCATTGGTAATATCTATATTTTATCTTGTTCAAGCAAGTATTCACTAGGTCGTGGTGTTAGAACAGGTCTGGTTACCTCAGGTTATCATGCATGTCCATTGTGCGGGCCACAATTAGACTCCCGAAGGTCACGAACCATGAAGAAGATGGTATATCAAGGACATGCTGCTTTCTTGCCAGAGAATCATGAACTCAGGGAAGGTTTCCTTGGACGACCTCCAACACATATGAATGCCGCAAGCTGGTACGAGCTGAAAATGGTTCACGCGGTGTCGAAGAGTTTGGAAAGCAATGTCGCAACTTCAGAAGTCCTTGATAATTTCAGGCTAGAAGATCCAGCAAGAAAAATGAAGTAAAATCTGTTATAATTTCAGGACACCCTACATTCTTTTGAGCATTTAAAAGGGATTCCACCCTCTTGTTCAGCTCCATAGTTGCTTCAATAAAGTCTATAAGAACAAAAGGAGAGTTGCTTTTTCCACAAGTTTTAATTACAATGGTTCGATGGATCAATCTCTGAATTGTCAATGATCTCTTATGAATTCAATCCTTCGTGTTTATCACAAACAACCTCATAAGGTCTCAAATCTGATTCCTCAATCATAGATTGTTTTACTGTCTTCATTATCATAGATACAAAGCTTGCATGAATAGCACTAAGAGCTGATGGACTTTGTTTAAGCTGTGCCTTTTACATCCAAGACCAGCTGCATTGCCAAAGGACCTCCAGATTCATCCTCAGAATTCAGTTCTTGGACAGTATTTATGTCTTCTTGGGCTTTTATAAGCAAAAGCATTAACCCTTCATAAAGATCTGTCAGGCCTTTTCCTGTTTCAGCAAAGAGTGCAACAGCTTCATCAAATCCTAAAGTAAAAGATTCACCAAGTGTGGCCAGAAATCTGCCAGTACTTAATTCACTTGCAGAATTGGAATCACCAATACAGCTTCTAGAATCCGCGCGATAACCACAGCATCAACAATATGATTTCACTGCTGATTCAAGCCCCTTTTACAAGATCAGGATTCAAAACCTTTTCCATTGATGCAAGCCTTGAACATCTGTTCAATCTAGAAAGTACTCAGATCCCTCTTTGTTTTGCCGTTGTTGCCCATTCGAGCTTCCTTCCATAGTTATCCCCAAAAGCATCAGCTTCAGCTCCCTTTGATTATGCGTTGTCCCAGGATTGTGAAGGAAAGGAGACAAACAGCTACTCGTCGGATGAATTTCCCACCACCTCGGGTCATGCAGGCCTCCCTACGATAGGTTAATGTCTTCAATATCCGCAGAAGATGTCGATTACTCCTTATAATACGTTCCTTTCATCCTCTTCAATGTTCGTTCCTCTAAGCTGCTGCAGATTAGAGGCGACCTTTTGCGAGTCCCCAAAAACATGCAGCATACTATTGCAAGATGCTCTCATTGACGGATTACAAAATATGTTTCCAATTTTTCACGTCTGTCTCTTTTCTTATAACAGAGAAAAAGAAGAGAATTGCCATCTGTTGAGGAAGGTGCCTTGCTTCCTCGAGGCATAGAGTCGAAGGCGTTGCAGTCCTGGTCGAACACGCAATCCGCAGAAGGTGCTGCTTTCCTTTGAATCAAAGCTTTTTTTTTAACCCATTGCTCTCCAAATCATTCTCGTAAAGCGCTCCAGGAGTCGATGTGGTCGATGAAGGACGTCGACATGTCCGAGTAGAGGTCCACCACTTGGGAAATGTTGCTATTCAATTCCTTGATCAATGTCACATTCCTGGTGAGATTTTCAAGCATCTTGGATTCATGATTCTGGTTGATCTCCCCAATAAGCACCCTGTTCTCATCCAGGATCTTCTGTACTTTGCTGAAGCTGCTGTTAAGCTCTCTTCGTGTCGATTCGATTGCAGATAGGGAAAGGCTTTATAAAGCGTCTCAGTTCGACCTCATACGAATCTAGTGAGGAATTCCCCTCCTGTTCCTCTCTCTTCCCTGTTTCTCCTCGTTCCTCTATTTCCCAATTTTTTTTTTCCAATCCTCTCTCTTCCACCCGGCTTCAGCACTCCCCCCCTCTTCTTATGGTAATGATGGACTGTTGGGTTGACTTCTTCTCGAGATGATGAAGATGACAATGCAGAACCGTCTCTGTCCTGCTGTTGATCCTTCTACAGCCACTTCTTCTTGTTCTTACGAAGTTGATAATGCAAGAGTCTGTTCTTACGGAGATGAAGATGCAGGATCAATTTTGTCATAGACCTGTCCTCCCATTAATTACAGAGTATCCTCTTTGTTTTCCAATCAGCTGCAGAGTCATTGCGTTTTGAATGCCCGTTTCTCCCTCCAAAAACTGCTTTTTCTCCAATCCTCTTTCTCCCCTTCTCGTAGCTCCCTCCTCTTTTTCTGTCACATCCGCTTATTTCTTTTTCCCTCCCTCTTTAGCTCTTCTAAAAAAAATCCCTCCTTTGCCCACGATAGCTCACATGACATTATTTTTGGTTCAAATTCAAATTATCTATTCTAGAGCTTGTAGAAGTCTTAGCTTATACAAAAGCTCTTGACTACACTGCATATCTCCAACAATTGTAGTTTGAAAATCACCTATTCTTCACATTCAAGGGTCAGCATTAAACCACAACTCATCAGTTCTTCACCTTCAATGGTCCGCATCTCATCTGTTCTTCAAATTCAATGATAAGCCTTAGCTTCTTCCTTCTCCTCCGATGCGTGTGTAGTCACATGTGCATGCACCTGTGTGTGCCCATGGCCATGGCCACCGTGCTCCCATGGATGCCACAAACCCAGAAGGACAAGGCCATCCTCTTTCGCTCTGTAGAAAACCCAAAACCATATGATGAAGCAGCCTCAGTCATTAAGCTCAAACCGTGAATCCGTCCTACAGTCAATGGCTCCCCTCTGCTGAGTCTACGAGCAATAGTGCTGATGGATTTTGGCAAGCAATGATTCCAAACCTCGAATGCGCAGCAATACAACAGCGGAATCACATCCAAATAGAATGCAGCGGTTCTCAGTTTTCTACGAGTTGCCATATTGGACCCACTTACAGGTCAACCACTTGGTGGATCCCATGTATATTTTCAAGAATGTGGATAGCTTGCTATGGGACCACATCACTGGAAAGAGAGACACTATAGGGGCACGAATGGATTTGAAGGAGGTAGGTAAGATGGAGGCGCTTTGGCTGCAGTCGAGTGCTGATGGTCACGTGCAACTTCCTCACGCTCCTTGGGTTTTGTCCACTAAAGAAGAGTGCATTGTAAAGCAAGTAGTCAAGTCTATCCGCACTCCGATGGGTATGATGCGTTCTCTCAAGTGTGCATTTTCTAAAGACGACCAATTATCAAGGCTAAAATCCCATGACTGGCATAAGATATGTCAGGTTTGTACTACGAATGGATTATAATTGAAGTGCGCATTTTGCTCTTTGGAGTATAGCCATTATTCATAATGCTTTCTCATTTGTGGCAGTTTGTACTACCGATCGCGATCGTAGGATGTCTTGAGTGTTGAAATGACCTATTTTTTGGCTGATTTTTGTTGTTTTTGAGAGCTGAATGGTTGATTTTATGAGATGATTGATTGGTTTGGAAGTGGTTTGAGAGTGTTTTGGATAGGTTGGAATGGTTTTATTAAGCTCATGATGTTTATTAGTAGAGATGTGAAGTTCTGTTGATATTCTGATATGTTCTGTTCGGTCCTGATAGCTTCTGTTGAGCTTCTGTTTTCTCTCTATATGGAAGGATGGAGTATTAATTGATAGGGTTTGAGATTGTTTCAAAGCTTATTGAGTGATTTTTGATGGTTTGGAATGGTTTTGGTATGAGTTATGTGGTTCTGATGCTTTCTGTTGACTTTCCGTAACTCTCTGTTGAGCTTCTATGAGCCTCTGTAGACCTTCTGTATGCTTCTGTATGCCTTTGTATGTGTTCTGTTGGATGAGAGTGTAGCTGGGGAAAGTTTTCTAGCCTTGAAAAGAGGTGAATACAAGTGCAAAAGAGCTAAAATAAGTCAAAGAAGTAGCTGCTGAAGACTCAAGTAAAGACTGGAGTGAAGTGACAGTGGTGAGCTATGAAGAGTCATTGTAGTGGCTCTGGTGCCTCTTCACATCAGACATACCTCTTGGGAGGTGCATCCACGACCTAAGAAGGATTATTGAGGGTTATTATGAGAGCATTGTAGTGAGGAGATAATGTACTATTGATGGAGAGAGAGAGAGAGTCAGAGATAGTTAAATCTATCAAAATAGTATGATTGTATATAAGAGATTGAGAGAGAAGACTATGAAGACATTGAAGATGAATACTATGTGATGTATTTCCATTCAAAGATAGTGTATTCCTTTGTGTTCTTTATTCTATTGATGGATTTTGTGAAGATGTTGGAGAATATGGTTGATTCTATCAAATCCGTGGGAGAAATCTACTATGATGGTGCGTGAAGAATTGGTGTTTTCTTTGTTTTGATGATCAAAAGAATGAAATAAAAGCTTGTTGATGTTACAAGATAGATTTTCTTGCAAGAGAATTCTCTTTTCCTTGGTGTTCCTCTTGGGGCTCCATGTTTTTGGTGCGCAGCCGAGGAATCTTGCCATCAACAAGCACCAGAAGGGGCTGAAAATGAGGGAAATGGCATTGCCAAGAAGAGAAGAATTCAATGGATGTTTGTAAAGTTCCTTCTTCCACTGAAAAGTTGGAATTTCTCATTATCAAAGCCACTTTCCACAAGAAATTCATCCCACAATGGCGGAAACATATCACCATCATGATGCATGCTCTATGTGGTGGACAGTTTCCTCTTCCTGTTGAAGCAGCAAAAACTTGCATCTTGGTGGCAAACTGTTTGGGAACAAACTGAAGAGCAAAAACAGAGAGAATAACCATCCATGGAATATTTGGCATTCATTGAGAAGTTTTCAGACATCATCAAATGGGAGATTGTGAAGAAGCTTCAGGAGTCTTGGTCTGTAGATGTTCACAAAAATAAGAAGGAAAAGAATTGGAATTTGTTCGTGGATGCTCAACAGCAAGATACATGGGATGCTTGGTGCACTGACAATCTTCTGTTTGTTCAATTGGCAACCCACTGGAAGTTGGTAGACAGAGTGTTTTTTACAACATACACTGTTGAAACCATCAGAAGCTGGCATTACTATGATGATGGCACCACCACAATGCTTAGACGTATGCATTTTGACACCTTCAGAACCGAATACCTTCCTCTTTGCAGTGGCATGAAAGCAGAATTCAGAGACGTTGAAAAGGAAGAAGTAGAAGAAATGTTGGCAAGAGAGTCCTCCAAAGACCGAAGCCTTCTGTTATCCCTCTGTGGAGCACTAACAATATAGTGGAGCCAACCCCCTGATGAATGACGTAATAAAGAGGCAAGCGTTAGAACGAGTCCAGAGGTACGTGAGAAGAGAAAATGCAAAAATCAAAGCTAAGAACGAGCTCACAGCAGAAGCCGCCTTTGACGCCCTTGTGGAACTCTTTACAGAAGTCCCAATGGCATATCAAGCCCTTCCTCCTCCTGCTGGAGGTCCACTCCCAAGCCAGATCCATCCTGGCAATATTGATAACAAGCCAGCAAATGTAGTTCCATTGCCAGTTTTAAGGGAGAGTACAATGAAGACCCCGATCTTCATGTAGCAGAGTTTATGGTAGCATGTGTGGCTAACAATGCCAGAACCCCTGAGCATTGGTTAGCAATATTCCCCGCCACTTTCAAGGGTGCGGCGTTTCAGTGGTATGAGAGACAAGCAACAGGAACTTTTGGCACATGGGACGACCTGAAGTTGGCCTTCCTCACTAAATTCAGGCGTGAAGGTTTTGAAGAGCGGATGCGAGAGGAATTTATGAATTTAAGTCAGTCCTCTGGAGAAAGAGTAGAAGCTTATGTCTCACGAATGGAATCCATCCTGAAGAGATGGACTAACCATAATCTAGATGATGGCATTCAAAAGGGAGTGTTTCTCAAATGATTACAACCAGAAGTTCGTAAGTTTGTGGAGCTGCAAAGACCAGCCACACTGCAAGCTGCAACAGAAGGTGCAAGACTGTACGATCAAGTGGAAGCTAGATTGGCGATGAATCCAAGAAGAGGAGTCCTACCTCCTCTGATGCCAGGAATGATGTACCCACCAAATGCAGTCCCAGGGACAGTCCCCTACCCCTACCAACAGATGCTCCCAGTATCACAGTACAGTGCACCTAATCCACAGTGGCCACAATCAATGCCTCAAATGATGGTTCAACCACAACAACAATGGTCCCGACCAATTTTCCCAATGCCAAATCAGCAGCAACAGTGGAACCCTACCAACTGGAGCCAACAGCCAATAGTTCAAACAGGAGCTCTGAATCAGAATCAGAACAGAGACCCCTCTACACCAGCCCAACCTGTTTATGCAGTGATTACAGAGACTCCTCAAAACCCTACTGCCAATACCTCAGGAGGAGAAAGCTTGAAGGATTATTTATCCAATTCAGTGCAAATATCAAAAAGGAGTTGATGAATGTGATTACAAAGCAGCTGCAGACACTAAAAGTGAATACCGCTAGCATATCCAACGTTGCAGGAGTAGGAAGAGATGTGATGCGGTCAAATACTTGGTGTGGTAAGTGTCATCAAGCAAGCCATTTAGCCACTGAATGCACACGAAAACCAACCATTCCTGGAGCTTTCTGTTCCTACTGTTTGCGGAAGAACCATACAGAGGATATTTGCTCTCTGAAGGAGATACATGATAGGAGAAGGAAGGAAGAAGACGCAAGATTCAACTTACTAGAATCCAAAATGACAACACAGAATATTGGACCCAAGCCTAGAGAGTTTGGTCCTAATTTCGGTCCAAGAAGATTTCCATCCCAAAGTTACAGAGGAAGACAATCTGGCGGTGGTCAGAGATCAGAAGTGGAGTATTACAGATGCAGAGAAAAGGGATACATTTCACCAAATTGTCCAAATCCCAGAAGGTCAGTGGATTACAAGCCCTTATGCTGTCGATGCAAAGGAGAAGGCCACACTGCAAAAGACTGTCCAAGCCCAACCCCAGTGAAAAACAATGCTACTGATAATCCGGCCAAGGCCCAAGAGCCTACCTCCAATTTAGTGGAATTGGAAGTTGCTGCTATCACACGTGCAAAGAAGAAGGAACCACCTATCCAGAAAGAAAATAATCCTCTTGCCAAAACAGTGAAGTTTAATCTTCCACCAGAAGAACAGAACAGAACAGAGCCTGACAGTGCCGTACAGAGCACTACAATGCCACAGAGAGTCACAGAGACAGTTCCAGAGACAAGCCCAGGGTCCAGGAGATAGAAGAGGAGGAAGTGCCACAAGTGGCAGAAGAAGTCCCCATGATGCCCTTGTTGGAAGAAAAAAGGAAAATGAAAACGGGTGTTGCCCCATTCCCTAACCGGTTAGAGAAGCCAGTGGATCCTATTAAGGAATGCGATCTGGTCAGAGATCTAGATACCTTTAAACCAAACCTTACATTCCGACAATTATTGATGTTGTCTCCCAGTTGCCAAAAAAGGTTCAAAAGTATACTAACAAGAAGACATGGCTTAAGGATTGCTCCCTCAACAGCAACAAAGTCCAACAAAGCTCCAGAGCTTGTAAAAGAAGTGGATGTGGCTAACGCCTTCCTAGATCCGAGTACCCCAGAGACTAGTGTATGGATAGAAGGCTGCTTTATTGCAAATGCACTGATTGATGGTGGTTCATCAGTGAACATTATGACGGATGTGACAATGAAGGATCTAGGCCTACAAGGTGTGCAACCCACCCAATGGCTCATTAGACTGGCAGATCAGAGCAGAATCAAGCCTTTGGGCATTCTCCCATATGTGAAGACTACAGTGGCTGGAAAAGATTATTGGCTAACCTATCTGGTGGTGAAGCCAAACTCTTATGGTACATCCTACCCCCTGTTTTACTGGGCAGACCATGGCTTTTTGAAGCCAGAGCAAGGACGGATTGGTTCAAAGGAACCTTGACCTTGGATAGAGGACCTAACAAAGTGGTGCTGAAGTTATATGGTGCTCAAAAAGGTCACGGATCCACTTCCTTGGAATTATCTTTTGACTCCCCTAATGAGGCTACAGATGCAACATCAGCAGACAAAGATGCTGTCAAACAGATCCTTCCTAAGAAAATAGTGGCACGTTCCTTAACAGTGGATACTGTAAGCCAACTCCCAAAAGATGCAAAGTCCCTGTCAATGGGTGAATACTTCCCGCCTGAACCAGGAACGATTTTCGAAATCACTTCTGACAGTGAGATAGAAGCATGGATGTACTGCTCTCCCTGTTACATGGCCATAGCAGAGCCAAAAACAAAGGCAGAAGATGAAACAGAGAACCTATTCTTCTCTTACAGAGCTCCTACAGAGACAGAGACAGAGACTCAGACTGAGACTGAGACTGAAGAGGATGGAGATGATATTGAAGAAGAAGGTTATGAAAGCGAGACGGAAGAATCTATCCCACACGAAGAGGATATATATGAAGAAGAAGTTCCAGAAGCATCAGAAGTAAACGAGCTCATGATGTGGGACAGAATGGCGATGGTACCATTTGGTCTGGTAAATGGATTTTCTCATATGCAAAATCTTTATAAGAAATGGATTAAGAAGACCAAGCCGTCTTTCAGCAATGGCTCATGCTATCCTCAACCATCTTTGCCAAGAAAAGATGATGATGATGCACCGTGCCAACAAGCACTAGTCTCACAATTCCAACAGGCATCAGAGGGTCCCTGTTATGTGATGTTCCTAGACACGTCATCAGAAGATGAGTCTTCAAGCCAAGAGGTAACTAATCTTGAAACCAAACCCGAAACGGCTCCCATTTCAATATCTCAAGGAGCAACCTAAGTCTCCACCACAAGAAGAAGTTGGTTCTAGTGGGACATCAGAAGAGGACACCACCCCCTTGAAGGAGTTGGACATGTATCCAGAAGCAGTCCGTGGGACCTTCATCTATAAAGTAGAAGGTGAAAGGCAGTTAACTTTTGTGGATGCAGATGGCACTGAACGCCACTTGAAGGTGGGTAGCAGCCTACCAGAAGAGGAGTTGTCAACTTTGTACAACTTGTTGAAAGAGAATTTGGATGTGTTTGCATGGTCCTACAAAGACCTAAACGGGATTGATCCCACAATATGTTAGTATCATATTGATTTGGAGCCTGATGCCAAGCCAGTACGGTAACGACAGAGGCGAATGAACCCGAATTATTCCACATTGGTGAACGTAGAGCTGTTGAAGCTTCTAGAAGCCGAATTCATCTATCCAGTTGGCAAATAGTGAATGGGTCTCACCCATCGTAGTAGTACCCAAGAAGAATGGCAAGCTTCGTATATGTGTGGATTTTCGCAAGTTGAATTCCAAGACGAAGAAGGATCACTTTCCTATCCCTTTCACAGACCAACTGTTGGACACAGTGGCAGGACATGAGCTTTATTCCCTTCTGGATGGATTCAGCGGATATAACCAAGTGCAGATAGCAGAAGAAGATCAGTCCAAAACAACCTTCACCACAGAATGGGGGACCTACGCTTACCGAGTGATGCCGTTTGGACTCTGCAATGCCCCTACTACTTTCCAGCGAGTCATGATGGCCGCATTCCAAAATCATCTGCACGACTTTATTAAGGTATATTTGGATGACTTATGTGTCTATAGTTTGATCCGTGAACACTAGGGACATTTGGAACAATGCTTTGACGATGCCGGGAGTATGGGATTTCCCTCAACCCCGACAAATGCATTTTTGGGGTCTCTTCTGGAGTTCTATTAGGCCACATTGTCTCTGCACAAGGGATATCAACAGACCCTGCAAAGATCGAAAAGATTGCAGCTCTGACAGCACCCACCAACCTCAAACAGTTGAGGGGATTCCTAGGCCACGTGGGTTACTACAGAAGGTTCATAGCCCATTTTGCAACAAAGTCAACCTCCTTGCACAAGCTTCTAAGGAAAGATGTAGAGTTTATTTGGACAGAAGAATGTGACAAAGCCTTCAACACTCTGAAGCAGTGTCTGATTGAGGCACCCATTCTGCAGCCTCCTGATTGGACAGAGTTTCATGTACACACTGATGCATCAGTTGAAGGGCTAGGTGATGTCCTATGTTAAAAGGGTCCCTCGAAATTAGATCAACCGATCTATTATGCAAGCCGAAAAGTCACTGATAGGGAACGGAACTATACAGTGACAGAGTTGGAGTGCTTGGCAATGGTGTTTGCCCTAGAGAAGTTTCGCCATTATCTACTGTCTACCCACTTTAAATTTTATGTGGATCATGAGGCCTTGACCTTCCTGATGAATAAAGCAGACGTGAAAGGACGATTGATGAGATGGTTACTCTTGTTCCAGGAGTTTGACTTTGAGGTAATTACCAAACCTGGTCGTTCCCATGTTCTGGTTGATCATCTGTCGCGTATCCCACAGACTGCAGACGAGGAGCAGGATGATCCAAACCTCCCTGATGCTTCCCTATTCCTGGTAGAAACTGTAACTCCCTGGTATGCAGACATTGCCAATCTGTTGGCAACCCAACAGTACCCTCCTGGTATTTCTAGTCGGGAAAGGAAGAAGCTTATGTTTGAATCAGCCCCCTACACCCTGTTAGGCGGTGCATTGTACAAGAAAGGCAAAGATGAAGTGCTCAGAAGATGTGTTGCAGAAGATGAGATTGGGATTGTTCTGAAGGCTTGCCATGACGAGCCATGTGGAGGCCACTTTGCAAGAGAAGCCACAGCCAGGAAAGCTCTGTTAGCAGGTTACTGGTGGCCGACCATCCACAAGGATGCCTATGATAACTGTAAGCGATGTGATGCTTGTCAGCTAATGGGGAAACCTACCAAGACTAGTGCCATGCCACTGCAACCTATCCTTCCTTTGAAGCCGTTTGAGAAGTGGGGCATCGACTTTGTTGGCCCAATCGATCCTCCTACTAGAAGGAAGCAGAACAGATACATCTTGGTATGTACGGATTATGTCACAAAGTGGTGTGAAGCTAAAGCCCTAAAGCGGGACGATGGTAACAATGTGGCCCTGTTCATGTACGAGAATATCATCACCTGTTTTGGCAGTCCCCTAGAGCTGGTAAGTGACAGAGGCACTCATTTCATTAATAAAGTCATGGAAGAGTTGACAGAGATGTATAAGATCCGCCACCATCTCAAGTCCACTCCTTATTACCCTAGAGCCAACGGCCAAGTCGAAGTCACAAATCACATCCTCTGCTCAATTCTAACACGAACAATTGCCGCACATCGTTGTGATTGGGATGATCGACTTACAGAGGCCCTCTAGGCATACAGAACCTCCCATAAAGCAGCAACATGACAGACACTCTTCCAGCTGGTGTATGGTACAGAAGCTGTTTTCCCTGTTGAATTGGAATTGCCCTCTTTGCGAGTGGCTATCAAAGAGTGTTTGGGGGACGATGATTCACTGCAATGCGGTCTCCTACACTTGGAATGTTTGGATGAAACTCGCAGGATGGCTCTATAGTGCATGGAAGCCACGCAAGCTCGACGTAAGGCTTACCATGACAGCTTCATCAAGCACAAGGAGTTCAATGAAGGTGATTTGTTCCTAGCTTATGATTCACGATTTGGCAAGTTTCCTGGCAAGCTCCAACAGCGGTGGATGGGCCCATATAAGGTACTTGCTGTCAACTCTAATGGCTTTGTCCAAGTGCAGACCGTTGATGCCTCTGATGATCCCTTCCTGATCAATGGATATCGCCTGAAGAAGTACTTTCCTCCTTGGAGATCTTGACAATCACGGTCACCTGATCCTTTCCCTCGTTGGCGTGGCACTGTAACTCTTATGATGCTACTTCTGATAGCCGTTCTTCAACCACTCCTGATGAGGTGGATGCAACCCTCTGTCCCCTCAACCCCACCTCCCGCCCCTGATCTCTTATCCTCTATTTTCCACCAGCCGAGAGTGGCGAGGTTGGTTCTAACATATGGTTTTTCTACCATTCCTTTCCTAAATTTTTTTTTTTTAAGAGAGAAAAAAAAAGAAAAAAACATATCGGTCATGGGAGAAAAGGACTTAGGTCCCTGTCATGCCGACCTATTCTTCGAGAAAAGGTGGAAACACCCTCGGGAGTAGGAGAAAAAGAAAAAAACTGTTATGGGAGAAAAGGAAGCAATTCCCTGTCATAGTAGGCCTCGTTCCAAGAAAAGGTGTTAAACACCCTTGGGCGAGAAGCTGGCTGTGGAAAAGGTGGTAACACCCTGCAGTTCAGGATAACTGACTCACCAGCAGAAAATTGTCCAGAATAAATTTGAAGCCACCTCCCTTGCTGCGCTATCTCTGCCACTTCATCAGTCTGTCTGCCCCCTTTCGCAGACGATCTTTTCTACAACCAATTGAAGTACCAGATTTGATGGCTACCTCCTTGGGTATGCCTCTTCAACAACTGACGACGCGATCTTTATCGACAAACAATTGAGTGATACAAGCTTTCATCCTACCAGGACGGGGTTGTGAGTATGGTTGCCCTCTGTAACTATCAACAGAGAGTGAGACAGAGGGTGGGGCGAGAGACCAGTCTTTTCCCTTCAAATCAAATGAGAGGTGAGAAGTGTGAATGAAGTGTTGCACGCACAAGATGGGCCTCTCAATGCACAAAGCACGATCTGTTTTTGTGCACTGCACCATAAGGCTCCTTGGCCTTCCTTCTCGCACCGTATGCCGGCACAGGGCGGGATGCACAGTTGCACCATCAAATGCGCACAAGGTATACAACCTCTGCACAAGTGACCGTGAGGATTATATCAATGGGTTTCAGGAAAGGGTTGCCCTCCTGTACCTTTCAGCAGAGCATGAGACAGAGGGTGGGCTGAGTGTGACTGGAGTTTCTTCAATCAATTACCGAGAGGTGAGATTGAGGGACGTTCCGACCTTTGGAGTAAGATATGTTCTCGTTTCCTTATGCACCCACGGGATGGGTCTCTGCCATCAACGCAAGACACGTCACCCTGTTCTGTACACTGCACTGTCAGGCTCCCTTGCCTTCCTCCTTGTACCTATGCCAGATGGGTTGGACGCACTAATGCACCATCAACTGTGTACCCTGGCATACTCCCTCTGCACCATCCCCCTTGTCAATTCCTAAACTGGGTGTGAGCTCTGGGTTTCATCATTATTCACTCGAGAGATGTCAGTAATGGGGCGAGTGACTGTTTGTTCATTCCATTTGAGTGATTGTGAGTTGAGTGCAACATTCCTCATCATCGACGTATTTCCTGCGATTCCTTCAACCAGCTACCTCCCTGGGTGCTGCCGCGTGGTCCCTGCCACGAAGGACGGGTGCTGTGAAGATGCCTTGGTACCTCCTGCAGCCAACAACGACAGTGGACGTGCCATCGACAATTAACATTGATTCTCTACAATATGGGCCAAGTTTTTCTAACCATACACCTTCTGTTTCTCAGTGACGGTCATGTTTTAAGTGTGGGGACGTTAGCAATTGGTCTGTTGAGTGGTCCTAGGTCCCTGTTGCTCGGTCAACCCTACCCGTTAAGGTTTTAAGTATGGGGACGCGTCCCTACGCATCTACATTGCATATCCCTCTGTATATTCCTTAACCTGCTAATGCCTCTATGCCATGACTTGCTTTTACCCTGATGAGGTCCCTTCCCCACCCATCCGTTCATTTTTCACCCACCCTCGGGGCTATTCCTTTGCAGTTTTCCTTCATTCCCTGATTTTGCTGTCCTACCATGTGCATGCACCCTATGTTCACCGAAATCCACATCCAACCTTATAGCCATGTTCATCCCTTTGCACTGACCATTTTTCCTTTTTACCAACCCCTGTTCCGACATCAGGTTCTCGAGTTATTAATTTTTGAAGTATTTTACTCACATTAGTCGGTTTTCCATGTGAACACGTTTTGCTTGCTTCGGAACGATGATCTGCCGTCATAGCCCTGACAACCACTTTCTCCTTGACATTTTTCCTTTTTACTCCATGTCATTTTGATGCACGGTTTGTCCAATATTAATTTTTGCGGTTTCTCGAGACTTTTTCGTACGTCTTTTTGACATTTTTCTATGTGAACCTGCCCTGTTTGCATCAGAATTCCAGTTTGATTTGACAGTCGTGTCCACGCGCCTTCTCCCACATTTTTCCTTTTTCCTCCACCCTCTTTCGACTTTTGGATTTTTAATTATTAATTTTTAAATGTGTTTTCGGGTGTTTTTTTGGTGCTTTTCGCATGTGACCGTATCTTATCTCAGTCGGAACCATGTTTTGCCGTGATAGGATTTTCGGGCACGTGCTTCTACGTATTTTTCCTTCTTCCTGCACCTCGTTCCGATGCACGGATCTTTCGATATTAATTTTCGTTTGCGTTTTCGGGGCCATTTTTTGTGTTTTTTGCATGTGAACGCCCTGTCTTTCCCCCAGAACCCCCATTGCATGTTTCCCCTGTCTTCCCCCTACCGTCCTACACAATTTTTGTTTTTACGACATTTCATTTCGCTGCTCGGATTGGGAGATATTAATTTTTCCTTGTTTTTACGTGTTTCGCGCGACTCGTCCCGCGCGTGAATGCACCCGTTTTCGATTTTACGCGTCTCCACATGCCCCGGTCGCGTCCACGTGCTCTGTGCCGACGTCCCGGTGCCATTCCGCCCCCGTCACGGTAAATTTTTTTACCCCGCTCCGCGCACGCATGCAAGAAGGGGGCACGCCTTTCTTTTCTTTACTTTCTTTATTTAATTTATTATTTTTTTTTAAAACCCAATTTATTATCTTTCTCTCTCCCCGACACCCTCCCCTCCCCCCATGGGCACCCTTCCCCCCCACCCCCCACGGGCACCCTCCCCCCATGGGCTCCCTTCCCCCCCACCCCCCACGGGCACCCTCCCCCCACGGACACCCTCCCCTATCCCCCCCACCCCCCTTTCTCTCTCCCCGACCCCCAACCACCTCCCTCCCCATCTCCCCCCCTGCGTGCCCTTCCTCCTCCTCCTCCTCTTCTCCTCCCTCCCTCCTCTCCCCCGCCCTGGATGCTATCGAAGCTGCCCCCGCCCGCTCCTGTGGATGCCAGCTGCTGCCATGCAGTCCCCCTGTCGCCTTGCCTGGTTCCTCCTCGCCACCTCGACCGCCAGCCCCGCCTGGGCTTCGCCACCTCGCCCGCCAGCCCCGCCTAGGCTCCGCCACCTCGCCCTACGCGCCGTGCAGCCTGGGCCTTCTGACGCCCTGGCCGCCGCCACCTGGCACGTTCCCCGCCCGCTCCTGTGGTGTAGCCGCCACCTCCTGGCCCTGCAACCCAGTTCCCACCCTCCTCCCAACCCCCCCACAAGCCCCTGTTTCCCCCAATACCCACCACACCACCCCCCCATAAGCCCCCAGTCCCACCCCAATACCCACCCAATCCCACACCACCCCCCATAAGCCCCCCTTCACACCCACCTACAAACCCCCTCCTAAGCCCATTTCCCACCTACCCCGCAGAAGACCTCCAACCAAACAACGACGAACCCCGCAGACACCCAGCAGACACCTGCAGAAACCCTTCTCAACCCCTTGTCCCACACGAGGTGTGTGCGCGCGGTTGTTCGTGTGTGTTGTTCATGCGGAAGTCTGTTAGCGGCCAATCACGCGTGGGGACGCGTGTTAGCTTGTCCGTGCGGTAGTGTGCACCAGCCAACTGTTCACACGCAGCTGACACGTAGTCCATTCTCGGGTATATATTCCCGAATTTTTAATTTCCAAACCCGACAACCCTTAAAAATACATTTAAAAATTAAAAAATCATTAAAAATCAATTAAAATGCAAAAAATTACAAAAAATTCTTAAAAATTTTCCCAATATTTTTACAGTAAATTGAAATATTTTTCTAAACTGAAAATCTCAGAAAAAAATTTCAATAAATTTTAAAAGAAAAATTTTGTTAAAAATACATACAAAATGAGCAAAAATTCATTAAAATTGGTAAAAATACCAATTTAATTGCAAAAAATTTCTTGCAAATTTCATCAACTTCTTTGCTTATTTTTGGAATATTTTCTAAGTTGAAAATGCTATGCCAATTTATTCCATTATTATTTTATGGCAAAAATGCTTCATTAAATGCCTAAATTCATGAAAAATCCTCTTTAATTCCAAATACAAGCTGAAAAATCTGAAAAAATCCAGATACCGTGGTCTCACGTGGTGGATTGATGCTGAAAATCTTCAACATTTTTATATATGTTTCATTGTCAAAATTTTGCCACAAGATCAACAAAAACACGAAAAAAAAATTACAACAAACAAAAACGCATAAAACCAAAATACACAATCAACAATACACAACATTTTTTTGAAAACAAATGTACAACAACAACATATAAGCCATCAGTCATCCAAACAAATTCATATACACTAATCTTGCTATGTCGTGTGTCCAATTATTTTCAGTCCGTGGTTTTTCTTTTTGGATTGCTGACCTCCATTTTGGGGATTGAGACGTGCGCATTCATTGCATACACATACATCCACTTCCAAGTATTTTTCATTTTATATTTTTTATTTTTTCTGCTATCCCAAAATTCACGCTTAATTTTTAAACATGAATCCTAAACACCACCATAACACGCGCGTTCGCGTCAAACACACCTTTTTCTAATTAAAATCAACTCGCCGTTCACTTAGCACGCGCTACGTGTGCTTAAGAGGCACCTTAATATTTTTAATAATAATCAACCAGCCGTCACAAAAGTACGCGCTAGCAAAAAAGCGCTCCACATTACCTTAATTTTTAATAAATGAATTTGCATTTAGAGACAGTCTGGTATCGAAGTTCGGGTTGCGTTAATGCACTGCTCCAACCTAATAATTTGTAATTAAAATTTTAAGAAGGAATCGTTGTTTTCTTGTTAAGGTTTAACACTCAATTAAACATTCACCCATTTCTTAATAATTAATAAAATGAACCATTCATTAAATTAATTTCCCCTCACTGCACTTATTTCCCCTTTTTAATGAACTCGTTTCGTGGGATGGGCACGTACAAATCTATTAGTTGACACTGATGGTCCAATCTTGCTGTTTGTTTTGTTTTGGTAGTCCGATTTGTCCATTTGATACGGTTAAGGGTACGGTGTATAGTTTTTTTCTTTACGGCCTGATACGGGGATTTGGGTGTTTGCATGTTGCATAGCATGAAGCTTTCGGTTGCATATGTGTAGAGGTCATGTCTAATTTTTTCTAGGCTGTGGTTTGCTTGGGGATAGTTGGTCGAGTCATGTTTTACCACCTTGGTTGATATCTTATCCTTGGTTTTCGTCTGTTGCTTTGCAGGCATTCTCCTTGTTTGTCTGTGTTTGTGGTGTGTGTGTGTAACCATCTGAATGGCGCCCTCTCGTACTCCTCCCCCGATTCAGTATGTTCCTTTGGCTCTACATGATTATTCTTTGTTACTGGATTCGGACATTGTCACTAAAGCGGGCTTCTCCAAGTTTGTGAGCCTTTCTTTCCCATTGGTTCCAGATGATCCTACCATTTGTGACGAGTTTTTAACCTCTTACAGTAAGAGGTCTGGTCCAATCCGTGGCACTACTGTTCTTCTGACACACCGAAGAGTCTAGGCAAGGCTCTTGGTCTGCCGTATCGTGGGGAGTCTATCCCTGCTGCCTCGCCAATGACGATATTTTGAAGCTGTTGCAGAAGCAGACTCAAGATGTTCTTGATCTGAAGAAGGTCATTACCACGTCAGGAGTCGGTGTCTCCATGATTTCTAATCCCCTATGGAAACAGCTATGCCAATTCCTTCAGGACAAGTTCATGCCTGCAAAATCCCCATCTCATTATCTTTCCAAGGAGTTGGTTACAGCTTCACGAATGATTTTGAAAGGCATAACTATTGATTGGAGTACCTATCTCCTCTCCAAGATGGATCACCACTTTATCTAAGCTACTCGAGGAAATGTGACTAATGTTACATTTGGGTCTTTCCTCTATGTCTTCTTGCTACATGCTGCCCCTGCAAAGGAAGTTCCTTTACCTCCAATTGATCCTCCAGAAGTTCCTCCTCCGCCTCATAATGAAGATGATGATGTGATAATTGAGGATGATGGTTCTCCTCCTCCCCTTGTCATTCAGAGAAAACACCTCAAGAGAGTGGCTGAGTCAGTGCCTATTCCTCCTCCTCCAGTTCCAGTGACAATTCCTGCCCAGTCTTGCAGCACCTTGCCTGCATTCCTTCAAATGCCAAATCTTTTCAGAGCCCATAGAGACGGGATGCTAGAACTTACTATTCCTTCTGTTCAACGCCTGGTAACAGGAGATGCTATTCAGTTTCTGTGCAAGGATATCCAGAGTTCTATTGAACTTTCGATGATGACTACCTGTATCTAGCAATTATATTCTTCATTTTATGATGAAGTTCAGCAGTCTAAGGAGGAACTGAATAAGACCAATACTGAGTTAGCCTCTACTTAGGAGAAATTCTCTGATCTTTGTACGCAAATGGAGCAGCAAAGTAAACTCATGAATACTCAGAAAGCTGAAATCTCTAAGTTGAAAGCTGAGTTGGCAGAAGCTAGGTCTCAAGTGGTTGCTATAACAGAGGAAATGGATAAGTTACAGAAGGAGAGTCAAAAGATGAAGGAGGTGATAGCTGCCCAAGCAGAGAAGTTTAAATCCACCACAGCTATCTTAGACCAGAGCAATGCTCAAATCCAGCAACTCAAAGATCAATTGGCTTAGTCTCGGTCTAATACACAGAGTCCTGTGCAACTAGTTTCTCTTTTATCCCCTGCAGACTTGGCAGCTCTTCAGAACAGGCTACATTATGTCCCTTATTTCAGGCCAAGGTGGAAAGATTGCAATCTCGCATGGATTTATTATGGTCTTCTTTTGAGCAGTATCAAGAATATGGTCCACCAGATCATTCCTTTTTTATCCATGATCAACAACAGAAGTTGACCTTCTATATAAAACTTTCCACGTTGGATTTACCTATTCCAGAGGATGGATGGAGTGGGGCCTGGTCATCTGATTTGCTGATAGAAGTAGTGAGGATGGTTTTTGAAGACTCTGTTACTCCAGATACGATGCTTCTGTCCTATATGTATTTGAGGGGTGATTTAATGATTCCAGATGATGAAGATCTGGCTTGGTATATCGGAGATGTGGTATTGCAAGCTTCTTTGTATGTCCGACATTTGGAGTTGAGGATTGATGAGATGTTCCAGGGATATTCTTCAAAGGTGGCTGAGTGTCCTGAGTTTTCATGGCACACTATGGTTGATGCTGTCATTTTGAATCACCATCAGGGCAAAGCTTCAGCTCATGCCCAGAACATTAACCAACTGAGGGTGGATCTTTTAGCCTATCTTTCCAACCAACCTCCATTTGATACTTCTTTCTTTGAAGCCTATCATCGTAGATCAGCTTTTGTCCTTACCATGCCTAACTCATTATCAACAAATGGCTCATAGGTATGATGCTTATATTTCCCTTTTTCAATCTAACCCAAAGGTCATTTTACCCCTTCTTTTCCAACCTCAAGGATCTCCTCAAATTCCTATATTTACCCATTGTTCTTTTATCGAAGATTGAGTTTTTCTACCTCCTGATCCTTGTCCTTCCCCATCTCCTGACATTCTATCAACTTTTCCTGCTTATCTTTTAACGCCTTTCTTAATCGAATCTCCTCAATTTTCAACAAATCCATCTTTAACCCATTCTTCATTTTATGATTTTGCCTATCCATCGCTTCATCCTCTTTCATTAGTCCCTCTTCCGTCTCCTAACACTTCTATTCCTAATCCTCCTCAGTTGGTTAGTGGGTATCAAGGTTTTGATCAGAAGATTCTTCGAAGAAGAGGCTGGAGTTCAAATGATTCCCTTACTGGGCCTCAAATCAATTGGTCATTGATCCCAGGAGAATGGATAAGTGCTAGTCAGGCTTATCAGAATTATCTGCATTTTGCTCAGCAGTATTCTCAGTCTGCAGATCCTTCTGTGCGCTTAACTGCTCATTTTACTTGGTACCTGGCGTATATGCATAGGCATTCTCATAATGATTCAAAACCTATTCCAAAGTTGTGCATGAATGTCAATGTGAGCATTGATTCCCAGCAAAACTGGATGTCTTGTACTTTCATGCCCTCTGTTTGCCTAGCAGATACCTTGTCTTATTGGAAAGGATGTGTTGCCTTCAATTCTTTCAGAATCCTCACAAGACATTTGTAGATGAATCCTTGTCCATGGATCGTTTTCGAAATCATCAAGCCTTCAAAAGGAATCATCTCCATTGATACCTTTGCAATGTATTGTGGATGATTTTTAATGATAAATCTCTCTTTTTGGAGGAGTCATTCAGATGGTTGTGTTGTGTGTAGTGTTTGTGTTGTGGGTTAATTTATGTGATAAGATCGTGGTGGTTGCCTATTCGATTTGCTTTCGTACGAGCTACATTTTTGGAGAATTGCGGTGATGGTGTTGCTGGTTGGATAGTTGAAGATACTGATGCAGAAGAAGAAATCTCTTATATCCTTTACAAGTTTGTTGTGATTTCCAGTTTGATAAGAAGTGTTAATGTATAAAGGGTTTTCCTTTCGTTGTATTCTTTATATTAGATACAGGTTAAAAGTTGGGGTCGTGGTTGGATGGACTGTTTTTGAAGATTTATTGAAGATTAAAGTTGAGCTCTTGAATGAACTTGTATTCTCTTTTTCCTGGGTCGCGAGGACGCTTCCTTATTAGGTGTGGGGATATGTTGAGTGTTGAAATGACCTATTTTTTTGCTGATTTTTATTGTTTTTGAGAGCTGAATGGTTGATTTTATGAGATGATTGATTGGTTTGGAAGTGGCTTGAGAGTGTTTTGGATAGGTTGGAATGGTTTTATTAAGCTCATGATGTTTATTAGTAGAGATGTGAAGTTCTGTTGATGTTCTGATATGTTCTGTTTGGTCTTGATAGCTTCTGTTGAGCTTTTGTTTTGTTCTGTTTTCTCTCTGTATGGAAGGATGGAGTATTGATTGATAGGGTTTGAGATTGTTTGAAAGCTTATTGAGTGATTTTTTATGGTTTGGAATGGTTTTGGTATGAGTTATGTGGTTCTGATGCTTTCTGTTGACTTTCTGTAACTCTCTGTTGAGCTTCTGTGAGCCTCTGTAGACCTTCTGTATGCTTCTATATGCCTTTGTATGTGTTATGTTGGATGAGAGTGTAGCTTGGGAAAGTTTTCTAGCCTTGGAAAGAGGTGAATACAAGTGCAAAAGAGCTAAAAGAAGTCAAAGAAGTAGCTGCTAAAGACTCAAGTAAAGACTGGAGTGAAGTGATAGTGGTGAGCTATGAAGAGTCACTGTAGTGGCTCTGGTGCCTCTTCACATCAGACATACCTCTTGTGAGGTGCATCCACGACCTAAGAAGGATTATTGAGGGTTATTATGAGAGCATTGTAGTGAGGAGATGATGTACTATTGATGGAGAGAGAGAGAGAGAGTCAGAGATAGTCAAATCTATCAAAACAGTGTGATTGTATATAAGAGATTGAGAGAGAAGACTATGAAGACATTGAAGATGAATACTATGTGATGTATTTCCATTCAAAGATGGTGTATTCCTTTGTGTTCTTTGTTCTATTGATGGATTTTGTGAAGATGTTGGAGAATATGGTTGATTCTATCAAATCCGTGGGAGAAATCTACTATGATGCTGCGTGAAGAATTGGTGTTTTCTTTGTTTTGATGATCAAAAGAATGAAATAAAAGCTTGTTGATGTTACAAGATAGATTTTCTTGCAAGAGAATTCCCTTTTCCTTGGTGTTCCTCTTGGGGCTCCAGGATGTCTTACTCCAGAAATACGCGGGGCCATTTACAGGTTGTCGACTTTGGTGCAATGGATCTCACAGAAGGAGATTAAGACGTCCTCTATTGAATCCGCGAGACGAGGAGCAGTGGAGACGGTCTGTCTCTTTGAGAAATACCTGCCCACCAGCATGTTTACGATACAAATCCACCTTCTTGTGCATCTTGTAGATGAAGTGGAGATTGCTGGACCTATCCATACGCGATGGATGTTCTTCTTGGAGCGCTTCATGAAAACCCTGAAAGGCTTTGTGCGACAACGAGCTCGGCCAGAAGGTAGCATGGCTGAAGGTTGGTTGGTGTCTGAGGCGCTAGTGCATATTTCACAATGGCTACCAACGATGGATCCAGACAATGAAAAGCTATGGTCGCTGAAGGACGATGATAGACTGACTGGAGATGTGGCGGTTGGAAATGGGGTAGAAAAAAGAATGGATGCCTCAATGGAGGAGAAGGTGTATCGCTTTTGTATGTTGCACCATGCCTCTATGGAGACGTGGATCGCCAAGTACTAGATCGCTAGGCAAGATTGTTTTTCTTTGCAAGCACATTGTACAGTGCAGAAACTATTTTGTACCAAAAAAAAAAATCCTTGTTACCGTCACTATTAGCGTCGCAAATTTTACTGCTCGTGTAGTTATTGGCGTCGTTATTTTCATCACAAACCGTCGCTATCAGCGTTGGTATCTGATATCGACGCCAATACCAGCGCTGATAGTGACGCTGATACCAATTGTTCTATGGCGTCGCCAATAACGACGCTTTTTGCGACGATGGGGGCAAATTTTGTTATTTGCATTTTCATCGCTTTTAACGTCGGTATAAGGCCTATATCTTGTAGTGGTTCTTTATTCTCTCTCTCTCTCTCTCTCTCTCTCTCTCTCTCTCTCTCTCTCTCTCTCTCTCTCTCTCTCTCTCTCTCTTCCAATGTGTCATAACTGTCCACGCTTCTATTGCCGCATGTTGCCCACACTTCCACTACCTGCTTCCTCCATCGATCACCTGCATCTATGATGTTCATCTCCCCCTGCCTGTTGTCCATCCTCTGTGAGCCACAATTTTGGTCAACTGGAGGTGCCATTGTCTTCCACTAGCCCATCCACACATTGCCCACATGCAATCTATCCACCACAAGCATGATTGTTTGCCATTGGTGCTTCTATTTTCCCACTCCACCCATTCACTTGATGGCTTATGCACACACAAATAGAGATGGTTAGCATTGCTTTGGAAGAGAAAAAAGTCTTATTTTTAGAAGAGAGGCACAACTCGCTTCCCTCATCCCATTGTTGCTGTGAGTGCCCTCCTACTACACACTAAGATAGAAAGAGAGAGAGTACTTCAAGCAGATGTAAATATAGCTATCAAGGAGAGAGAGAACTCGCATGTCCATCCATGCTATATTTTCTTGTGGTTGTTACACTCATCTACCAAGTCCTTCCATTTACATGCCCAGTGATGATTGCCCTCCATTAGAGAGAGAGAGAGAGAGAGAGAGGCATGGCCCCTATAGCTAAGGGATTTCCATCATTGTCTCCCATCTACACTCTTTTGACCTCTCGCTCACTAGCTTGGGTAGCACAAAGATGAGAGAGAGAGAGAGAGAGAGAGAGAGAGAGAAGAACATAACAGCAAGGATGGGTGACAAGTTGTATCCCTTGCTTGACTTATGTGAAGGTGGAGGTCTCTCTCTCTCTCTCTCTCTCTCTCTCTCTCTCTCTCTCTCTCTCTCTCTCTCTCTCTCTCTCTCTCTCTCTCTCTCTCTCTCTCTCTCTCTCTCTCTCTCTCTCTCTCTCTCTCTCTCTCTCTCTCTCTCTCTCTCATTTTTCATTGTGCTCCAGGAGATGTCTCTCTCTAACCCGATGAAGGAACCATATGGCTATAATGGTAGTTAGGGCTTCTATTTGTCGCCTTGCCCCAACTACTAGGGGTAGCATGTGGTGGGAAATGTTTGAAAGAATGGTGATCTATGTGGAGTTTAGGAATTGCTAGAGGAAGGAAGTGAAGAATTCGACATTGGAGTTGATTCATGGAAGAAGAGGCTATGGACGAGCTCTGCCAGATGTAGCTGGTCTTGTAAAGAAGGCCTATTCTACCATGGAAATCAACAAGAAAACTAATGAACTGAGCTAAGAAAATAACAAGAAATAACATGAAATGCTTCAATCATGCCCATGCCATAGATAACTTCCATTATACCATAGCACAACATAGCCATGGAAGTTGAAATCAAGATACAAGAAGCAAAGCTTGGTACTCACTCCAAGATGGTGATGGATAAGAGATCTCCCAAAATTAGTATAAGTGTCAAAAAAAGATCCCTACATAGGCACTTCTTGCCTTTTTATAGTAAAACCCTAGTACAATCATGACTAAGACATTTACATGGTTTATTTTGCTAAAGGTAAGTGAACTAATGTGGCTAATTTGCTTCATTACAAACCATCCCTTCCCAAAAGATGGTTTTGTGCTCAAAACTGAAGATAATGGGGTGATAAACAAGTCATTAATGAAGTAGATTATGTCAATGAAGATCCATAAGCATGTGGAAGCACTTTTCATGAAGAAATATCATAATGAATCTAAAACTGTGAAATGATTACTTGATGTCCAAACAAGGCTAAATTCGTAAAACTGCCATAACTTTTGACTAGAGTATCCAAATTGAGTGTTTAAGGTATAAAAATGAAGCGCACAACCCAAGGCATTAACCCATACCATTAAAACCACTTTTGATGTCATTAATGTTGAGAATAGCAAATGATGCTTAACATGAATGCCCGTAGAGGCTAGATGTGTGCCCAAAAGAGGCTTGTCCATGAGTGGCTTTGTATGAGAGAGAGACAATGATGTATGCTCTAGGAATAAATGTCTAAAATCCCATTAGCACAGAGAGGAAAAGTGGTACTATCCAAAAAGCTATAAAGGCATGACATACTTGACACTCATTTCAATGTAATGGTACTATCAATTTGAGTCACTCAAGATTGTGTTTATGAGTCCAAGCTAATCTATCTTGGAACCTAATTCACTTGAGTTACAATTTCTCATTCTGACAATGTATCTTGGAACCAAGCCGGTAGTAGTAGAGGCAGAGCTGCTTCGACCATCACTTGAAAGGAAAAACCAAAGGAATATGCACAAGCTCGTATGCTTGTAGTCTCTCAACGTATGGTGTTGCTTACTTGGATGAACTTAAGATGGCAATCACCCACCAACTCTGGGGGAGGAAGCGTCTAGTGCAATCGAGGAGCTGTTTAAAGTGCATCTTGAGGAGCTTCCAGGAAGGAATGCACAACTAATTGGAGACAAGTTTGCAACCAGTGATCGCAATGGTTAAAAGCGACAAAGAGCCAGTGGAGGAGGTGGCCACCACCCCTGTTACAGCTACGGCAACAGAGGAAGCTGAAGATGCCAAGCCTTCTGGCAAGGAAGAAGACATAGGTGCTGAGGATGGCTCCCATCATCAAGCTCAATACCATCGATGTAAGCACTAGGGAGGAGAATGAAGATGCCTTGATTGACCTGAAAGCAAAGTTCTATCGATTTGACAAGGATGGGAATCAGTGGAAGGAGAGGGGTGTCGGTTAGGTGCACTTTTTGAAGCACAAAGATGAAATCAAACAAAGGAAAAACAACTCATCGTGCCTGTAGCTCTACATTACATTATTCTCCATTTTGTTTTTAAAAAAAAGCTAATACTAGGGTTAAAAACCCTAGTCCTTAAAGTCCATTCACACCAACCCATCCTTTCTCTCCCACACTTACTTATTCACACCTGCACTTCTCCAAAAATCCATTGCCATGTCAAGCCCTTTCAATGATTGTCTATTCATTAAAATCCAAAAAATTCATGTATCCCAAACTTCAATGTATGAGAGTTTGTCAAACCAAGCCCATGTACCCATCAGTGTGTTCATTTGTAAAGGCATAAAGTAAAAAAGAAGAAGTACCATGCGTCAACAAAGGGACAAGAATCACAACAAAGGCAAAGAGCATGAAGACCAAGAAGGAGTCCAAGAAGATTAAAGACTGCACCAAAGAGTGCGAAAGAAGCATTAAGAAGATGAAGAAAATATTATCAGTTTGCCGATAGCAAAAATCCTCTCGTAGTGGATCTGGTTCTCATAGTGGATGTAACAAACCCTACTAAAAATGTAAAGTTTCAAGCCTTAACTTGACTAGGCTGCCAAAGAGCTAGTCTCCCAGGCCATGTCATCATGAAGGGGGGGCAAAAGCCAGCAAGGGTAGAGATTCATTATTTGAGAGGGGGTGTTGAGAATAGCAAATGATGCTTAACATGAATGCTCGTAGAGGCTAGATGTGTGCCCAAAAGAGGCTTGCCCATAAGTGGCTTTGTATGAGAGAGAGACATTGATGTATGCTCTAGGAAGAGATGTCTAAAATCCCATAAGCACAGAGAGAAAAAGTGGTACTATCCAAAAAGCTACAAAGGCATGTACTTGACACTCATTTCAATGTAATGGTACTATCAATTTGAGTCACTCAAGATTGTGTTTATGAGCCCAAGCTAATCTATCTTGAAACCTAATTCACTTGGGTTACAATTTCTCATTCTGACAATGTATCGTGTGTTTGACTTACATCCACCATAGCCGATCTAGTTCTAGGTCCGTGTTTCTCAACAATTAAGGCAATTTAATTCATGACAGTATCTTTATACAGCAAGTTGTTCCTGCATAAACTGCCATAATTCTTCCTATAAGAGCCATGGGAAAGCATCCAAATATGAAGAGGGTTGCCAAGTGGACTCTTCCGTAGGTAGCCCCTTCCATTTGATGAGAAATTTAGTAAGTGTTCAGTTCCTAAGAACCTTCTTACGCTTTCCAATCATTTTCTCAAGTTCATAGAGAATAAGCCCTTCTTCATCAAGTGGTGGAAGCTCTTCAATAACATGTATATCTAGCCTAACATATTTCTTCAATTGTGATACATGAAAGACATTATGTATGTGGGTAGTAGAAGGTAATTGGAGCTTATATGCAAGCTCTCCAATCCTTTCTAGCACCAAGTATGGGCCATAAAACCTGTGAGCCAACTTGTTGTGCCCTCCTTTGAGGGAAGCATAATGAGACTTGGGAGCTTTCAAAAGGACCCAATCTTCAGCATCAAATTCTATGTGCCTCCTCCTATCATCAACGTAGGATTTCATGATATCTTGTGCCTTCCTTATATTCTCTTTACATTGCTTCATAAGCATCTCCATCCTTTCTAGCTCATCCTTTGCTTGTGGATTTACCTCTTCAAGAAATATGGCTGAAGGAATTTGAACCTTGTATCCATAGAGTGCCTCAAATAATGGAGCCATCCCAATACTCATATGATATGTATTGTTGTAACAAAATCTAGCAAGATGTAACCAACTATCCCAAGAGGATTGAGTGTCATGACAAAATTTTCTCAAGTAGACTTCTACCCAATGGTTAACCCTCTTGGTTTGGCCATCGGTTTGAGGGTGATAAGCGATACTTGGAGTGAGAGTAGTGCCCATGGAAGTAAACAATCTCTTCTAAAAATTTTCTATGAATCTAGTATCTCTATCTAACACAATCCTCAAAGGCTATTGAGAGTGAAAAAAGACTGAATTTTTTACTTATTTTTGTTGTTTTTGAGGTCTGAATGATTGATTTTTGATGGATTTAGAGTGATATATGGTTGTTAATGAAAGTGTTTGAGAGCATTTTGGATGATATTGATTATGTTTTGGACGCTCATGATGATTTTTAGTAGAAATATGAGGCTTTGTGACGCTCTGATAGGTTCTATTAAGGTTCTGATTGGTTCTGATACCTTCTGTATAGCTTCTGTTTTGTTTTGATTTTCTTCTGTATGAAGCATGGATTGATGATTGATGAAGGTTGAAATCTTTTGAAAGCTTAATGAATAGTTTTTTGATAGTTTGGAATGGTTTTAGTATGAGTTATGAGGATTTGCTATTCTCTGATGACCTTCTGTAACCCTCTATAAACCTTTTGTAGAGCCTCTGTCTCTATTCTGTCTCTACTCTGTTCCTGTTCTATTCTGTTCTGTAGATCTTCTGTAAGTATTCTGTAGAATGTATGTGTGACTTTGAAAAAGTTTTCTAACTTTTGAAAAGGATGAATCTAAGTTCAAAATAGCTAAAAAAAATGGAAGAAGCAACTACTGAAGATTGAAGAGAAGACTGGAGAGACAGTGACGGTAGTGAGCTATGAAGAGACACTGTAGTGGCTCTAGTGCCTTTCGCATCAAACATACCTCTTGGGAGGTGTATCCACGACCTAAGAAGGATTATTGAGAGTCATTAGTGAGCATTGTAGTGAGGAGATGATGTATTATTGAGAGAGAGAGAGAGAGAGAGAGAGAGAGAGAGAGAGAGAGAGAGAGAGAGAGAGAGAGAGAGAGAGAGAGAGAGAGAGAGAGAGCAAGAGAGAGAGCCAATTCTATCAAAACAATGCATCTGTATATGAGAGATTGAGAGAGAAAACTATGAAGACATTGAAGATGAATATTATGTGATTGATTTCCATTCAAAAATGGTGTATTCCTTTATGTTCTTCCTTATTCTATTGATGGATTCTATGAAGATGTTGAAGATTATGGTTGATTCTATCAAATCCGTGGGAGATATCTACTATGATGCTTGCATGAAGAATTACTGTCTTCTTTGTTTTGGTCATCAAAAGAATAAAATAAAAGCTTGTTGATGTTACAAGATAGATTTTCTTGCAGTAGAATCCCCTTTTCCTTGGTGTTCCTCTTGGGGCTCCATGTTTTTAAAGTTTCAAAGAAATAATAAAAATACAAAGGGGTGTGCTTTTTGGGGAAGAGGTGGGGTGGAGTGCACGATTGGTTATGTGCCTCTTTCCCTTCCCTCTCTCTTCTCCAATCGCATATTCTCCTTTTGGTGGTGCCAAAAATTTGTTCTCTCTCCTCTCCCCTCTGTCTTTTGTGCAGAAATTCCTCTTTTCCCTTTTGTTATTGAATAATGGTTGAAGCTATGGATGAAGATGATGGAGATAACAAATTGGTTCATTATTAAAAAAGAGATTTATGGTTTCTTTTCAGTTTTGAGATTAATGGCACTGCCATACACATAGATTTTGTGTGCTTTGTCCCTGGTTTTGTGGTTGATTATGTTCGTGGGAGGGTTGCTGTCAAAGGCATTTCATGTAGCTTGAATACCTCTTGTATGAATTGGTCGGCTACTTGCTTAGTTGAAAACTACGTCTTTGTTGGAATAAAATGGGCTGATTTGGCAAGTCTACCCACAACAACAAAGATACTATTCCAACCATGCCTTGCGGTAGGGAGGCCTGTAATGAAATCCATAGAGATATCAATCCACTTTCCTTGTGGAATTGGCAAGGGATGAAGGAGGCTGGCTGGTAATAAAGAAGAATCTTTATTTTGTTGGTATTCCAAACAATGAGATACATACTCCTTCACATCCTGCCATAAGCCCTTCCAATTAAAACTCTTATGCACTTTGTTAAAGGTCTTAAATAGACCAATGTGACTAGCCAAGGCTGAAGAATGCATTTCTTGAAGGACTTTCAGCCTAAAATTACTTTGAGGGATCAAGTAGACCTTCCCTTTATACCATAAAAGTCCATTATACCATTTGAAGTTTGGGTACTCTTCATTTTCCCCTTGCTATAATTTCTGCATTATTGTGGCAGCATGCTTCTTCATCAAATATTTTTTTTGTATGTCATTTATCCAATCTTATATATATATATATATATATATATAGAGTAGAGATGGTAGATACATTGCAAGCCCAGATCCTAGAGAGTGCATCTACCACTATATTGTCTTTTCCAGCCATATATGCAATCTCAAAATCATAAGATTGAAGGGTTGCCAACCATCTTCTTTGTTTAGGAGACAAGCTGGGCTAAGAAAGAAAGTATTTCAACACCATATGATCTACCTTAAATTGACTCCCATAAAGATAATGATGCCACTTTTTCACTGCATGTAATATAGCCAACATCTCTTGCTCATATACATGTATTTGCCTTTCTTTTTCATCAAATTTCCTACTTTCATAGGCTATGACACCATATTCTTGGGCTAAAATAGGCCCCAATCCTCTTCCACTAGCATCCTAAAGACCTTAGAGAAGTCAAGGCAGACCAATATAGGTACCAAAATGAGGAGTTGCTTCAGCCCATTGAAGCTTTTGCCACTATTTCATCCCAAAAGAAAGCTTCTTTCTGTAACCTATTGATCAATGGGGTAGCCACATGCGCATAATTCTTTATGAACTTTCGGTAAAATGAAGATAAGCCAAGAAAACCCCTCAATGTTGTGGTATTTATCTGTGTGGCCAATGCTTAACACATTGGACCTTCTTTGGATCAACCTTGATACCATTTTTCCCAACAATATGCCCCAAATACTCCACTTCTTTGGTCATGAATGTGCATTTAGATGATTTGGCAAACAATTTGTGCTTCCTCAAGATGTCAAACACCTCTTTAACATGTTGTAAATGCTCTTCTTTACTCTTAATATATATTAAAAATGCCTTAAACAAGAGTGGTCAAAGTATTTTATTCGTCAATGCTTGAAATGTGGTTCAAGCGTTTGAAAGACCACAGGCCATAATAATAATATGATACAGTCCCCTTTCAATCCTAAAAGTTGTTTTGTATTCATCTCCCTCCTTCATACATATTTGGTGGTATCCCAATCACAAATCGATCTTTGAAAAGACTTAGGCATCCTTTAACTCATCCAAGAGATCATCTATTCTTGGTATTGGATACCTATTCTTGATTGAGGTCTTACTCAAATCACAATAACCTATACACATGCGGAATGATCCATTCTTCTTCTTCACCGAGAGAATGGGAGAAGCAAATGGAGATTGACTTGGTTGTATGAGACCCATCTCAAGTAATTCCTTTACTTGGTGCTCAACTTTTTCTCTCTCCACCTTTTAGAGACAATATGGAGGCTTACCGATAGGCTTGGTATTTGGAAGCAAGTCAATGAGATGATCCACTTCATGATTGGGAGGAAGAGAAGAGGGATGTTGAAATAGATCATCATTATCTTCCAACATTTTGCAAAGGAAAGTATCCATGTCCTTGGGAGGTGTAGAGGGCTGATCCTCATCAATCTTAGACAAGCAAAGAGTGAACATACATACCTTAGCATTGATTTCCCTCTTAACCTTCTTGGGGCTGATCTCCTCCAACTTCTTCTTCTCAATCCCTTGAAGAATAACTTGTTGTCTATGCCATTGGAATTCCATTTGCAATCTTTCCAAATCCATGGTAAATCTACCAATACTCTTTAGCCAATTACAGCCAAGTATCACATCAATGGGGCCCACCTCCAAGGCAATAAGACTCACTGAAGTGGTACATAATGAAATGAAGTGATAGGAATATTAGAGCAAATCTAATTACTGTTCTCACAAGCTCCATTTGCCACTTGAATTTGTAGAGAGGAAGCCATTCTTGAGTGCTTAACTTCAGCCCATCAAGAGACCTTGTGTTTATGAAGCTATGAGTACTCCCACTGATGATAAGAATATGAGCAATTCTTCCATTGATGTAGCCTCTAAGGCGTAGGGTATTACCCCCTTTGGAACCATTCCATGCGTCATGGGAAATAGAGCATAACTTCAAGGAATCTATATCATTCCATGGATCATCCATATAATATCCACCCTGGTCAAATGGAAAACTATCCATGGGATCGTAAAACTCCTCATGGCTGTCCTCTTCATGGCCATACATCTCTTCAAGAGTGGATGGGCTCTCAAGCTGAAATGCATTGCCTTTATTTGCTTCAACATTCGAATCTTCTTCAAAGATCATGCTTACCTTGACATTCTTGGCTTTGCATTTTGCCTTATGATCAGGAGACCATTTCTCTCCACATTTGAAGCATAGTCCCTTTGCATACATGTCCTTAGCTTGTCATTGGAAACATGTTTGCCTTGCACTAAAGGAGCTTAAGTTTTCCCATTGATTTTAGTCATTTTTCCATCCGATCTATTTTCAGCATTAAACCTGGAATTAGTGCCCTATTTTGAACCATAAACTGCAGGAAATGAAGGGATTTTGTTGTAGGTATTTGATTGCTTTCCTCCTTGCTGAAAACCAGTCTTTGTTTGCCCAAAATTAGCAGTTGTCCTAGTGGACTAGTTTAGCTAAAAATGATGCCGTGTTCTTGGTTGAAAATTCTTTTGCTTTTGACCATACCTTTCAACCAATTGTATGGTTGCTTGTAAGGAGGAAGGTTTCATGGCTTCCACTTCTGAAGATAGAGAAGATTCAAGCCCAAATATGTATTTATTCAAGTTGGCATTGTCGAATACCCCATCAACATACACAAAAAGGTTAAGGATTTGGTTAGAATAGTCTCTAACCGATAATCCTCTTTGTTCAAGAGCATACCACTTCTTTTCCAGCCTCTCTTTTTCAATAGGAGGTACACATACTTCGACCATTGCTCTCTTTAATTCTTCCCATGTCAAGAACTCATGACCAATCCTTGACATGTACCGCCACCAAGTGTGTGCATATCCCTCCAAGTGCAGGGCTACAAACTTGACCTTAGCATTTTCTGGTCTATGATACAAAGAGTAATACATTTCAATTTTGTCAAACCATTCTTCTAATTCGGTTGGGGATGGATCATCACCCTTGAAATTAGAAATGGTAATCTTCTCCTTGTATTCCCTCTCAAATTGATGAGGTTGACCATTATAATGTTGCTACCCATAAGTATTTGTACCAAATGAATTTTGCCTTTGAGTATCATTGCTCCATGTTCAATGAGCATATGGTTGTTGTTGTCCATGAGGGTTTCCAAATCCACGTGGCTAATTATATTGTCCTTATGGATGACAGAAAGAATTACCCAAGCCAGAAGCAAATAATTGCACAACAAAGCAAACTGCAAAGGTTGTACCACCCTTGAGAGCTAGGGCTACACAAGCTCCCGGTAGGAAGAAGTTAGTGTTTCAACCAAATCAACCTGCAGATCGTTGTAACTTTGAGAAAGTTGTACCTGATATTAACACTCAAAAACCTTCTCCTCTTCACCATTCCAATAAGAGGAAAATGGATGAAGAGAGTGCTAGTAGAATTGCCGAAAAGGTGCATTGAGCCGATGAAGATCAAATTGATGCACCAATACCTGAAAGGGTTCAAGTTAAAGGGTCTCCAGTGTATAAGGTGGAAAGAAAGCGTAAGGGTGGATTTGGACAAGTGTATATTGGACGAAGGTTAAATGGAGAAATTGAATAGACGGGTCCCTAGGTAGTGGAGATGGCCTTGAAATTTAAGCATCGTGATAGTAAAGGTTGTAACTATGGGCCGCCCTATGAATGGCAAGTGTACAATAGCCTTGGTGACCATCATGGTGTTCCTCATGTACACTTTAAAGGTCTACCGATCACATTCTGGAAGTCCTGTGATGAGGGGTCAATCTAGGACGAGGTCCCGGAGCTTGTCAAGGAGTTCTAGTGGGTTACTTGATGTTGCCAATCCTGGGAACAATATTTTTGTGACAAGCTTGTCTACTCAAACAACAGAGCAAGATATGGAGGATTACTTCTCATGAGAAGGAAAGGTGCTTGAATGCAACTTGTTGTTGCTGATGCACTCTCTAAAGCATCCCGAGGCTTTGCTTTCATTACAATGGATATTGTTTAAAATGTAGACCATTATATTAAGTACATGTGAATCATTCCAGCCTTGATGGCAGGGTTGTTATAATTGAAGCAAAACCACCATAAATGGTGATTGTTGGCAAGCTTACTTGATAAAGAAGCTTGTTATGGAGTGCCTTTGCAAGATAGAAGCCATAGAATCAAGGTAGGAGTAGGGTTTTCCATGGAATCCATGAAAAGAAGCTTTAGGAGAGAAAAGAAACTATTCAAAATTAGTGTAGGTGTCAAAAAAGATCCCTACATTAGCACTTCTTGCCTTTTTATAGTAAACCATAGTACCATCATGACTAAGGTATTTACATGGTTTATTTTGGTAAAGATAAGTGAACTAATGTGGCTAATTTGCTTCATTACAGGTCTAATGAGGAAAAGCTAGCAGAGTAGATGTTGGACTGGCTTATTAGTAGGCTATGCAAGGGAAGGAGAAGCTGGACAAGGCTTATGTAGTGGTTCAAGCATCCATAGTTGAGGTGAGGTGGGATAGGGGGGCAATGAAGGAAGAGGAGGAAGAAGAAGTGGAAGAGGACAACAATGAGAGAGAGAGAGAGAGAGAGAGAGAGAGAGAGAGAGAGAGAGAGAGAGAGAGAGAGAGAGAGAGAGAGAGAGAGAGAGAGAGAGAGAGAGAGAGAGAGAGAGAGAGAGAGAATTGTGACTAGCTTCAGGTGTAGGTGATTGTAGTTGAAAAACTTGGAGACATAGTGGTTGTCTTGCAATCATTGGTGTTGCTTGATTGGCCACCCTACACAAAGCCAACACCACCTTCTACAATGTTGGGATCCTACCTAAGTGGCGTATTGCCCTAATGTGCAAGAACACGTGCAAATCCACACATAATGTCGTCAATGTCAAGTACATCAACATCCTCCCCATGTGGCATTGCCTTGTAGTTGCTTACAGCCACATAATTGCTTATAGTGCATCAACAATGGAGATGCAATGACACACAGAGCTATGTCATCCATGGCTAGTGGCCAACATAGCGGCATAGGCATTGCTCATGCTGTTGAAAGCCATGTGTTGCAGGTGAAAGAGAGAAACTAGCCCAAAGTCGTGCCATGACAAGCATGAAGTCTAAGGTCAATCTCAAGCAAATTTTACTACACCACTTTCCCATCCATTAAAGGGTATTAGTTATTTATTATGGTTGATATAAATGAAGGCTCAAAAAATTGAAAAGAAAGCATAGGCCATTGACATTCTATTTCTCATGCAAAAGCACGAGTGTCTAGGATCGCTTATGTGGTGTAAGCATCTAATGAAGACAACATTGTGAAGTATCATCATGATCTCAGAGGAATTAGAGACTTTTTGAATATGGATATACGGGCTGCATATTGCATTTGCTAATAATGTGCTACAATAACTTCTTTAATGGGCATAAGAGATATCATAGATGTTTAGGTCATTTACTTCCTTAGCTTTATAATTCAAACAAAACTTTATTTAATCTTTGCTTAAGGCTTGCCAATCACATATTCTAGAGAGGAGGAGAGAATTCTCTTTATATAAACAACATATACATTTTTATGAGTTGTTTTAAAGTGCACCTAATATCCATACCTTTTGTTGAGCCAACATGAATTGCACACATGTGTGCGCGCACACACATCATAACACAAATTTGATTTGTGTATCTATTTTATATTACACATAAGCTTCAAGTTCACACACACACACACATGTATATATATGTGTGTGTGTATTACAAGAAGCAAGCTATAAGGCAGTAAGAAAAAGTTAGTGGGAAATGTGTATTTTGAGAGAGAGAGAGAGAGAGAGAGAGAGAGAGAGAGAGAGAGAGAGGTTAAACATCCATCACTTTACAAGTGCCCTAACGACCCATGTTGCGCGGAGTGCTAGTTCATTTGATGTGTTAAGTGGCACATGTTTGACAAGCATGATCTAGGCAATGTGTTAAGAATGGACTCATCTCTACTGGCAAATGGCTTGTTGGTTGTGAGCCCATAGGGATGTGCATGGCATGTGTGATGGAAATTCAAATAAATAAAATATAACCTTATAATGTTAAAGGTCGTGCCCGTGTGTTACCACAAGGAAATCTCACACTTGCTAAGTTGGAAGTGAACCTCACTTGATAAGCATTTCACCTTTGGCCCAAAAAGGTTCGGGTTTCCAACCTGAGTGCGAATTCTAAGGTATGTGAACCAACGAGTCCGGGAAACAGTGCACAGCCTTGTTGCGAATCTTGCCCTGGTGGAGATAGGTCCACTGATAGATGCGGACACTTGCGATAGTGCCCAACGACAAAATTCGTGGCTTGGGCGGGCAGTGGGGGAGTGTAACCAACCTTACGATTTCCGTGGGGGTTTCCAACAAGCAATCACTAAAACGAAGGTTCGAGATGCCAGCCGGGAGAAGTTTCTGGAACAAACTCCCAACATTCTCTTCGCCTCCTTCTCCTCCTCCTCCATCTAGCTAAATCTGGCTTTCTGATTGTTTTCCATCCATCTTCGTCGCAACAGACGAGCTAGTCTTATTCGTCTCTTGCTGATCTCGGGCCAGTCTTCGAAGCTTCTCTGCACTCGTATCAGGTACGTGTCGTTAGTCTCATCGTCTTTCTCATCACAAACACTCCTCTGTGTTTGCAACAAAAAGTAGAAAGAAAACCTAAACCTGCTCTTGACGTATGCTTGCTGGCTCCATTCTCTTGCTGTCATTGCTGCCTGCGTGATTTGCAGACATGCATTTTCCAGGGTTACTGATTAATGCATTCTGCTCTGATATCGCCCTCAGGTGTCCCAATCGCGGGTGTTCTGTCGTGCAGCCAGCATTGCCGCAGAGTCCTGTTCCGGAGCATCGGTAAAGAAAGGCAACTTTTCAAATGGCCAAGTTTGGGGAAGGTGACAAAAGATGGATTGTGGAGGAGCGTCCGGATGGCACCAACGTTCACAATTGGCATTGGACCGAGAAAGATTGCATCGAGTGGGCAAAGAAGCGGCTGGGTGAACTCCTTGAAAAGATAACTGTCTTGGAGGGATCTGGTGGTCTCTGGATCAGCACCACAAAACTCGAGAGCGTCACTGGTGAGGCGTATGTGAACATCAGGAAGGGGAAGATCATACCAGGTTATGAGCTTACGGTTAGTCTGTCGTGGAAAGGGGAAGCCAAAGATGGTTCTGGCTCCAGCCTCGCCAAAGTCACTGGCAAGGTGGAGCTCCCATATATTGCAGATGAAAATGCCGATGAAGACCCTGAACTCAAGGTCTCTGTCTTGGATGAAGGTCCCGTGGGGAAGAGGTTGCGTGAAGCCTTCTTGGCACAAGGAAAGCCTCTAGTCCTTGAGAGAATTCGTCAGTTTGTCAGTGAAATGCAAGCAGGCGGCCCGGCTAAAGATGAATTAGAGGGTAAATCTGTCAATGCCAAGGGGTCTGTGAGTAAAAGTACAGTTAAGGATGCCAAAGAAAACAGGGAAATGGCTGCACCAGTGGTATCTAAAGAGGCTCCATCCAAGCCAAAACAGAGGGAAGGATTCAAGACTATCACTTTAACTGAAAGGTTCCATTGCAGACCACACGATCTCTACACAACTCTCTTGGATGAGAACAGGTGGAAAGGTTTTACTCAAAGCAATGCGAAAATTAGTAATGAAGAGGGAGGCCACTTCTCTATTTTTGATGGTGCAGTGACAGGTGTGAACATGAAATTGGAAGAGGATAAGCTGATAATGCAGAAGTGGCGATTTGGAAGTTGGAATGATGGACATTACTCAACGGTGAGCCCAATATTTCTGCCCTCTTGATTTGTGTCATTTGTTTTCTGAGTTGATTGATGTACTTGTTAGCTGATTTACTTTGTTTTTGTACATAAATTGATACTTTTCTACTTACCTGCCTGTTCATTTCTCTTCCAGTCATGATGGTAGGTATTATTTATTTGTAAACATAGTTCTGGTTGGGAATGCAGGTTGGCTAGCTACCTCTACTTTGTGCTGTGCTTTGTAATAATAAATAACTGTATTAATACTCTGGACATAGTCATCATTACCTAGTTGTACTCCATTCAAACAAAACTGTTCTGCCGATTTTGTTTACTGATTTTTGCACTAATATACCCCTCTGCTGGTTCACAATATTGCTTTGAGTTCAAATGTATTCATGTTGGTTCAAGTACTCTTCAAGGAGTTTAAATCTGTTCATAGTTAAAACGTTTTCTTTAGTCAAAAATTTTAAAGATGGAGTGAGTTTCCTTCCTTCAAGTTAATTTAAATGAACTGACAAATTTTCTGTGTATATTTTGGAAAGTTTCTGGTAAACTTAGTTTTGGTTGCAGGCTTACAGTCAATAGATGCTCCTGCAGAATCTATGTGAAGGTGTCCATGCAGGTGTCTGCTTAGGTGATTGTGATCATAGTTGCAAGGAGTTTCAAAAACAGGAAAAATGTAAATGTGCTTTAAAGGCCTTGGTTCGAAACTGCAAAATGGGGAAATGGGAAAAAACACACACACACACACACACACACACACACACACACGGGGATCAACCTCAGTTTGAAACAGTGAAATGGGGAACTTAGAACCAAGACAGAGACAGACACAGAGAGAGAGAAAGAGAGAGAATGATCAGGCCATATGATCCTTGCTTGCAGCTTTTCAACCTTGGTCTCAATGAGAGACATAGCCTTTGAGGAAAGAAAGGCCTTATTAGTTTCCCTTTCCTCTTATATCAATTTAACTAACATATTGTTTGTTTTTTAGGTAGTTCTATAGCTTTCACATTATTAGATGCTTACATTGCCAACACACACCTTGCTCTCACTATCTTGTATCTATGTTTTGCTAGCAAGAGTTTAGAGTTATTAGAACCTTCGTTATGACAAACTTGTTACTACGATTGTGATTTGGTGCACTGGTAGCATAGCTCTTGAGTGTCATTGATTATGCCTATGCAGATATCTTCATGATGGAATTTGTGGAAGGCTGTCATTTGTCTGAGATGCTTAGAGACAGTTCTTATTTATGCGCTATGTGTTTCCAACTGAGAAGCTTCTATGAGGGGCAATTTCTATTGCAGATCAAAGTTTTCCCTAATGTTGATGTTACAGATGATCGATTATTTCAACTGAGAAGCTGTTTATATCATAGATTAATGTTGTTTAATTCCCCACTTTTGATGTTATGGGTGATTGATTTTGTTATGTTACTTATTTATGCCATAATTTGAGTAGGTGCATCAGTGATTTGACCCTTAAATAGTGAGGGCTTTGTTTATCACATACACTTGAAATTCTGGATCATGTGACTAGACTCCCAGCCCTATACAGTATTTTGACAACAGTTACTTTGAGCAAAAATGACAGATGGCAAATTGAACCTTTTGCTACCATGACCATCAAGCATAGTAACAGGGAACGGTAGTCCGGAGGCCCCGGGACGTGGGAATGCCGTCCCGAATGGATGGGCCGAATGGGGATGCTAAAATGGGACAGGGACGTCCCCTGTCCCCTCCTCAACAGCTGTCCCCCCATCCCGGCCGTCCCCTACCCTGCCCCCTTGTCACGTCCCCTGTTAAGGGACATTTTTAACATGGGTTTTTTTTTTTTTTTTTTTTTGGGGATGGTGTTGGTTTTTTTAAGGGGGTGGTTTAGTGTGTAGTATACATTCACCCACACACTGTAACATGGGACTGATTTTGGGGATAGTCATGTGAATAGGGATGGGGACAGGAATAATGAATTGCCATCCTTGTTACCATGAGAGGGGGCTCTAACATGGGGATAGGACTGGGACAGGAAGCTTCAAATTGGGCATCCCCTATTACTATGCCCACACATCCATCCACCACATCACATGCATACATTTACAAATGCTATTTATGTATGCCTCTCCCTCCTGCGTCCCAACCCCTGTCCCCGTTCCTTGCTTTTAGCCGTCCCCCGTCCCCGACCCCATCCCGGTCTCCGTTTCCGTTTCATGTTACTATGCCATCAAGACAGTTATCCAGTTGTTAATGAAATGATAATTTGCATTAAACATGGGCAGACAAACTTGTGGTTTCGGTGGCCTGGCTAGACTGAGTTTTATTCACCTTGGAGGAGGTGTCCTTTTTAAAGGCAGAGCTATAGCCATGGGACTATACTCTGATATGACAACAATAAGTTGCTATTATCACACTATAAGTAGCCTTCCTTTTCTGAGAGTTTACTGTACCCTCATCTTCTTGATTTTAAGCCTTTTTTATGTAGTTCTTTTCTCATATGTTAGGATTTTACTCTCATTATCTCCAGTTCAGGACAGTCTCTGATAAAGCAACTAGAGCTTGCCTTGATGGAAGTCTGATTGACGATGTCATCAAATTGAGCTGTTGGTTTTAAAAAATTCAAGCTCCCATAAATGCAGTATTGACCTCGTTGAGAGAATTGGATGATAAAACTCCTTTATGCCTTATCAATTTAAAGAAGTTTGGCAAATCATTTGTATATTTATGCCTGCTTGGGTGCTAGTAGTTAACACATTTACTGTATTTTTTATCAAGCTTAGCTGGTGATCTTCCCATCAGATTTGTCTGACAATAACCAAGCTTCATTGATTTTCCTCCTTCCAGGTTTGTCTAACACTTGAAGAGTCAGAGATTGGTGTTACTATTGTAAAATTGACCCAAACAGATGTTCCAGAAGAAGATAGGTGATTCTTTGAGTTTATTGAGCTTAGCAAAACTTCTGAATGCCAAATTGTTTTGTGGCTGAATGTGTGTGTGTGTGCACTTATATTACAGGTTCGGTAATGCTACTGTTGTGGAGAACACTCAGAAAGGATGGAGAGAGTTGATCTTTCACAAAATTCGAGCTGTTTTTGGCTACGGAATTTGATGGACTGTTTTATGCTTTATTTCTGGCTGTCTAAATGTGAGATGAGAGAACTTAGTCCTTTGTAATTGTTATCTTTCGCTAGGCAGAACAAATTGAGAAAGATGTGCTGGCAGGTTGATGAAGAGCCTGTCTCACATTCCCTCCATGTACCACCATTTTGTGTAGACTTATTGCGGATTGTTCATTCTTGACATAAGCATTCCTGACTGTAGACACACTGCATTGGCAGGAAAGCTACGAAAAGAGTTGTCATTATCTCAAGAAAGGTGCATTCTCTTTTTGTTTGGGAGCCCTAAGCTTGCCGTCTCTATGTTGAAATTGCTGTAACTGCCGATGTGGTCTTTCCATAGGCAGTGTGGCCACATTGCTGGTGCTAGTTCAGTGTGTTTTTACCTTTCTCAGTTCTGGAGCCCCCTTAAGAACCATTTTGATTTTGTTGCTCATAAATCAAGGTATTGAAGTTTCTCTTCATTTAGGACTCTTATTCTTTTGTGAAGTTTTGATACAAGAGTCTTCTTGAGACCTACAGTGCCAGGGTGGTATAGGTTCAGTATAAGAATCCAGATTAAAGTGCTGGGTTGCCATTCTCTTAGATTAAAGTGCTGGGTGTCACACTTCTGGTAAAAAGTTGAAGCCTGTAGATTATGTATACCCACAGTAGATGGGTTTTGTCCGATTTCAATTGCACAGAAATGTGGAACACAAGGGATATACAATGAGATAACGTAGTGAAGGTGCCTCTGGATAAAGATGGACCTGGAGAAGAGGTGATGAATTCTCAAATTATTAACTTAGGAGGCCCGAAGAGACATGAGGGAGCTAGTAGCATACATGAAATAAGTTAATTGTGTGATGAAACTAAGGACTAAAGGCAATGCGTGCAGGGGTGCAAGTTTAGATGTGAATTTGGGAACTGGCAAGGGCTGCAGTAGTTGCCTACACTGGAGGTAGTTTCAAACTTCAGACTTGCAAATATTTGGGATGGTCAGCGGTGTTTTATGGTTGTGAATGTCTATCATTGAAGTCCTTGTCCAAAATCTATCATTGAAGTCCTTGTCCAAAATATAATTCTCCTAATGTGTGCATTTCTATTAGATGGAATGTGGTCTTAAAGTCTTGTCACTTATGGAGTTTTATGGTCTTGTAAATATTGAAATCATGATATTTGCTTTGCCTTGGCTCAATCTTGAACTCTCTAGATATGATTCTGGCAAATTCATACATGACGATGTGGCCCAAGCATTCACAACCAAACTGAATGCATACGCTCATCCACAAGTGTTGAGACCTACTTGGTGAGGATTTCTAAGGATTCAAACCCCCCTAAACTTAGGCAAAAGAATGCCTGGGATTTTCTAAGTACAAATTTTTGTTATATGAAATGCATAAACTTGCTTTAGAATATTTACTGATAGTAGCTTGTTAATGAGTAAGGTGTAAAGGCACAAGAGTTCTTAATGGTAAGAGCTTTGATTGTCAAAATCAAAGTAGAAAACAGTGACGTTCCTGTGGAGTGAGCACTGACAATTATGCTGCTTTTGCCATCAATTTAGGTGGAATTGTAAACAGTGAAGCTCCACCCGATTGACATAGGGCAATTTAGGCTATGAATGATCATTCAGTTAGCTTTGTGTTGAAGCAAAATTGTTGTTTGGTATGAGTGTCCGCGGTAGCCTCGTTATGCAAGAACATGGAAAGAGTATCTATGAGGGTTTTCTTGGATGTTGACAAAGTGTGATAAAATGTTCTTCCGATGTAACCTTTCTTCATTGGTAAGCTTCTTGGTATAACATGATTCTTAAATTAGATGATGTTGTGGATCATAAGTATTATGAGGGTAAAGGCTTTTCAAAGTGGTCATTATTGAGATTAGAGCAAAATATATTCTTGCCTTGCTTATGCATGTTAAAGTACTGCATATTAATACTTAATCTTTTAGGACAAAAGCTTATGACCTTTGAAAAGTACGAAAAGTGTTGAGAAGTATAACACCCTAAACACTAGGGAGGCTATCATATAATATGTTATATGATCGCACTTTAAGAAAAGTAAGTTGTGGATTGTAGTTTCTCTCGTGGGATATGTAAAAGAAAATGTATTGGTTTTGATGAAATGTTTTAAGATATGCTTGTTGCTTGGGAAACGATAATGTTATAGTTTAGATTAAGTTGATTGCCTTGTTTGTGAATTTTGGAAAAGAGAGATTGTGCCCATTTGGGGAGACTATTGGATATGCTCTATGTTTGTCCCAAGACTAGTGGTAAGAGTTTTCCACCAAAAGGCTTTAATTTGTTTGCAATGTGTGCTAGGACTTGCCTTGGATGTGAGAGGTCTCTCCATAGGGAGGAGGTTAGGCAAGGAGGTGACAAGGGTGCTAAGGGGTGGTTTGGTTGTAAATTCCCTAGGTTTTGAGCATCGGTTTAACCCGTGCAAGCACGGGATGGTGTTTTGGAAAGGCCATGATGCTAGATAAGGGCATATTGGCAGATTGTACCCATGCACGAGTGTTTGGAGTATTTTGGATATGGATACTAGTGTGAGGGATAGAATGCAGACATCACGTTGCGTCTCGGAGAACGTGGTATGTTGCTTATAATTATTTGTTGCAAAGGACCATTTGAAATTATTATATTTATGTTTGAGCCTAATTTATGTGAAGGCGCACAGTTTTAAAAGGCTAATTAAGAAAGCTAGTTGTTACATATTAAATATGTTTTATCAATATTCACTACGTACTCGTGTTATAAAGTGACTCTCAAAAGCTATTATTATTAGTTTGTTATTTTGCAAAAGTATGGCTCCATACATCCATGAGCTAGTAGGTGACACGTTTCTATCAAGGTCTAAATCCATTTCTCAATGGGCATTTGGAAGATTATGAGGTGCATGGAATTGGAAGATGCTTTGATGAGGGCACAAAGATTTGTGGCTACTCTTTCAAGGCAATACTATATGTTCAACAAGTTTCCTTATGCCAAAAGAACTATAGAAGACTCAACAAGGAAAGTTTAATTAGAGCTGCGTAAATCTTACCAGCACTTCCCAAAACGGTGGCAACAACAATACTAATAGTAATTGGAATAATGGGCTACATTGCTATAATTGCAACCAATCAGGTCGCTCAATGCCCTAACACTTATGCTAATGCTCCTTTAAATCCTCCTAGGGAAGGGCACTAAGAATAAAAAATATGGATGTAGGGTAAGGTGTGGAGCTAGGCCAAAAGTTGGCGATAGGGCAAGGAGGAGGATATGGAGCTAGAGCCAGTGTTTGTGCAATTGCTAATGATAAACTAGATTCGATTGTTGATGAAGAAGTTGAATGAGGAACTATTCACATTCCAATCAACAACCAAGGCACTAGTCTATAACTTCTACCTCATCTTTAAGTTCATAATGCAATCTATATAAATCCATTGAAGTTTTATATTCTTAACGTTGATCATATTCTAGATGATGGATGATTTGTAATGCCAACTTAGGGAATTTTACAAGTAAAACCAGATCAAATTTCATAGATTAGGGAAAAAGGTCTTAAGAATCATATTCTTTGCAAGTCCCTTATCCAATGGAAAGATTTCCCTAAAAAAATGCCACATGGATGGAAGAGTCTATTTGCAATAGAGATCACCTTGAGTTTTTCTCATAATGAGGATATCTTGATTTCTTCAAGGGAAGGAGGATATAATAACCCCATCTTGTCAATGAGTAATCATCCCTCCCTTCCGTTGAACAATTATATTCCCTCCTTGATTATGCTGTAAGGGTTTCTTCCCAAAGCATGCATTAGTTCTTCCTTATGCATAATTATGCATGTCAAAATTAAGTTTCGCAATAACCATGTGTGAATCCTATAGGTAGCACATATGAACAAATTTACACATGAATCGCGTGTAAACAAGAAGATAATAACATAAGGTTATAAAATAAAACCTTAGAAAGAAGATAAGGAAAAAAAAGAAATTGCACACAAACCTTTTGCATAAAGCTCCCCTCCCAAACTTGCATGAAAATAACCCCCAAGAAGAAAAAAAAAAACCTTAACATAAAGGTTAAAGAGGGAATGAGAAGGTGCACGCATGAGATGATGCATGCAAAGCACACGGATGGGGGGCCAAGAGCAAATAATGTAATAATGTTAAAAGAACCTTAATTAAAAGAAAAAGGAAAAAAAGGGAACGAGAGGAAGGTGAGCCCAATTTGGGCAATCAACTAGTGGTGCAACCTCAACCCATCATCATTACCTCTCCCCCCTCTTCCCTCCCCTTAAAAATTCATTCTTAATAACCTCTTTAATAAAAATCACTTCTCTCTCCCCATTTATATTCTCATTAAATAAGGATACCTCCCAAATATTGTGAATTAATGATAGTAATGCAAACAAAGCAAACAGATGAGGGGGCAAAAGCGAATAATAAATGGTAAGTAATAAGGTTAAAAAAACCTTAATTAGATAAAATGGAAAAAAATAAAGGAATGAGATGGAGGTGAGCCAAATTTTGGTAGTCAACTAGTGGTGCATCTCCCCCCTACCTCATCAACAATCTCACCCCCATCACCATTACCTCTCTCCTCTCTCCCCTTCCCCAATATATTATGCTTAATAACCTCTTTAACAAAAAGCGCCTCTCTCCTTTTAAATTCATTGAATGGTCTCATTAAATAAAGGCCCCATCTAATTATTGTTACAATTAAGTGGCAGGTATGTTACAATTGGCTTTCGCTACTTGTTAGCACTAAAGTTTGACTTTGATTACCTACTTTTAGATCATGTTCCTGTATTGGTAGCATTGAGTTTCTTGAACTTTCCAAATGAAGGGCCTCCATAAATTGCTAGTGGCCAATAAGAGACATCTTTGGTAGGTCAAGTTTAACTACATGATAGAGGGTTGTATTGAGGCTCTTAGAGGATGTCAAAACCATAATAAATAATCCTTGGGAGAGGTTTTTGCTCAATGTCTAGTAATACATAAGGCTACAATGTGTGTGCTTGTGTATGGAAGAAAGGAAGGGCTTAGAAAACATTCAGGCTATCAGCCTCGACTAGCATCACCATGGGCAAAAGGCTTAGTGAAAAGGACATTAATACAATTTAGGTGAGGGGTTGGGCAAGCAACCCTTTTTATGGAGTTAGAGAAGATTAGCTTGCTCTTCAATAAAAGATTGAGCCTAGATTCAAATTGCATCTCCCCAAAACTCATTAAGGGGCTCAAGAGAAAAAGGCTCAAGGAAAGCTTGGTTACTTTGAAAAATCAAGAGGGATTTTGGATTTCTAAGTAGCACATGTTCATTGCATGTGTGGTTTATATGGGACAAACCTTACATGTGAGTTTAAATTGAAAAATTTCTTTTAAGATTGGTCAAGTAGGTGGTGATTGAAGAAGAGAACATAAGTTATTGAGGGAGTTTAATGAGGAAGAGTTTTCTATAGCCCTTAAGGGGTTGGGTGTTAGGAAATCCTTGAACTCTGATGGATTGACCACTAAACTTTTCAAGAACTTTTGGCCCAACATCAATGAGCAAGTGCTTATGATGTTGAAACGACTTTTAAAGTATTGGAACTCGACCTCCATCATGGAAGTGGAATGCAATCACACTGATGACAAATCAAAATTAATGTACATAGATAGGAAACTAGACATCAATTTCCCTCATGGGAACCATTTATAAGATGATCATCGAAGCTCTCATAGTAAGAATGTGACCTATCTTGCAAAAGCACATCCATGGACACTAGTATGATTGGGGATCTATTTTGGACAATGTATCAAATGTGATAATGACAAAAAAATGGGCTAATGCCGCAAGCATGAAGGTTGGTTTCTTATAGCATAACGTGGATAAAGTTTTCGACAAATTGAACTTAGATTACTTGAGAATGTTCTTGACAAAAATGGGGTTTAATGACAAGATAGTTGATTTCCCATTGATAATAGGAGGAAAAATTGAGGCCTTCATGTCCATTAATTGTTTGCTTCTTGACCCTTTGCAAATTAGGAGAGGGGTACAACTGGGCTACCTTACGATCCCTTTGTTGTTTGCAATGGCTACACATTCTTTGTTTTGCTTGATAGATGAATTTACTAATAGTAAGGGATCAGAAGGAATGAAATATAGAGGCACCGCATAGCTAGACCAGGGTTTGAGCCCTTTACTATTTGTAGTGACTACATATCCTTTGCTTTTCTTAATAGATGAATTTGCCAATAGTGGAGGATTTCTAGGAGGTGAAATATAAAGGTAAGCACCTAGCTAGACAAGGGTTTGTAGATAATCTTGTCTTGCTCTTGAAAGTTGAGTTGGAAAATTTGCAAGTGGCTTTAAAGATGTCAAAACTTTATGAAAAGGTAGTAGGATTTAACATTAACTTTGGCAAGTCTTAAGTAGATAGCTTAATGGATGAAGACTTCCTAGGTCTAGGATGGAATGGAAGACTTGCAAGAAGGGGCAACATCTTTAGATATTTAGGCTTTCCCAAAGACATTGAAGTAAGTGATTGTGCTGAGGTGAGATGGGTGTTGGATATGTTGAGGAAGAAGGTGAATAAGCCTTTGCTAACTTGGAACAAAGAATTTCAAAAATCTTGGGAATCTTTGATAAAGGTTTCCATGGGGCAATCATGGTAAGGACATTTATTTGGTGCCATTACATTGGAAAGTTTAGAAAGAGAGTGGGTAGTTGAGGAGTTGCATTTGAGTAATTTAGAAGACAAAGTGCTTTAACCAATTGGTCTTGGGCCTTCTAGACCCTTGCTTGTTGACATCTGGAGGAGAAGAGAACCATTTTAGCAAAAAAAAAGGCACATTCAAAGTCTGCACTACATGGATTCCAACAAGAGGTGGGATAATTTGAGTACTGTAACAACATTGGATTCTTAAAGACTTGTAAGTTGGCATGGGAGGTAGGAAAGGGCTATGTCCATAGATTCAATAGTTCATTGGAACACCACTTGGGAAGAAGTGCCTTGCAAATGAGAGTTGTAGGAAAAATCTCGTGAGAAGCATTGAATTTTAGATGTCTGGGGTATATGTTGGCAAATTTTTAATGCATGTTGTGTTGAGGTCTCCTAAGAGTGCCTAGCTCAAATCTACATGGGTAGTTGGCCATTTAGGCTTCAGTTAAGACAGTGTATTATCATGGAGGGTCATTATGCAAATGTATGTATATGTACACAACTAAAGTTGAGGTCTTATCTAAACAGTTGCCATATCCTAGAGAGTCATGTACCATATGTATTAAGGTGGCTTCTAAAGTAAAGTCTTTTGATGATGGAGGCTAACCTATGTCGTGTACCTCCCTTTTTGTTTGAACATTATTCAAAGGATGATAGGTGATATTGAACTATAGTTGAGTCCTAATGGCACAAAATAAGCAAGTCTAGGACGAAGGTGAATTTGGAATCTCTACCATTGATTATATTCCTAGGTAATCCATGCAATCTCAATATTTGTTTGATGAATAGTCATGGAATATTGGAGAAATTATAGGTGTTCTTAACCAAAATCAAGTGAATGACCTTGATTTTTTAATCTCCTATCACTATGGTTGAGTCGTATCCACTTGTAATAGTGGTAAATCTAATCACAAAGTCCATAATTTATGGACTCCCAATTCACTTATGGAATGTTTAGGGATGGGAATTTTGTAGAAACCTTGATTCTTTTGGCTTTAATCCTTTGATAAGTCAACATGGGTTATGTAACATAATACATCCCTATTTATTCTTGGTCAATAGTAACTTTTTTGGAAAACATGAAGAGCCTTTGCCAAAGTAGGATGTTTGGCTATGGGACTATCTAATGCCTCCCATAAGATCTTTGTTTGAACTTTGTGATTCTTTTAATGCAAAGTTAGTTCTAGAAGCAAAGATATCCATTGCCTTTAGGATAGTCTTTTATTTTGGTCTATTACTTTTATATACTCCCACCTTGAAGTACTTTTATTAGTGCATTATATTCCTTATCAAGATAAATAGCTTTATCAAACAAGTTCTAGGATGGGATTGTCAAGGGTGGATATAGTTCTTGAGTTTTGTACCTTGGCAACATTTATCAGTATTGTCTTTTTGCTCAGGGTGTCTACTCAGTGTTTTCCTTTTTAGGCCTATATTTGATCTCAAAACCAAAATCTTGTAGGGTCTCTATCCAACTTCCCCGTCTTATATTTAGATTTGCTTGGGTGAAGATCCACTTAGGACTTTTATGATTGTTATTAAGTAAAACTTTCCTTCCAAAAGAGAGTATCTCCATAGTTTCAAGGTATGCATTATGGTTATCTTTATAAGGCTTCAGCTTTTTGGAAAGTATAAGCCACAAGACTTTCCTCTTACACTAAGACTCTAGACTCCTTTGATGGAAAGTTTATGAAAACTTGTTGGTGCTTTGTTACTTATCTGATTTGGGCACTTTCATAAGGCTAATGAAGGATGCTACTATAAGAGAATAATCCTTGATGAAAATTTGGTACCATCCCATTATTGCTAGAAATCCACAAACTTATTTGACTTTCTTATGGATCAGCCAATCTCAAATATCCTTAACCTTTGTAGAGTCAATAGAGATTTCTTGAACATAAATGATATACGTGGTATCTAATTCGATCCATGTAGAAGACATACTTTCTCTTCTTGGCATAAATTTGATTCTAGCAAATACTTTTTAGTACAATATTCAATTAGACTTTGAGATCCTTTTAAGACTTGGATTATACAAAGATATCATCAAAGAAGCACTTAATTATCCAAATAGGGATGAAATGTGTATCATACATTAGTTGATTGAACATTTCTTGAGTTTTGTCAACTCAAACATGAGTAAGAACTCATGAGGACCCTAGTGGGTGGTAAAGGCTATCTTAGGAATATCTTGTTCCTTGGTCATGATTTGGTAATACCTTGATCTTAGGTCTATTTTGAAGAAAGACTTAACTCCATGAGAGGGTTTAGAAGCTCATTAGTGCAGGGAATAGGTTTACTTGCTTTAGGATTTTGAATTCGATGTAAAGTCTAAGGAAATAATTCTTCTTTTTAGGGAAAAGAATAGATACTCCCCAATGTAAATTAATTGGGTGGATGAATCCCTATTCAATCATTTGCCTTAATTGTTCCTAAGGTTCAATGGCTTCATGTGCACACATTTACTAAGGTCTCTTGGACACTAGTCCTACTCTAGGAATGAACTCTATTTCATGTTTGACTTGTCTATTACGGGGTAAGTTTGCCACTTCCTCTAGAAATTCATCATTGAAGTCATTGATCCACAAAGGTACCTTGCGGATCTTGGTCTTCTCGGTCTTCTTGTGTTTTCGTAGTATCACCTTTGAGATTAAAAAAAAAAACTCTTTTTGAAACGTAACTAACCCTAAATCTCTTAGGGAGCGTAGTTCGACAGTCATCTAGGACCAATACTAGTCACTAACACCTAGGGCTACCTTTTAATGAAGCATCCAGACTCATCCCACAAGGATCGACTATGGGTTCTTAAAGAAATAACTACAGTCTTTAACAACAATCTAGTATTAAGCTTAAAACTAACACATTTTGCAAATCATCAAAGATTGAGGTAGGTGAGCACTATACTTGGTTTAATGAGAGTGAGAAAAAAGGGAGAGTTGAGTGTCAATCCCTTTGCCCATAAGGTATAGTCTCATATCATTCCCCTAAAACAATGCTTAACCAGTTGTGACTCTTAGAAACCTTACACTTATGAGTCTTTTTCTAACGTTTGGAGAAGGCCATCTAATTAACCGAGTCCACTTGACTATAGGATGATTTCATTAGGAAATTGTTCACCTGCTTCCCATAGTGTTATGTCATACTTTAGTATTTTAAACATGTATGCTATAGTGTTGTGATGCCATATAAAAATAAATTCATTAATTAGTGTTTACACAAGGTTACTTGGCACACCTTTATGACACAAACTCTAACCAATCATACCTTTATAATATAGATACCAAGCAATTCAATTTGAAAAGCATAGCTATTATTTACTTATTTTTATATATACAATTGCTTCAAGAGTGAATGAACCCAAAGTTAGGCTATCACCCTTATCCTATTCTTCTCCTAGGCCTTCCAATGCTCAACCACATAGGGCTTGTATAGGTTTTCAACCCTATTTTAGGATTGGAATCAAGTATTATAACTCAAACCAGAGCCCCACGGTTCTCATTCACAATAAAGGTGAACCTTCTTATACGAGAGGCCAAATGTACCTAAGTAGTGATTGGCCACATTAGGTAGTGTACATGTACTCCGGGTGAAGAGTAACCAAGGTGGCCCTAGGAATGACATCATGCCTCATTCCTGTCGAGCTTTTGGAGCCATAGATGTAATTAATATAATTATTGTCATATGTAAAGTAACCACACTCAGTTTTTAATTGTTCTAACAATCATTCTTTTCAAAATAAAATTTTTAATAAATTGAAATCATCTAATAAATTTTTTCCTAATATTTCTCAAATTTATTGAATTTAAAACAAAGCTCATCTTTGTACATTTGAATGTGCTTTAAATTTACGTGTTTGAGAACATACTTTTTTTGCAATTTTTTATGACTCTACCAATTTGTCAATTGAAGCCTTCTTTGGGTTGTCGAATCCACCAACTTTTTGATAGAAGTCTTCGTTTGATGGCTGGACAAGACCATATACTCAACTCTTGATAAAAGCTTTGCATATCCATGAGCATTTTTAGTCTTATGTTCACGCATGGCATTATGAAGAGTGCTAAGTTCTCCTTGCAATTGAGTCTCTTCAAGGATCTCTTGGGGTTTGTTTTCTAGCAAGGAATCTCTGATTTGTTGGGTATATTCATCCTAGACCTTATTCTTCCCTTTGTGACCTCCCATGATAATGCAATCCTGCAAGATTCCATGCTAGTAAATCTGCTATAACTTGAGCTAGAAAACTCTGATTGCCAAAATTTTTGGTTCAAATTGAAGCCAATGATGCACTCTATGAGATGAGTACTAGAAAGTTATTACACATTTAAAACAATTTAAAAAAAAATTCCAATCTTTGTGACTAAATTGTCAAGTCCTGCATCTTGTTTTAACCTATAAGTGCCATGTTTCCACTTGTGGGACCAAAGTTGGTGTAGCTAAAGGCTACCAAACCATGTGGGGAGTTGGATAGGACCTATACATAACCTATAATACCTACATATGTACCCTAATGATGAGGATGGTACTTGTAATGACTTGCTTATACCTTGTAGTGCCCTGTAATAGCCATGTTTTACCTTGTTTTGATATTCACGAGACTTGAATCTTCAATCCTCCATGTGTGAGGAATAAAATGGCATGATAGACTCTCTACACAGGCTCTGAATCACCAAGAGGTGGGCAAAGTTTCCCCTGGGTTGGTTGGTTGCACCCCTTTGGGATCTTTAATAGTAAGGGAGGGTCACCTCTCCATTGTCCCACTATCTTTCTTGACATCAACGTGTTTCCTCAATGGGAATCTCAACATAGCAGAGACATGCTATTCTAATCAATTAGCATGATATGCATATTAACTCGAAATATCCATTCAGCTCATTCCATGTGATGTAATAGAATGGTATTGGAATTATTAAAATGAGTAGAGAGAGGGTCTTACCATGTAGTGAGTCATTGCTTGAATTACATTTTAAAATGGATTTTTAAAGTATATTTTCATGAATCAATCAAACATTAGAAAGACATTGGATTAGAGTAATGATTCCAACCAACAATTCACTCTTGAACAAAAAGTTTAATACAATGTCTTGATGCTAAACTAGGCTTCTAATTCTCTATCTTGGTTCAAGAGAGTAATACAATTAGTGAATGGGCTTATTTGATCACTTAAAGGCTGAAGTTAATGGAATTTCTCAAATTTTTAATCCCTCAATCAAATGGATAAAGCTCAGTGGATAGATGAGAGAGATTTAGAATTAGTTAAGAGTACCTCTTAGATAGGTTGATGAAGACTTGAATACTCCTTGATGATTGAATAAGCTTCCCAATGCTCAATGTTGGCAAAACAATTGTCAATCCTTGCTCCTTGAATACTTGGAAGCAATCTTGAAGCATCAGAGGCTTAAGATTGAAAGAGAAGCTCTAGAAGTGACGTAGAGTAAAAGCCCTTTAAATTTGGAAAGTTTTGTTCAAGCTTTAATGGCTGTCCATGGATTGCACTTGTTAGGGTTTGGAGAGGAAGAAGAATGTTGAAATGATAGTAAAGAAGGCCTCTAGCTGAAGACTACAAGATCTAGTAACCTTCAATGATCAAGAGAAGTGATCCCAACACTTCAACTAGCAGGCATGAGCTATCCTGGAGGAAAAAAAAATCAACACAATTTTCTGGTGGCTCATTGCTCCACATGGCTACTTGTTTTAGTGTGAAATGGTTATGGTTGGGCTCAAGTCTTCAAGAAGAAACAAGATATGGTGGTGGTTGAGGCTTTACAAGCCTTGGGGAAGAGAAAGATAAAAGAAATCCTCCATTTGAAGCTTCAAGCAAGCTAAGAAGAAGAAGAAAGCTCTACTCCAAAAGTAACTAAGATTTCAGTCTTCCCTAAGTCTAGTTACCTCTTCTTTCTCAAAGTTACCTCCCAAATGGCTTGTAATTTATGCACAACTTGCTATTTTAATACCACTTGTTAGAAAGAGGATTGAGAGGGGAGAGAAAGGAGAGCATAATAGAGAGAAAAGAGGAGAGAGAATGAGTGACGAGGAGAGAGAAAGACTAGAAAGATAGGAAAGAAGAGAGAGAAACCATGGAAGTTGTGAACAAGAAGGTGAGATGAGAGACAATAATTGTATTATTATCAAAAAGTACAAGAAATTATATGTCTCATAACTTTTATACCTATGCCAATGTGACAAAGTGTTATCAACAATCTCTCAATTAAAAACATGTCTTCCCAACTTATCACAATGCGAACGTACTCTAACAAAATAACAAGAAAATAAAGTAATTTTTATGAAAAGAAGTACAAAGTACTATAATTTATGTATTTATCTTATTTTTTCTAAGCAAATAAGTAAAATTGAAACAAAAAATAACATTATTTAAGAAAAGACATTTCTACAAAATATAATTACAGTCTATTGATTTTTTACCTTTTTTTTTCCTAAATCAAGATTTAAGGATTTAAACAACCAAATATGCTAGCTGCTTATAAGATTTTTAAAGAGTTTTTTTAGAAATTTTAAGTATTAATAAGAATTCCTAATACATTTTCTAACAGTGAACTTTGTTCAATTATAAGTTTAATAATATACTTAGCTATATTTTATTAAATTTAATTTTAAAGCTAGTTTGATTTTATTTCTAACTTTATTGTACTTTTAAAAAAGAAAATTTGGTATTATTTTGACTATAGTTTTAAATTTAAAAGATGAAGAGTTTAAAGAAAATAAAATGAAGATTAACTTATTATTTAAAAAGGGATTCCTATGAAAAAAAAAACAATAGGGAGTTGATGTGTAAACTAGCACTAACTCTTTTCTAAAAATATAATTTATGCACAAAATAAGGCAGGAACCGACCTACATGAAATATCATATATCGGCTCAAGAATGTAGTAAGGATGAGTCAGTCAAGCTACCAAGCCACTATCAAGAATTCCAAGATGTCATTGAAAAAAATAATATAGATCTCTTGCCCAAATACATACCATATGATTATGCTATAATAAAACTCCATGGGGGGCTCAACCAACTTCTGGACCCATCTACAAGCTATCCCTTGATAAACTAGCTGAACTACACAAGAACATTGATGAGAACTTAGTCAAGGGGTTCATTAGGCACTCGAAGTCTCTTGTTGAAGCCCTAACTTTGTTCATGAAGAAGAAAGACATGTCACTTCGAATGTGTGTGGATTATCGAGGACTCAACAAGATAACAGTTAAGAATCGATACCCTTTGCCATTGATACCAAAGCTCTTGGAATGCCTTGGAAAAGCCAAGATCTTCACAAAGATTGATCTACGAGGGGCTTACAATCTTGTACAAATCAAAGAAGGAGATGAATGGAAGATAGCCTTCCACACAAGGTATAGTCACTTCGAGTATGTTGTTATGCCATTTGGTCTCACCAATTCTCCTGTAGTGTTTCAACATATGATGAATGATATCTTCTGAGAGCATTTAGATGATTTTGTAGTTATATACTTGGATGATGCCTTGATATTCTCAAAAGATCCAAAGGTGCATGAGCACCATGTAAAATTAGTTTTGGAAAAGCTCAGAGAAAAAGGACTATATGCAAAACTTGAGAAGTGTTTTTTCCATAAGAGAGAAGTGGAATTCTTGGGGTACAATGTCTCCCAGAGATGAATCTTCATGGACCCCAAGAAGATTGAGAATATTCTTGATCGGCAGACACCCACATGTATCTGCGATGTCCAATGTTTGCTTGTCTTTGCCAACTTCTACAAGATATTTATCAAGAATTACTAAAAAATAGTCACACCACTCACCAGAATCACAGGAAACTCAAAGTTCTCATGGACCCTAGAAGCTAAGAAGGCCTTCCTCCAAACTTTGAAGACCACTTTCACCATTGCTCCAATCCTAGTCCACCCAGATCCTACCAAGCCATTTTTCTTGGAGAGCGATGCATCAAACTATGCCTTAGGAGCCATCTTGTGCCGGCATGGAGATGATGGTCATATGCATCCAATGGCATCCCACTCAAGGAAGTTCTCCCCTCCAGAGATGAACTATGAGATCTCCATGAAAAAAAATTCCTTGCCATTGCAGATGCCTTTGATACTTGGCATCATCATCTAGAGGGTGCAACCTATAAAGTTATCGTCTGATACAAACCACAAAAATTTAGAATACTTTATGACAACTTGCATCCTTAATCGAAGACAATCTTGTTGTAGTAACTTCTTATCTAGGTTTGACTTTGTCATCACCTATTGCCCAAGACGCCAACAATGCCAATCAGATGCTTTATCAAGAAGATCCTACTTGGCACCTAAGAAGGGAGAATAAGATTTTGATCAACAATGAGTAATACTAAAGCCAGAGCACCTCTAGCTAGCAATCATCTCTGGTTTTTGCTACCAAGAAGACCCCACATTGATTCATTTAATCCATGAAGCCTTGCCGCATGATGATTTGGCCAACAATGTCAAGAGAAAAAATCAAGAGGGAAAAGGAAATGAAGTTTGTGAGTTTTAGGAAACTAATGGATTGTTATATTATGAGGATCTACTTTACATCCCTCTAGGAAAGCCAAGACTTTAGGTACTCCAACAACACCATGACACCCCATCAATAGGACACTTTGGAGCTAATAAGACCTTAGAGCTTATTTCAAGATATTTTTGGTGGCCCCAGATGTGGAAAGAAGTTAAGGAATATATAAAATCATGTGATACCTACAACAGGGCCAAGGTACCTTGTCACAAACCACATGGCCCCTTGAACCCTTGCCCATTCTAGTGTGACCATGGTCTTCTCTATCCATGGATTTCATAATAGATCTTCCCGAATCAGAAATATATGATTCTATTGCTGTTGTGGTAGATAGGTTCACAAAAATGGCACATTTCATCCCTACCCCCAAGACCATCACAGGTGCAACTATTGCTAGACTCTTCCTCAGATACATTTTCAGATTACATGGACTCCTAAATAACATCATCAGATCAGGGTCCCCAATTCATATCTAGTTTCTAGAAGAGCTTTTGCAACCTCCTTGGAGTCTAAGTTAAGTTATTCACAGCCAATTATCCACAGATTGATGGTCAAACAGAATGGGTTAATCAAATCTTTGTTAGACACAATGAAAAATACTTATCTTCAAGATCCCTATTTTCATGATGTCTGGGTAAATTTATCTAACAATCAATGGATCCCTACTAATAACTTTTCTGTTTCCAATGGTTTTTTGTTTTATGAAAAAAGGTTATGTATTACTAATCCTTTTCGTAATTTCATTATGCAAGAAGTACACGAGCCTCTCCTTATATGGGACATCATGGTATTATCTCCACACTTAGAAATTTACACGAAGATTTTTTTCTGGCCAAATATGCAATGTGATGTCTCTAATTATTTTTCTGACTGCATTGCATGTCAACGCATAAAAAGACATCATGGTAAGTCATATGGTTTATTACTTCCATTACCTATCCCTAATTCACCTTGGGAGCAGATTTCTATGGACTTCATTACAGGTTTACCACAAACTTCTTCACAGAATAATATGATAGATGAATTTACTAATAGTAAGGGATCAGAAGGAATGAAATATAGAGGCACCACACAGCTAGACCAGGGTTTGAGCCCTTTACTATTTGTAGTGACTACATATCCTTTGCTTTTCTTAATAGATGAATTTGCCAATAGTGGAGGATTTCTAGGAGGTGAAATATAAAGGTAAGCACCTAGCTAGACAAGGGTTTGTAGATAATCTTGTCTTGCTCTTGAAAGTTGAGTTAGAAAATTTGCAAGTGGCTTTAAAGATGTCAAAACTTTATGAAAAGGTAGTAGGATTTAACATTAACTTTGGCAAGTCTTAAGTAGATAGCTTAATGGATGAAGACTTCCTAGGTCTAGGATGGAATGGAAGACTTGCAAGAAGGGGCAACATCTTTAGATATTTAGGCTTTCCCAAAGACATTGAAGTAAGTGATTGTGCTGAGGTGAGATGGGTGTTGGAGATGTTGAGGAAGAAGGTGAATAAGCCTTTGCTAACTTGGAACAAAGAATTTCAAAAATCTTGGGAATCTTTGATAAAGGTTTCCATGGGGCAATCATGGTAAGGACAGTTATTTGGTGCCATTACATTGGAAAGTTTAGAAAGAGAGTGGGTAGTTGAGGAGTTGCATTTGAGTAATTTAGAAGACAAAGTGCTTTAACCAATTGGTCTTGGGCCTTCTAGACCCTTGCCTGTTGACATCTGGAGGAGAACCATTTTAGCAAAAAAAAAAGGCACATTCAAAGTCTGCACTACATGGATTCCAACAAGAGGTGGGATAATTTGAGTACTGTAACAACATTGGAGTCTTAAAGACTTGTAAGTTGGCATGGGAGGTAGGAAAGGGCTATGTCCATAGATTCAATAGTTCATTGGAACACCATTTGGGAAGAAGTGCCTTGCAAATGAGAGTTGTAGGAAAAATCTTGTGAGAAGCATTGAATTTTAGATGTCTGGGGTATATGTTGGCAAATTTTTAATGCATGTTGTGTTGAGGTCTCCTAAGAGTGCCTAGCTCAAATCTACATGGGTAGTTGGCCATTTAGGCTTCAATTAAGACAGTGTATTATCATGGAGGGTCATTATGCAAATGTATGTATATGTACACAACTAAAGTTGAGGTCTTATCTAAACAGTTGCCATATCCTAGAGAGTCATGTACCATATGTATTAAGGTGGCTTCTAAAATAAAGTCTTTTGATGATGGAGGCTAACCTATGTCGTGTACCTCCCTTTTTGTTTGAACATTATTCAAAGGATGATAGGTGATATTGAACTATAGTTGAGTCCTAATGGCACAAAATAAGCAAGTCTAGGACGAAGGTGAATTTGGAATCTCTACCATTGATTATATTCCTAGATAATCCATGTAATCTCAATATTTGTTTGATGAATAGTCATGGAATATTGGAGAAATTATAGGTGTTCTTAACCAAAATCAAGTGAATGACCTTGATTTTTTAATCTCCTATCACTATGGTTGAGTCGTATCCACTTGTAATAGTGGTAAATCTAATCACAAAGTCCATAATTTATGGACTCCCAATTCACTTATGGAATGTTTAGGGATGGGAATTTTGTAGAAACCTTGATTCTTTTGGCTTTAATCCTTTGATAAGTCAACATGGGTTATGTAACATAATACATCCCTATTTATTCTTGGTCAATAGTAACTTTTTTGGAAAACATGAAGAGCCTTTGCCAAAGTAGGATGTTTGGCTATGGGACTATCTAATGCCTCCCATAAGATCTTTGTTTGAACTTTGTGATTCTTTTAATGCAAAGTTAGTTCTAGAAGCAAAGATATCCATTGCCTTTAGGATAGTCTTTTATTTTGGTCTATTACTTTTATATACTCCCACCTTGAAGTACTTTTATTAGTGCATTATATTCCTTATCAAGATAAATAGCTTTATCAAACAAGTTCTAGGATGGGATTGTCAAGGGTGGATATAGTTCTTGAGTTTTGTACCTTGGCAACATTTATCAGGATTGTCTTTTTGCTCAGGGTGTCTACTCAGTGTCTTCCCTTTGTTATCAGGTACCTTCATTATCAGGTACCTCTCATCGACTCAAGATTCCACCTTCGTTATCAGGTACCTCTCATCGACTCAAGATTCCTCCCCCTTGCTCGGACATCTACTTTCTGCGGCTGTGCGAGAGTAGCCTCTCCTCCACGTCCTCTGAGAAATCTGCAGACACGTCTGGATCCGCCACAAGAAACAATGCTAATGGTATAGGCGCAACCGTACCGCCAGAGGATAAGGTGTCAGACTGCGGCATGGCAGGCCATGGATCCATTGCCACAGTGAATTATACTTCCTGGAAAGTATGCCTGTCAAAGATGGATCTTAGACTTGCTTGATGGCATGGAGATTCAAGGCATCTGCTTTTTCAAGGATGCCCATGTGTTTGGACGACCTGGTTGATAATAATTATGCTCCTGGAAGGGTGCATTTTGATGACATTCCCCATGGCAAAGTAGTCCGCATCCCTGCATCTATTAATGTGTTGGCTATTTACTCCCCCTCTGTTAGCAAGGTCTGGATATTGTCTGTTAAGTGGTCTAGAGCCAGTGGAAAGGAAGAGGATAGTCAAAAGATTCTAAGATCCAGAGAACATGCAGGAGCACTGGATGGTGATTATGGCCTTGATGTAGCCAGCAAATCTAGAAATCATGAGGTGTGCGAAGAAAGACAGGGCCCCAACAGAGAGACAAGAGAGACTATATTCAGCTTATCAAATGATCATGGCAGAATGCCAGAGCCGGATGCCATCTTGGAGTTCATTGCCAAGGACCAGGCATGGTATGCAGGCTTTTCATTGCCAAGGACCAGGCATGGTATGCAGGAACTGCATCCTTGCAGGGAGTTTTCTTGCGTGTTCATTTTCAAGACTTTTCTATTGAGGAAGATGAGCTTTGGCCTTCACATCGCTTCAAGTCTACTGAAGAAGCAAAGCAGATGATTCATCCAGCATCTCAAGCCATGCAGGACTATCAGTGTAAAGATGTTCACCCTGATATGATTCTCTGTGTTGCCTGTCAGCGGCCTCTTTCGAAGTGCTTTGGATACTACGATGCAGAGGTGTTGGAGGTGAAGCGGAGTCCACATAAAGTTGGAGCTAATAGAGAAGAATATTGTGAGTGCATATTCAAGGTGAAGTGGCGAGGGGGGCACAAGCAGAAACAGTGCCAGGAGGTTCGTTGTGGAGACATTTGTTTTCTTGTGGACATTTGTTTTCTTGTGCCTAGAGATGTAGAGGATGATCCTGTAATAAGGGAGTTCCTGCAGACCAACCTTGAAGGATGGTTGCAAGCAGTTTAACAGCTTGAAACAAGATGGGGGAATGGAACAAGCAGTGCTTTGGAAGATAAAAGCAGTTTGTCAGCTTGAAAAAGGATGGAAATGCAACAAGTGATGCTTTGGAAGATGAGAAAAAGCTTCTTGGAAGCAAATTGGAACAGAGTTATAATAAATCAGTGTGTATGATTATTGAATTAGATGAAGAGGAGGTTGTTAGCAGTCATGTTTGTCACGCCTTGTCATCTCCTGCCTGTGAGCCTCAATCTGAGTCAGACGAGGACATTAGGAGCTCTGACATGTCTGTCATGTGTTATGATGGGGGAGGCTAGTCACTCTCGACTGGCTGTTTTAGGTTGTGTATTTCTTTTTGGCCTCTTTTAGTGGGCAGCCACTGGCTGCCCGGCCACTTTTTGGTCACTGTTGTGGGGCGCCCATTTTAGGGCACTTTTAGGGTTTGCGCCCATTTTAGGGTTAGGGTTAGGGTTTGTCCATTGCCTATTTATTGGCAGCCCCCCTCCCCACTTGGTCACTTGTCTTCTTGCAGATTCCGACACTCCTTCTCCCCCGTGGTGGTGCTGCCATCATCATCAGCCTGATCTGGTGCCCTCACTGACGCTGTGGGCTGCATGCAGGGACTGATCAGTCCATTTCAGTGTATTCAGCATTCATTTCAGTCAGTGCAGATTTCTCTTCCTTATTTTCTGCTTTCTCTCTCTCTCTCCCTCCGTGTTCGTATTCCCTCTTCCGTTGTGCACTCTCACATGGTATCATCGCCAAACTGAGAGCACAGAGGTCTTCATCGACTGGAGAGAGACCACACCTATCATTTGTTGCTGCCCCCTTCTCTCCAACAACACGGCGGGCCCCTCCAGGTGGTCTGAATATTTACGTTTGCTGCATAGGTGGTCTGAATATTTGCGTTTGCTGCATCAGCCCCTTCCAGAGGCTGCCACATCATCAACCAGCCCTGTCTCCTTGCGTTTTCAGCTGGGCGGCCTTCTCTTCAGCTGGGCGACTCCACTATAGGCTGCGCTTTGCATCCAAGGTGGTCGTATTCCCTCCTGCCGGCTCATCTCCAGCTGGTGCTTCTTTTCTTGACTGCGTTTTGGTGCCTGGCAACTTTCCCTTCGGATTTTGTGCCCTACACAGCTGCGTTTTCACCTCCTGGTGATAGGCGACCTGATTTCTTGGAGTTTGGTGGTTCTTCTGGTGGTTGGTGACCCTTCTGGTGGTCATTCTTCGGCATCGGCACAGTTTTCCTTGTTGTGTTTTGGTGTTTGCAGATATCGAAGATGTCTTCTCATCAGTTTACGGGATTTGATGACTCAGATGACGAGCTTTTGTCTCGACACTCATCTGAACGGAGGCGTGATTTCTATCACGAGGACCGTCGTTCGGAGTCTATTCCTCTTTCCCGTCCCCCTTCTATTCATGTATCTCGGCGAGCCTCTTCTAGTGGGCCAAAGATGCAGCCTTTGGTACCCCCTGTACAGGTACCCGTACTTCCTCAGCTGCCCAAAGAGGACCGGTTGGATGGCTCCAACTTTTCTCTATGGTTTTGCAAGGTGGAGTGTATCTTGGACTCCTTCGTTTGGGAGCTTGTTTCTGTTCCTATTCCCCGGCCTAAGGTGGATCCCGCAGATGGGACATCTATGGATCGTGCAGCCTTATGGGATCGGCTTAATTCTAGAGCCAGATCTTTCCTCTTTCTGAGTTTGCAGGATTCTGTCCTTGTTCATGTTCACAGGTTGAAGACTGCCGCAGACGTGTGGAGAAAGCTCGCGTCTCTCTATCAACAGCAGACGTTTGCCCACCGGATATCTCTTGAAAAGAAGTTGCGGATGCTTGCTATTGATGATAGTCCTTCCATGAAGGACCACATCAACAGATTACAGGATATGAGGGATGAGCTTGCATCCCTCGGTCGGACGATATCTTCTGAAGACATGGCTATGATTCTTTTGACTCAGCTGCCATCGCCTCGGTTTGATGTCTTCTACACCAGCCTACTTACATCGAGGACCCGTGAGAAGCTTCTATGGGAGGAGCTATCCCCGCTTGTCATGGAGCATGACGAGCGACTCAGAGAGGTCAGTGCTAGTGGATCCGACTCCACTAGAGCCTTTGTTGCAGGTTCGGGAGGACAGAAGAAGAAGAAGAAGTCAAAGGCTAAGAAGGACAGTTCTTCAGGCTCTGACTCAGATTCAGAGCGACAGAAGTGCCCACACTGTGGGAAAGGGACACATCCAGAGGAGAAATGCTGGAAGAAGTACTCTCACCTTCGTCCGGGAGCGAAGGGTGGATCTACATCGGAGCCTTCTTCTACCTCTACACCAGCTGTTACCCATGAGTCAGTGTTCCTTCATATCCATGCTTTGGAGGAGGATCCTTCTTCCGTGGCTGCAGTGTCTTCTGCGCAGCCTTGGTTAGTGGACAGTGGTGCTTTGAGTCATATGACTCCCCGAGGTGATTTGTTATAGGATCTCCATTCATCAGAGGGTTCAGTCACTGTTGGTGACATTTTATCGGTGCCTATTAGTGGTGTTGGCACATTGCCTTTGTTTACAGACCGACCTACGAGCTTCCTTTCACAGGCCCTACATGTTCCGGAGTTGGGCCTTCCCCTCCTCTCAGTTTATGGTCTTACGAGGCTTGGCACACGAGTGATCTTCACCGAGCATGCCGTTGTTATTGAGGATTCTTTTACAGGAGCTATCTTATCTACAGGTTGGCAGGAGAGCGGGCTTTACAAGCTCCATTCCCCTTCTTTGATGCAGGGTCCTCTGAGGCATTCTATTGCTACACCCGTTCCCGCTTGTGCACCTTCTATTTCACAGGTTCCTTCCCATCCCCCACCTTCTCCTCCAGTGGTTCCCTCGTACCCCCCATCCCTTTCAGAGGGGGACAATCTCGGTGATGCGGCTGTGGATTTCCTGGCCCCTAGTGTTTTAGAGGGGAATTTCCAGGATTGTGAGGAGCTCCTTCAGCGGCAGTCTACATCGACGGACTTCATCGACATTGGCATTCCTCTTGCCGTCCCAGGATCCGTTTCTCTCTTGGCCTTCAGCCACATCCAGGATCTGAGAGGGGGTGTTAGCAGTCATGTTTGTCATGCCTTGTCATCTCCTGCCTGTGAGCCTCAATCTGAGTCAGACGAGGACATTAGGAGCTCTGACATGTCTGTCATGTGTTATGATGGGGGAGGCTAGTCACTCTCGACTGGCTGTTTTAGGTTGTGTATTTCTTTTTGGCCTCTTTTAGTGGGCAGCCACTGGTTGCCCGGCCACTTTTTGGTCACTGTTGTGAGGCACCCATTTTAGGGCACTTTTAGGGTTTGCGCCCATTTTAGGGTTAGGGTTAGGGTTTGTCCGTTGCCTATTTATTGGCAGCCCCCCTCCCCACTTGGTCACTTGTCTTCTTGCAGATTCCGACACTCCTCCCCCGTGGTGGTGCTGCCATCGTCATCAGCCTGATCTGGTGCCCTCATTGACGCTGTGGGCTGCATGCAGGGACTGATCAGTCCATTTCAGTGTATTCAGCATTCATTTCAGTCAGTGCAGATTTCTCTTCCTTATTTTCTGCTCTCTCTCTCTCTCTCTCTCCCTCCGTGTTCGTATTCCCTCTTCCGTTGCGCACTCTCATAGAGGTATGAGGTGGCGTGGTTTGTATAGGCATATCACTATCAGCAATGCTTCCAACGTCACTGTTTGTCACGTTTGAGGGTCTTATTTTATGTTTCAGCTAATGGGCTAATGATATTCTAGTTGATGATTTGTTTTCTAGCAAATGTTTTGTCTTGATATTATGTTTCCAACTGATGATCTTTGGTTGATGTTGCAGCTGATGAGCTCTTGATATTCCAACTAATGATATGACATTTTTGTTGATGTTTCATTTGCACAATCTAGTACAATTTCTCATCATTTTAATTGCCACTATTTCATCTTTCATGGTTTCATTACACCACTTGATGGTTCAAGAATTTAGATATGATATAGCTGCTGACGTTTCATTTTCGAGCTCATAATTTGTTTGCATCTCATCTATTATTCTTTCCAATTGATGATCGTATTCTAGCTTATAGTTGATGCGCTGATGATATTTTAATGATCGTAATATTCATCTCGTTATATTCCAGCTGATGATTGTCAGTATTTTGTTCTCATCATTTGATTATTCTAAATGTTTCTTTCTTCTAGTTGATTTTTGGCTCTTCATGCTACGTTTCATATCATTTTGTCTATATTACAGCTAATGCCAGCTGATGTTTCATTATTATTCCAGCTGTTGAGTTGTTACAACTGATGTTTCATTCCTTATTCTAGCTGTTGAGTTATTCCAGCTCATGTTTCGTTCCTTATTATTCCAGCTGTTGAGTTGTTCCAGTTGATGTTTCGTTCTTTATTGTAACTGGTTGTTGAGTTGTTCCAAACCATGTTTTATTCTTTATTCTTCTTTATTCTAGCTCTTGAGTTGTTTCAGGTAATGCTTCATTCTTTTCGTTTTCTATTCTATTCCAGTTAATGCTTGTCTATTCTAGCTTATGATATACGAGCTGATGTTTCGTTGTTTCCAGTATGTTCGTCTATTCCAGCTGATGTTTCATTGTTTCCAGTTGTTATTCGTCTATTCCAGCTGATGTTTTGTTGTTCCCAGTTGTGTTTTCTTCTTTCCTGCTGATGTTTCATTGTTTCCAGCTGTTGTTTGTCTATTTCTAGCTGATTCGTCTGTTCAAGCTTATGTTTATTGTACTTGATATTTGATCTATTCTAGCTAAGGAGTTGATGTTGCAGCTAATGTTTTCGTCTTGATAATGCTCATCTCGTCCATTCTTCTTTCCATTTGCTAGTAGTATGCCAGCTGCTATTTTGTATATTCTAGCTGATGAGCTGATGAAATTTTCATCGTACATTCTAGTTGCTGAGTTGATTTATGACATTGTGATTGTGTTCTAATGTTGATATAACATTTTCTATTAAGTTTTTTATGTCACAGATTATGTTGCATAGCCGATTATATCCACACTCAAGATAAAGCAATTTCATGGCCCTTTATCTCCTTCGATTCCTTCATCTATTGTAATTCAAGATTGATGTAGCTCCTTCATTTATCTATAGTAATTCAGGAGTGATGTAGCTCCTTCAATACCTACAAACATGCACTTGTATATTCAGGAGTGATTTAGCTCATTTCAACTTTGTAATCATATCTTTTCAATATTAATATAGTAGTAGGGCTATATAGAGCTGTGGGTTTTTCCCTTGAGCTTCCACGGGTTTTTTCATCCACAGTTAGGGACCTTTATTTGAGTGGGGGTATTAGCTATATATAGTTTGTCTATATATAGCATCCCTATTAGCTATATATATTTGTCTATATATAGCATCCATGTTCCCCTCTATATATTCCAACCATGTGTGCTCACTTGATGCACTTCTGGGGTTCCACTTTCGGTGTCTCATATCTCTCTTCTCTTCTCTCTTTCTTTCATCTCTCATCTTCCTCGTAGTTTCCAACAGGGAGAAGTGGAAACTACCTACAGAAAGTCTCAAGCTAGGACACCGCAAGTTCCTCAAGTGGCCATACCTCAAAGTGAAGAGTGCAATCCCATCAACTAGGGCCAAGAACTTGTGGTGTGGGAGCAATGGGAGAACCATAGCCCCTTAGACAGGGTACTATCTCCTAGGGTGGTGGAAGATATCATGAAGCTTTCAGCTAGTTTGGGAAGGAGATGGATAGAGGACCGAAGGAGGCACCCCACAAGGTGGCGGCAGTAACCTACCAACTACTAAAAAGACAAGGAAATGGAGGCACCCCGGAGGGTAGAGGGATATGAGGCACAACCAAGGTGGTGCTAGAACATCTAGGACTCCAGCTTGGAGGCCTAGATCGCCTTCTGCAACACCCTACCTTATGAGTGGGATGATCCTATCTACATGCCCTATCCAAGAAAAATTGGAGTTGATTTCAACCGGAGGTGCATGGTAGATATGACTTCCCTTTGATTGATAATGTAAATGCTTCAGTCCTCCTTGAAGAGAGTCTGGTTTTTATCGAAAGGAACCTCCGCCCCTCTATAACAAGTTTCTTGAATGATTTCTCCTCATGCCCTCATCCTACTTTCATCACCACTTGTAATTACCTTTTCCTACTACGAGTTTTATTAAAACAAAAGCCTACTATAGAGGAAGAGTGGTTATCGCCCCTCTTTTTTTACCTCAATGTTTGAATTGATAGTTGTGCGATGGTGCCCCTCATGATGAGAGCCACTCTCCTGACAACATTTTGTATGAACCTCTTAGAGGACATGAGTGATAGTAGATTCACTAGGTGTAACCACCCATTTTTTTCATCTACTCCACTCAATGTCAAAACCAACTTAAAGGGGTATCTACAAAGTAGGGCATTCCTCAACAAAGCCCTCAAGCCACCACGTAGTTTGGCCCTTGCTCTGCAACATGATTCTTCTAAGCATGTTCCCTCGTTTAATTTGTTCATTAAAAAAAAAAGAGAAGATGTCAGTGGTCTTAGACGCAGTGTGAATGGTCCTACGGACCTTAGTTCTATTGTATACACTTACTCTTTGTGTGTGTGGATATGATAGAATGAAGAAGATGAGAGCATGCTTGCTCCTCACTCCGTCTCTGTCTCTCTCTCTCAATCTCAACAGAAGCATGCATGGAAACTGGAAAGCCTAATTTTTCACAGCGCACATCACGATGCCTTGCTAGAGCATAAGTGTTACACAATTATGAACGGATGGATGAACAAGGAACACACTAAGGGAAATTAGCCTAAAAACGAACCCATCAATATGAGTAGAATCTATGAAACAAAAGAAAACCAGAAAACCAAGGATAGAGACACGGAGAGGACCGAACCATCACATCGCCAAGTGATGGAAAGGCTCGCCAGCACCCTAATGACATCCGTCGACTTATCACACAATACGACGACTAGCAAATGAGGATAGTGCACCATGGAAGATCGATGGTAGATGTTGTAGCTGACCTTGAGGAAGAGAGGAGGCTAGCAAGGATGGCATTGCAATGCATGGAAAAGTATAGTCAAGAGCAAAAGGCTCAGAAACTACATCATGAGAGAGAACTCAATAAGATTCATAGGATCTTGGCTATATTGGGTAGGAACAGAATGGGAGGCAATGCTAATAGGGAGAGAGTTCTAGAAGTGAAGTGAGATACTTGCCAAGAGATTGCTAGATACTACTAGCACTGAGCACAGTGGGGTAGTCTTGCCAACATCATTGCTAGCTAGGTTGGGAGTTACCCCAAACACCTGAAGCCAAATGAAAATACCCATAGTTGTGAAGCAACTTGATAAATATTAGGCAAGGAATAACCCCTATAACTTTATAGAGTAGTTTGAGTAGGTGTGTGAGAGGCGAATAATCTCATAGACCCTGCTCAATGAGCACAAGCACTCGAACTGTGCCTAGGAGACAAGGGACAGAGTTGGTTCACCAGCCTAGAAAATGCTGAGCGTAATGACTCCACCCAGTTAAAACTCATTACCAAGAGATTCTCAAAGGCAAGATACTCCGATAGCCTCATTGCTAGGCTAATGAATGTTAGCTAGAAGGACAAGCAGGACATACGAGACTACGTTACCCATGTGAGGAGTCTCTATAAGAGGATACCTGCAATCGAGAAACCTTATGAGAGTGGTCTCAAATGTGTTCATTAACGAGATCCGAAACAAAGAGCTATATAAGGCCATGGCAAGCAACACGAACATACAGAGGGACATGCTTGCAAGAATCTTTGAGGAAGCCATACCGGTAGGAAATTTGCTTAGGGAGAGAAGCTCTAGAATGGCACAACAGGGTAGCAATGCAATTAGAACACTGAGAGAGTTGCAACAACTAGTGAATGACTAGTCACCGTCGATGAATAGGAGAAAGGGAAGAATATTGACCAGAACCAAGCTATAGCCAATCTGAAAGTGAAGCTGGCTAGACTGCAGGAGTCAATGCAAAGACCTATGTGACCTCATGTGCAATGTATGCACTGTGGAGGAAATCACCTACCATCTAAATGCCCCGATCCTAGAGCAAGACCTTGTGGCAATTCTGAAAGATTTTGTCATGATGCTATACACTATTAGTTGCCAATATACGGTGTCGTAGTGCATAGGGTTGAAGGTCACCACAGGGGTTTGGCAAGAGAAGAATGTATGGGGGTTCAGGAGCTTAGACTCTAGAGATGGTAGAGATAAGAGAAGGGTTAAAGGTTTCAAGCCAAGTTCTTGAAGATAAGTGACAATAGGGTGAAGGTAGATTCAAGGTGAGGAGTAGACAGATGAGAAGGGGTTCAAATAGATTGAAGATATAGAATAATACTTCAAAAAAAGAATTAAAAAATATAGAAGAATACTAACAGAGATGAAGGCTATCAGTTTCTTTTAGCATTATGAGAAAATATAACTCTAATAGACAAAAACGTGTACAAAATAATACCTTCCTCTATGCTGCTCAAATCGCCAATCTGATCATTCCAATGGCTCCGAAAGGGGGGTTAAATACCAGGACACCTGACCAGAATCCTTCCAGATCACTCCATCTCCCACTTTTGGAGTGCTGTTCACTGCCTGAAAACAACGATCACGCGTTGTGCAATTTTGCTAATCTTTCTTTTTACATAAAATCCTCTTAAATTAGCTGAAAGCTATATGCTTTCTTTTACATGTCATCCTAATCTAGAAGTTCTCTATAGTTTTGTAGATTTTTTTACAAGAGATAATATCTTGAATATTAAAAATTGACTAAAATCTAATATTTTTGAACCATGGATACTAACGTCTAAAATGGCATTGGCTCTCTAAATCTAAAAGGAAGCCACACTCTAGATTTTTTTACATGGTGTGCATGTAGCGGCATGACATCCACCCCCTCCTAACCTGCACATCCTTTGGCATATGCCAAAGTCTTATGGATTTGCAGTGTCAGAAGAAGTATCTTCTGCCATGTCAATGTCTTCATCTTATGGATTTGCAGTGTCAGAAGAAGTATCTTCTGCTATGTCAATGTCTTCGTCTTCTGCCTCTTCTTCTTCCTCTATGTTTTCATGCTCTTGAATTATATTCAAGTCTTCTAGCTCATATGTTGAGCTTTCTCTTTGTTTGAAGAGCTTGATTCTTTTTCCAGCTATGAGTATCTTCATGCTTGTTCCATCCAATTTAGCCAATGAATATGTGGCATTGTCATGAACGACCTTAACCACATATGGGCCAAACCAATGCTTCACCATCTTCCTAGAAGCACTGTATTGATTGTCTAAACTACTGTCATAAACAAGCACCCAGTCATTTTCTTGAATTGCTCTTGGTCGAAGTCAATGTTGCTTATCAAATCTTCTTTTGTTCTTTAGTCTTGTTGTCTTTAGCTTCTCAATAGCTGCTTGAACATCTTCAAGCCTTCTTTCTAGCTGCCATATGCGCAAAGTCAGCAACTCTTCTCTATTGATGCCTTCCTCCCAAGGTAGAAGACTCCATGTGAGAATAGATTTTTCAATTGGCATAATTGGTTGTTGTCCATGTATAAGTTCAGCTGGCATATAGCCAGTCACTGAACTGTGAGTAGTCCGGTCACTTCATAATGCAAAAGGTAGCATTTTAGGCCATTCTTTGATCTTTCCTCTACAAGACTTTGCTAGAGCTTTGAAAATAGGTTGATGAACTCTATTACTCTTTCCATTGCCTTCAGGGTTGTAGGCTGATATTAAAGCCAACTTAATACCCAATTGAGCAAAGAAGTTGCGTACCTCATCAGCATCCAACTCTCCTCTATCTGCAGTTACTTTACCCACACAACCATATCTACAAAGTACTTCTTCAAGAAAAAAACGACAAACAGCTTATGTGGATTTGGTTGTTAAGGATTTTCCTTAAACTTGATTGGTTAGATCCTCTCTTGCAAGCACTAAATACTGCATATTCCATATTTCTGTAGGCATGGTTACAAGATCAATAACCCATCTATAATGTATAGACAAAGGATAAGTTGTTTGTAACCCATCTCGATGCTTGACCATAGCATACATTTGACACATAACAGGTTTCAATAAAATGTGCTATGTCCCGATACATGTTTAGCCACCAATATTTTTCTTTGACTTTGCTAAAGGTTCCCCATATGCCTTTATGGCCAGCCCACAAGCTTTCATGAAATTCCTTCATTACCTATTGTTGCAATCTTTTGTTACCTAAAACTCGGACAGACGCTCCTTTCTTCTTCTTTGCGTGCTTCCATAGATGCCCTTCATTAGTCCAAGTCTCCTTCTTCATTGTGCTCAAATATTGGTCGACCTTCAGCCAATCTTCTTCATAATCTTGTTCAAGGAAATGAACTAGAACTTGAGCAATGCAATGAGCATGCTGGCTTCTAGTTGACCATCCTGTTGTTTTCAGCTTTGGACTAGTATATGCAGTAACTGAAAATGTATTTTCAGCAGCAATGGAATGAAATTCAGCAATTATAGATTCTTCAGCTTCATCTTTTTCCATCAGCTCTTCTTCATTGTCATATCTTGCATGTGACAGCATGTCAGCAACTAGATTCACCTTTCCTACAATACGCTTTAATTTGGGGTTGAGAGATTTAATATATGCAATCCATCTTAGCATAGCAATGTCGGGTATAGAGCAATTGGCAATCATGCCCAAGAGTGGAAGACAATTAGTTTCTACCACTATGGAAGCACCTATAAAGTATTCACGATCACACTTTAATGCTGTTACAACTCCCCACAATTCCCTTTTTACTTGTGCATACCTTCTTTGACGTTCATTGAGAACTTTTGCTCCAAAACAAATTGCATACATGTTACCTTCAAGATCCTCTTGGCCAACAACCCATCCTATCCCAATGGGACTTGTATCCACAGTAAGGATGATGGGTTGACCATTTGAATAATCAACCCTTTTGAGAGTGGGGACTGAAATTAATAGCTTCTTTAATTTACACATAGTGAGAGTATGCTCATTACCCCAAGAGAATATTTGGACTTTTCTTAATAATTGATAAAGATTTTTGGCTACATGAGCAAAATGTGGTATCCATATGAGATAGAATACACATGCGCCAAGAAATCTTCTCAACTCTGAAACATTTGTGCATTTTTCTTGCATTCTGCTGATGGTATCTATCTTGATTGGAGAAGGTTTGCATCCATAGGGGCCACATAGATGACCGACCACTAGGACTTTTTCTACTCCAAAAATCGGCTTAGCTCCAGAAAGGGTAAGATGTACCTCTTCTATCCTTGTCAAAATCCTGTCACAATCATGAATATGGTTAACTACAAATGTCCTGCAGCCATCTTCGTCAAGCTCCTCATTGTTTTCATTGACTTCACATCCCTTGATAGATACATTATCAAGAAATAGAAGAGTAAGTTGTGGAATAAAGTCCCTTAAGACTTTGTGCATTGCATTCATCATATGGGCTACGGAGTTTGTTGCACCTTGTGGTAGAGTGCACATGCGGACCAATCCAAGAGGTGTCTTCATTGTGGTAATGTCTCGGCTTTCTAATGAAAGCTGAAATTGGTCATATCCTGAATATAGGCCGCCCATAGAATAAATTGCTCTACCTGCAAAAGCTTCAGCAAACTCATCAACAATTGGACCTGAACCAACATTTCGAATTGTGACACGATTAACAGGCTGTAGATCTTGACTGAATCATAAAGATCCATTTTTCTTGGGTATGGTAAACCATCGGTTTGAGTAGGGCACTGAAGAAGGTTCTAAAATCTTCATTCTGATCTTTTCATTTAGAAGTTTCAGTAATTTGGGCAAATGCACCCTTGGAACAGGAATAGGCTTGAGGTTCTAAGGCACATGTGGGATCATAAAAATGACCATCGGAGCCACAATATTTGGATCCACACAACCTATTTCACTTGGTTGAAATGCAAAAGCTTTTCCATGTTTTGCATAAAAGAGTGTTTTTCAGCCGACAAAAGAAAAGAATTTTCACCTATTTTGAGCTCTTTTATACTTTCAGACGTGAACTTGTGACCAATGTTGGAAGGATCACGAAGATTTGGCTGATTTGCTGCCCTATTAGCCAGTCCTTCACTTTCAAGAGGTAGTGGGACTGCCACAGATTTGACTTTCTTATCCACTGTTTTATATTTTGTCTCCACTTGTGCTTCAACCTTGTTGAGTAAACCAATGTCTTCCTGCTCAACAAATTCTTAACTTTTTAAATAAAAATCTAATGTACATAATTCTATGGACTGATTTTTTTCCTGCTTTTCTACATTAACAGCTGCATATATTTTAGCCAATGTGTTAGTAGTAATCAGTCAAAAAAAAAAGCCCGAAATATCTTCGTTTTCAACCATCATGTCATAAGTTTTCAGCTCCCTTTTTACATGGCATACATATTTTCTTTCAGCCTTAGTCATGGCCGGAAGAGACTTATAACAACCCATACTATTGGTTGTACATACATACAAATTTGCTAGAGACACAGTTTCTGTAGCATAAGGAGGTTCAATCTTTTTACATGATGCACTACCATAGCCTCCTTTTATAGTAGTGCAGCCCGAAAACCCTTGAATTCTCGGGCATTAAGAGGCACATGATAATCATGCAGTCAATCTCTATTTCGATGATGGTTAACACACACAATAATAAATTGGATAGCTTGTTCATTATCATTGCTTCGAATTCGAGTATAGGAAGAACCATCATCAAGAGCTTTTGTTTCCAAGTGGGCTTCAGAAATGTAAGGTTGCCCAAGAATGATAGGCTAACTATAAGAGTCTTGAATAAAAAAGTGAAAATGGTCTTTTATGTCTCCAATAGTTACCTGCACATTAGGACATGCAGCATACAACTCTCCAGAAGAGTTTTTTGTAGCTCTCATTCGCCATCCTGGATCAACATCTATGGGCCATCCGCCACTTTTATAGAGACTCCTTGCCATGATGTTTATCTTCGAGCCATGGTCTAAGAGTGCAATACACGGTGTTTCTTTTTCTCCAATTTTGATGACTATCTCCGTTGTTGCTCTTGCCCAATGCGCATGAGAGTAGTGACTGCTTGGAATGAACCGAGCCTCTTCCTCCTCATGCATGTGCTATAGATGGCCTTCTTTTTGAGAGGTGGGCTGCCCAACTGGGTTGGACCAGCCGACCATTACATTTTCAGCTTTCACTTCTTTAATTTTTGCATTCATATTTTCTTTATCTTCAGCTTCAATTGGTACAATTAATTCTTTAATTGCTTCAAGATGAATACCTTGTGAAGTTAGCTAATCTTCATCCTGCACAAAAACTCGAAGAACTTGCAAAAAAGCTTGCACTATTTCTTTAGCTTCATCACCAACATATTGTCTTTTCCTTTTGATTACATTAATAATTACATCATGGAATTTACGTTTGGCAATTCCAAGTATTTCGCCTAAGGTGAATTCAATTTTGCTTCTTAGAATTCGTTCTTCTAGGACTCGTTTGAGATTGGTTGCAAATTCTATGTCAGAGTGCAATTTGTAGCCTGACTACTTGCCTTTCTTCTTTTCTTCGGTCTTTTTTTTTGTGGCGCATCTTCCATCTCTTGATCTGGGGTTATATTTTTAGCAAGCTTTGATTTGTTTAGGCGTTCTTTTAGTTACCCATTTTGGAGGGCCAGAAGAGGAAGGCCCTGGTTCATCTTCTCTTCTTCTCTTTTCTTCAATCAAGACTTCTTTATGATTGATGTCAGCCAAATGTGTAAAGGCAGAAAAAGAATCTACTGGTTCTTTCCAACCAGTTATTCCTCGAATGCACTGATTGGCGTTAGCCAAATCTTCTTTGGCTGTTTTACCACGTTCCATTTGATCTAGTGCCTACATCCATACTTTAGATTGCACATTAGCTTTACATGCTTTCAAACTTGATTTAGTTGGCTCAATTTGCAGCCCATAGGTAGCTGTATCAATTGCTGCATAGGCATTCTTTACAGCTAAATCTTTTAATCTTTTCTTCATTCTACCATTGCCAAAATTTGGCTCTAGTGGAAGACCAGTTTCAGCTACATGGATTTTTCTGTCTTTCCAAAAGACGAGCTTCTGTGCTTCAGCCTTACGGAAGGCAGAACACTCCCTCTTGTCATGTTGTTGGCTGTCGCACCAAATACAACGCCTCTTAAAGCCTTCTCTCATGGGTCTTTGAGTTGTTGATCGTCCTTGTTCTTTAACTTTGACATCCAGCTTCTCTACTTTGGAACTAGTTTCTGTAAGATTCAAATGAAGGTCACACATTCTTTTAATAAGTTCATACATGACATCATTTTTAGAAGGATTAGAAGAAGAAAGAGTTGGCTGATTAGTTAAAGGAATAGGGGATTTTGAAGGTGGAACAAGCTCCATCAATGGAGTTGTTGAAGTTGAAGTAGAGCCCAATTTTAGTCACATCTGCTCTCTTCGAGCAATCATGTTAACTGCATCAGTAACATCTGTCCATGCAGTCTTGACTCTTGATTTGGAGGCAACATCTTCTAGGCGATCAACAAGCTTTTCTTGCAGAATGGGATTCAGAGCCTTAAGGAATAATTCAATCTTCTGACCTTCCATACTTTGTTGATCTTTAACATCAAGTTTTTCAAATTTACTTTCAAATTCATGGTATAGAGCTGTTGTAGCTAAACCTTTGTTGGGTTTTTCAACCCATTCAGTGAAACTTTTCTTCGTCATAAGGCCAAAGTATTCTAAGAAGAATTCTTTGCGTAGGGCTTTTGTGAATGAAGCCCAATCCACATCTTGTTGGAAAAGACCATGGATTCTTTCTTGAAGACCATGCTTGGCTAATCTGGCAAAATAATGGCTCCATGCATGTTGCGGTATACCAAAGAAGAGCATTTTCTCAACATATAAACGAATGAAAACATAGACATTTTGACCATTAAATTGTTTTAATTCACGTCCAACTTCTTCTAGGACCTTGATAGCTGTGGAATCAATCTTCTCTTCTTCTTGCCTTTGTTGTTGTTATTGTAACATTTGGATTTGTTGTTGTTGAGTCTGCTGCAGTATGCACACCAATTGTTGTAGAGTATCTCCTGAAGGATCCCCCATCTTGGAGTTCTCTTATATCGACCTTCACGTCGAGTTCACCAATGTTGCAGTGCATAGGGTTGAAGGTCACCACAAGGGTTTGGCAAGAGAATAATGTATGAGGGTTCAAGAGCTTAGACTCTAGAGATGGTAGAGATAAGAGAAGGGTTGAAGGTTTCAAGCCAAGTTCTTGAAGATAAGTGATAGAAGGGTGAAGGTAGATTCAAGGAGAGGAGTAGACGGATGAGAAGGGGTTCAAAGAGATTGAAGATGTAAAAGAATAATTCAAAAAAAGGAGAGGAGTAGACGGATGAGAAGGGGTTCGAAGAGAAGGGATTCAAGGAGAGGAGTAGACGGATGAGAAGGGGTTCGAAGAGATTGAAGATGTAAAAGAATAATTCAAAAAAAATAATTAGAAAATATAGAAGAATACTAATAGAGATGAAGCTTGTCAGTTTCTTTCAGCATTATGAGAAAATATAACTCTGATAGAAAAAAACGTGTACAAAATAATACATTCCTCTATGCTGCTTAGATCACCAATCTGATCCTTCCAATGGTTGCGAAAGGGGAGGTAAATACTAGGACACCTGGCCAGAATCCTGCCAGATCACTCTTTCTTCATCACCCACTTTCGGAGTGCTGTTCATTGCCTGAAAACAGCGATCGCACGTCACATGATTTCGCTAATCTCTCTTTTTTACATAAAATCCTCTCAAATTAGCTGAAAGCTATATGCTTTCTTTTACATGTCATCCTAATCTAGAAGTTGTCTATAGTTTTGTAGATTTTTTTACAAGAGATAATATCTAAAATATTAAAAATTGACTAAAATCTAATATTTTTGAACCATGGATACTAACACTAATGTCTAAAATGGCATTGGCTCTCTAAATCTAAAAGGAAGCCACACTCTAGATTTTTTTGCATGGTGTGCGCATAGCAGTACGACAACAGTTGCCTTACCAGCAACCTTATACTCAACCTTACTATTTAGGGGGTAGACAACCATGGGAGGGGAGTCCCTTTGGCACTCCTTGTGCCCAATGAATCAAAGCCAGTTGCATCAAGGATAGATATCATACAGGGATCCCTAGACCTCTTGTACCTATCATTACCCATCCACCAATGGCGAAGCTCTAGTGCACTTGGTGGAAAAAACCCCTAGAGGAAGATTCTTATTTGAATCCTTATGTTTCTTACGACGAGGAAGGCAATCCAATATTGATGGATTATAGACCCGTACCGATCATGGCCTTAGGCAAAGGAAGAGGAAGAGGCATAGGAGGAACTCTGAACCATGGACCCATAACATGTTGGACATGTGGCCATCCAGGGCATGTCTTGTCTCGCTGCCCTGAAAAGGAGCAAGCAAATAGAGAGAAGGCCAATTTGAGATGCCCTGAATGTAGAGTCACAATTTATTCACTAATTACCCTAGGCAGAAGCCCTCCACTAGCTTGGCAATTGCACCATCTGGTGCCACTTAGGCTCTTTTGTGTCGAGTCACATGACACACCGACACCACATCTATATCCTTAAAATTCATGACACGAGCTCAAATGAAGCAGGCTGATATCTCACTACCAAGGTCTAGCAACTTGGATGCATCCTCCATAGGGAAGAAGAATCAACAATGGTGGAAGAGAAGAATTGAGGCAAAAATAATGCTCAAAACAAAGAGAGAGACCAACCAAAGCAAGTTATAGATGTCGAAGCAGAAATATCTGCTTCTAAGATAAGAGAGAAGGAAAGCGCTAATGTTGGAAAGTACCTTGACTCCAACCAGTAGCTATAAGTTGTAGATAAGGTCAAGGAGTGGATAAAGAAGCACATACACATTTTCAAGATGCACGAACCTATAGTTGAGGGAGAGGTTGAGGAATTCTCAACCATAAGCCCACTAGCTTGACCTACATATTTGAGAGTAGGAGAGATAACGTGAGCATGTAAGAAATTGCATGGGTAGAGTGAGAGAACTAGAAATACATAAGTGGTTTAAGAACATTGGTAAGGAATCCACAAAGTTGAGGAGGGAAAGAGGGATGGCGACTTGCTAGAAACACTCATAAGGACTCCTATGACACTGTCTCACTGGTGGGGGAATTACTTAGACAAAAACCCGCACTATGGTGAGAGTTGAAGCAATGGGTAGAACACAGTAATGACCATAAGCTGCAAGACCTTCCAGACCACAATGCCACAGCACACATACCCAACCCCTAACACTGAATCCCATGTCTAAGTCCCCACAAATAAATGCCTTTTTGGAGGGCACTGAGATGCACATAGTCTTACTTGTCATCGCTTTATGAGATACTACATGGAGGGGGATAATGGACATGGAAGTAGGGGCTAGCATACTTAGTCATGTAGTCTTGCAAACTTGGGGAAATCCACCAGTGGAAACTATAAGGTTCAATGTTACCCTAGAAAATGGAATGAAGTTTAGACCCTTTGTAATCCTAAAGGATTAGCCACTAAAGAGAGCGGGAATCCAATTCTCAGTAAACTTCATAGTGATGAAGGGAGTGGATTATGATATCCTGCTAGGAAGGCCATGGATGAGAAATGCCAGAGTAATAGAGGATTGGGGTAATGGCCTAATATTCTTGGAAAATAGAGCTGAAGTAGTCAGAGTAGAAATGGATGCTTGGAAGACCTCATCCATGGACTAAGATGCCATCTCTGACCTGCTGAAGGGGGACTCAAAAAGCAAGAAGCGATTATGGGGCTTTAACAAAATACATCCCTTGCCAGCCCTGAGGATGAGCAGGATTGGATGCACGTGTTGGAAACCATATCAACCTCCCATTCTCTAAGGAAGAGGATGAGTATAGGCAAGTTGCAAATTTTGCAAGCAACTGTAAGAGTGCCATCACTTCTAAGTTGCCCATAGTACCTGTGTGCATGATGGCCGAAAGTCACATGGGCCAATCAATGTCAATTAACTATCATGTTCCAACAAACAAACTCGAACTTCACAGAATCCTTGAGCACTTGTTAAGGAAGTTGGCTAGCAACCTAGCCGCCAACCTGAAGCCCCTCAAGGATCTTATGGAAAGTAGGGAGTGGAAATGGAACAAGGTGAATGACCTAAACTTGTCATATAATTGGGCTCTCTTGACGAGTGAGACTGCATATGGGAGTAGGGATCCTGGAAGCAACCTACAGAACCAATTTGAAAGTTTTAAAGATGAGTAGGAGGACTATTGCTCCACCAGTGAGGAGAGCAAAGAGGAAATAAAGACCATAGACTATGATTTGGAAGGAAGGATAATTGAATAGATCAGGGAAAACTCTAACCCTGAGAGATGAACATGTTCCGAGTGAGCAAAGGAGTGGCCAAGGTAGATTGTGATTGAGCTTGGCTAGAGTGTCTCGAGGTGGTAAATCATGAGAAAGTAGGACTATCTCATCCTTCCCCCCCACCACTATTAGGAGTTGAGACAGCTTCAGAGTTGCGAGAACCAGAGGAGATAGCTTCTTCCAGTGAGGAGGGCGAGTACAATTCTTTCAAGTCAAAGGCAGGCTTCGGTAGTGACCTCAAGTTACCTCAACCAGTTGGGGAGGTCAATCGCATAAATATATGTATGTATCACGTGGGTTCAACATAAGGGATTAAAAAAATTATTTTTAACACATTTTTTACATACAAAAGGCCTATTTTTTACATACAAAAGGGTTACAGATTGAATAGAAAAGAGTTGTATTTTATTAAGGAAAAATTTATAGATAAGGATATTTATAAATAGGCCTTCAATGCACATGATATAGAGGCTATACATATAGTGAATTATTTGAGTTGGAACCCTGACATACCAAGGGGGATCTTCTAGTCCACCAAAGGTGCAAGAATCTACAGGAGGAGAAGATGAGACAGTCATAGTTAACAGAAGCTGAATGACATAAGAAACCCGATGAGCTACCCCAACACTTTATGAGGTATAAAAATGGTGACAAAGTAGTGGTGTTGGTAGGAGCCAAAAAGGAAGGGGAAAGCAAGTGAACCCATCGAGCCAAGGTTAAGGAGGTCAACTTAGCGAGAGGGAGGACAAGCCTCGACTTGTATAGTGGATGACCTAAGTGAGAAGGAAGAGCATGATCTCATAAATCTCCAAAGGGAGTTCACTAATGTGTTTGCATGAACTAAAGGGAATAGATCCGAGTATTGTGACTCATAACATCCCCATGACTCCGACACAACACGAGTCAAGCAACGGGCCATATGCAATGAATCCTAAGCATGCACACTCCATAAATGAGGAGATTGATAAAATTCTGAAGTTAGGATTCATTTACGAGAAAGAGCATACGAACTAGGTATCACCCATAGTCATAGTTATGAAGAAGAATGGAAAGTTTCGAGTGTGTGTGAACTACAAGAATATCAACACAGCCACCAAGCGAAACAATTACCCGTTGCCTTACACATAACACATGCTAGAGAGGGTGACACAGGAAAGGAAGCCTACAACTTTTCAGATGGATTCTCAGGCTATAACCAAGTGAAAGTCTATCAAAACGATACACATAAGATGGCATTTGCCACCGTTTGGGGGGTGTTTGCTTACATAGTCATGCCATTTGGACTAACAAATGCCCCTGCTACTTTTGAATGCTTCATGTGTGCCATTTTCAAGGACATGCTTAGGAAATTATTAGAAGTCTTTGTTGATGACCTATGCATCCACACCAACTAGGGAGAGCACTTGAAAAAGCTATGAATAGTATTTGAGCGGTGTAGGCAATATGGTCTCTTATTGAAACCCTTGAAGTGCTAGTTCTAGGTTAAGCATGGTTAAATTTTAGGGCACATCGTGTCAAAGAATGGGATAGCCATGAAATTTTCTAAAGTCAAGGTGATTGTAGATCTTCCCTCTTCGACCAAATTTAAGGGGGTTCAATGTTTCTTAGGCTGCACATGATACGATGGTTTGTATTAAACTATGCATTAATTGCTAGAACTTTGTACAAGCTATTGATAGTATTTGAGTGGACCCGAGAATGTCAATAAGCCTATGAAAGGCTTAAAGAGACTCTAACTTTAGATCTTATCTTAAGAGCCCCATATTGGTCCATCACATTTCATGTGCACATTAATGCATCAAAATTTTCTGTGGGAGTAGTATTGTGCCTACCTAGTGAACATAACCTAGACTATGTAGTGAGTTTTACTAGCAAGCAACTCACGAAGAAAAAAATGAACTACTCCACAATGGAGAGAGAAGGGTTAGCCATGGTTTTCTGACATTGATCTAGTGACTCTTGTCACTTGTGTTATCTGACGCAATCAACTTTGCCTATGATCAAATCTAAGTTTTTTGTGCTACTCCAACATCAAATAAAGGAGGGGAAGAGTGGGACTTGCAAGACCTTGAAGACCTCAAATATCTTTGAAGATTTCAAAGGGCATACTAGTCACCTAGTATCTCTTGATACTAATCACCTAGTGCTTCTTGGCACTTGTGCCCCAACTCTTCTGTTGCGCTGAAATTTTTGGAGCTGATTTGCTGTTGATCTTGCTACCTCAACATGGGCAAGGACGCACCCACAACTCGATTCAATGGTGTTGGATTCCATACATGGAAAACTAGGATTAACTTGATCCTAATGAAGAAAGGCTTGTGGTCAATCACAAGTGGTCAAGAGAAGAAACCAAGGGAAGCTACACTTTCAATTATATGGGATAAAAATGATGATAAGGATCAAGCTATTATCAAGCTCGAACTTGATGACAGCTACATTCATCATGTTGATGATTGTGAAACTTCTCAGGAACATGGAATCGATTAGACACCCTATTTGGAGTTCACTCAAAATCCTCCAAATATGGCTTACTAATTGAATTTTTTAGGCTTTACATGAAAAGTAGCACCTCACTTGTAGCTCATTTGAATTATATGGAAAGTTTGTTGACACAACTTGCAGGAATCAACTTGAAGATGGATGAAGACATTTGCATTGGAGTGCTTCTCAAGAGTCTTCCACCTAAGTTTGATAATGTGTCTACCACATTAATCAACATGCCAAAGCCGAATCTTGTGGATATCAAAGCATCTCTCCTTGAAGAAGAAAAGAAGATCAAGAACAAGGTAGAAATAAGCATCCCAAGAGGAGACCAACAACTCCTCTATGTGAAAGGGAAGAAGACCATAGTCTGTGATTTTTGTAAGAAAACTGGGCATACTGAGAAGTTTTTCCATGCTAAGAAAAGATGTCAAAGAGCATATATTGCAATAGTTTAAGAAGATGAAGACAACAATGGAGAATAGGAAGAAGAAGACATCCAAGAAAAAAGGATAGGACTCACCAGTCTCTCTTTTGTAGCTCATTTTCTGATAGACTTTTTTAAGATTTTTGCCTAATGTTCTTACCATAAGCTCCTTTATCCTCATGTAACCTTTGCACACTACAACCTCTACACACTTAGTGAGGCCTTGTGATAGCCTCTAGCTTTGTATGGTTGGTTCTTTCCATGTCTACACTTAGCAAGTTTCTACTCATTATAGCCTTTGTATACTCAGTGTCTTTCTTGGTTGTGATTGAGGAGAGGTGTTCAGAATTTCAATCACATCCATGCTGCCTCTTTGTTAAAGCAGATGGGAAGAGGATATGCATGCTACTTGAATCCCATAGGCATAGAGGGGAAGACTATCACCTACCCTATTCTATATAACATTGTACTTGGATGTTACTTTCATATATGATGAATGCAATGTCATTGTCATTTTTTTTTTAGTTTAGTGTTCTTGGTTTGCTTGCGTTTGTACTTTTAGTCAAGTGTCGATTCCTGTAATGTCTAAGTACTCATGAATCTAGTGTTGGTCTATGAGCCACCATAGCTGCCATGCTCTAGATTCATGTTTTCCACAAATTAGGACAACCAACTTATGGTAGCTTTATGGGATACCAAATGGGACATACAAAACAACCACAAGCCAAACTCCATTTCGGCTGACCTATGGAACTGAAGCTGTTTTGCTAGTGAAATTCTTTGTTCCCATCCTGAGATAGTAGCCCAAGAATGATGGAGGGCCAAGAAGCATGGACAAAACATCTAGTGGAGCTAGAATGTCTATCTAAAACACGTCTCATTGTAACACAGGCTCTAATATATGAAAAGGCATGCCGCAAGAGTTGGTTTGACAAATATGTCAAGCAATGAGGCTTTCGCGATGTTTAGTAGAACGGGGAATGTGGAACTAGAAACCCTAGAGGGATAGGGTATAGGTTTCTTCAATGAAAGCCGCATCAAAAAGTACTACCCCCCACTACACCCACTTCATGAACCTTTGATAAAGGACTTGCCATTGAGTGTAAGAGTTGTGATCATCACACAGAGCTCAAGGATACAGATGAGGAAGTAGTAGCACCAACCTACTTGCAGATCACCATGACCTCCCAAACAACGTGCACCCTTGATGCACTAATTGATGAGGGAGCCGATGTCAAAATCTTAACACATGAACATTGGACTACATTGGGCCAACCCCAATTGCAACCAACCAATGCAAAGTTGAGCCCATTTGGGGGGCAATCCTACCCACTCTTAGGAAAATGAAAATTGATGGTTTCTATTGAGATTGAGAGTCTACCACTCACTTTCTATGTGCTACCAAACAAGCAAAGTGTTGGCAAGGAAACCCTATTGGAAAACAAGTGTTCAAAAAACAAGTTCATTGTAATGTAGACTACGACTTGTAGCACATCCACTTACCATTGGGCATGTTAGAATTATAATGGCTTTCAGTAAGAGCACCACAACTATCCCAAAACCTGTAGTGCGACTGATAGCTAAACCTAATGTCCACCCAAAAGAGGGGAGTGGTATGTTTTGACATACTTCCATAGTACCTACCTTGTCACATCAAAGAACCACAGGCCAAGCATGCAAGTGGATTCCCAAGCATAAACCATAGTTTCACAAATGCCTTGCCCTAGGCCTAAATGACGGAGTTGGAACTCTCATAGTGCACATGTGACTAGGTAGCACTAGGTCTTGTTGTGAGCCCAAGGATACTATGAGAGTGACACTTGACTGTGGTTGCCAAAATTGGTGAATGCTAACTTGGATCCTCAATCTCACGCCCCAAGAAGAACTAAGCTTCCACAACCTCAATCGAAACAAGGGAAGAGAAGAACCAAGACAAAAGGTGCTCAACCCTTGAGTGCTCGATGGTCTACCAACCTAAAGTGCAACCCAGAGTCCATGAGCAACCAAATGTAGTCCTACTGCTGCTTAAAGAATCTAAGATAATCACCAAGAACCTGACACCTATGTATCAATAGAGTCGCAACCCTCACAAGTCGAGCTTGCCACACCCACTGCGGACCTTCCAATGGAAAGGTCCTGAGTGAACTTATCATGCGCCCAACCAAACCCAAGCCACTAGAACACCTTAAGTCTCTGCCACCAAAACGCTCCATTCTTGAAGTGGCATCCAATATGGCCATGGCCACAGGGGATGCTTTGGCCACATGCATTCGATAGCTGGATTCAACTTTCACACTGTACGCTAGAAGTTATGAATGTTTAGACCTAGGTCTACTTGACGAGCCTATAGCAACCGAGGTATGTTCCTTATTGTGTTCTTGGGAAGATTACAAATTCATCTTCATTAAAACTTATGCTATTGCAAATGAGATGATTAGTAAATAAATATCACGAGAAAAGGCCGAAAGCCAACATTTGATCACATCTTATCAAAAAAGAAAAATTTCCATGCCACTCTAGGAACTCTCTTAACTCCAATGACTCATTGAATCTGAGTCCAATTTCATGCGTAAGTGGTATAGTCTATACTTTTCACAGGCCCAAGAGGGACATCAAATCATGAACAATGCAGAGCAAAGAGGCGCTGTCAAGTGTTTTTGTGAAAACTGAAAATCCCTAGTCAAATTGTAGTTAAGTTTGATTTTTGCTAGCTTAGTTGTTTGTGTGACAGTTTGTTTTGTTATTTCATAGTTGGATTTCTTATGTTTGTTTAGCCTAGGATCTGTTTCTGTCATTTTGTTTGATTTATTGAGTGTAAAACTTGATAGCCTTGGTCAAGCTTGGTATTTTTTGGATAGGATGAAGCTTGTGTTTGTCAATAGCTATTGAACATTGAGGAGCTAGGCAAGTTTTCTTGTCGAGACTTTTGCACATCATGGGGATAATGGGTTCACGAGCACTTCACGTTGCACTTGTTGATGCACTGCACTTGGGGGTCATCTCCTGTTCTTATCAAATACTTCCATGCCATGGGTTGGGATTATGCACTTTTGCACCATCGTTGAGCACTAGCACGGCATGAGGTCGGCTATAGCTATATGCAGCAAATTTTAGATGCACATACACATGAGAGAGCACCTCTCATTGAGCACGCACATTTCTTACATGCACAATATTTGGGCAATGTTGTAGAGAGTAAAGACAATTTAGTGAGTGAGTTTGTTTGCCTTGGTGATAGTATAGATGGATCTGATTGCTTGAAAGATGAAGAGAGAATAGAGGATGAATTTTTGAGCTTTTTAGAAGACTATGAGGGGAAGGGCTTAGAAACAGTAAGTTTTCAAGATGAATTTGAGGGTTTGAATTTGTTGCCTAATGAATTTGTGGAGATTTGTTGTGAGTTTAATGATCAAGAGAGTATTGAGGTTTTGGGTTCTGACTCCTGTTGTAATTCTGGTATTGGTGTTGTTGACTCAGTTGAGTCTTGTGAGTTATTTGGTGATGGTTTGAGTAGCCCTGGAGAGGCTTTTGTTTGTGGTGTTGATGATGTTGTGTTGAGTAGACCTAACCTCATACTTCTTGATAGTTGTGTAGATAATTGTTTGGTTGATTTAGGCAACAATGACGAAGAGAAAACTTCATTTGATAGTCTTTTAGTTTCTTTGAGTTCTCTTGAAGGTTTTGATGTTGTTTGTAATGATTTTGATTGGGGTTTTGAGGATCTTGAGAGTGATATTGATGAGGGTGTGAGAGAGAATTTGAGTAAGGCTTTAAAAAGATTTGAGAATTTGAGAGAAGAGCGGTTTAAGATCAAGAAAATAGAGTTGAAAGGTATTTGTGAGGAGGTAGTTAAGGATTTGGTAGTTAAGGAGTCTTTAGCTGAGGTTTTAGACCCAAAATTGTTGTATTGTGAAGATGCTATTTGTGATGATGTAGATGTGAAAGTTTCTTCAATTTCTTATGAGGTTTCTTGTAAGGATACTATGGAAGGTGTTTACCACTCTTTATATGTGAAAGACTCGATGGAGTCTTGTATTGTTGATGAGTTGTAATGTGGCTGGGTGTCCTGGAGTGACTCCATTTGTGAATGTTGGTTCTTGTGGTGTTGTGAGTCCGAAGTTGACTCCTTTTGATGTTTTGTTTGATTTGGATATTGAGTTGGGAGATCCTTGCATAGTATCTTTAGGAGAAGTTGTAGATGAATTAGTGGATGAATTTGAGATTGGCAATAAAGAAAGGGTCAAAACTTTATTTAGAGACTCTAAAAATCACATGGTTTTTCCTAGGGAGGATGGGTGGGATATGAAGATTTTGGATTATGGTTGGGATTTGAAGAATTTAGAGGATGATGTATTTTCCTTAGATGGTGAGGATTGTCTCAAGGATTTTGAGGAGAATTTCATGGATGAGTTTTATTTACTTGTAAAGGATTTGTTTGAGAGAAATGTGCAATTTGTGTTTATTGAGAAGATTGTGGATCGATAATTGGATTTGATTTTTGATTGGCTTATAAGTGTTGCATCGTTTTATGAAAGAAACTGCTACACATGAATGTTTGCAGACTAGGGGGAGGGCTAAATATATCAAGTGTTTTTGTGAAAACTGAAAACCCCTAGTCAAATTGTAGTTAAGTTTGACTTTTGCTAGCTTAGTTGTTTGTGTGACAGTTTGTTTTGTTATTTCATAGTTGGATTTCTTATGTATGTTTAGCCTAGGATTTGTTTCTATCATTTTGTTTGATTTATTGAGTGTAAAACTTGATAGCCTTGGTCGAGCTTGGTATTTTTTTGGACAGGATGAAGCTTGTGTTTGTCAATAGCTACTGAACATTGAGGAGCTAGGTAAGTTTTCTTGTCGAGACTTTTGCACATCCCGGGGATAATGGGTTCACGAGCACTTCACATTGCACTTGTTGATGCACTGCACTCGGGGGTCGTCTCCTAATCTTATCAAATACTTCCATGCTATGGGTTGGGATTATGCACTTTTGCATCATCGTTGAGCATTAGCACGGCATGAGGTCGGCTGCAGCTATATGCAGTAAATTTTAGATGCACATGCACATGAGAGAGCACCTGTCATTGAGCATGCACATTTCTTGCACGCACGATATTTGAGATGCTCCTCACAAAGTTAGGAACCTCTGGTTGAGTGTGTAAGGAGGTTGGGTGAGTTAGAGGGTCGTGAAGGACACCACCAATTGTGAGATGGGTTGTTCTTATCTGGTCAATATCTTGAGGACCATCATTTTCTAGAGTGATTGTGAGATTTTGGATGGGTGGAGCGGAGTATATCATATCTTTTTTATGAGAGTTAAGAGGTGAGGATAAGAAATTTTAAATTAATCAAGAAATTATGTTTGCATTTTGCATGACGCACGATCACATCTAGATAGGCTAGGCACAATTCTTCCAATACATCCATATTTTTTGTGTGAGCATTGTTTGAATGGTAGCATGTCATGGATTCGATCAATTGCATATTATTCTAAATCATGTATGGTTGTGCACGGAGTTTTCTTTCATAGCATATTCCTGCTAGGGCACACTGCATAAAAAAACAGGTTCATATCTAGAGAATATTTTGAAGACTCAAGGATCAAAGGAAAATGTTGTACATTTTACATCATTAACGAGTATTTCTTGAAGAAAAAGAGGACATGTGTGCTGAAAGTGTGTGCAATTATAAGAACAATAGGCCAAGAAAAGGAATAAGTCGTCCAAGATAAAAGATGGAAAAAAATGATGCGATTTACGAAAATTAGTATTGTTGCTCATTTTTGATAGATTTTCGTAATTCTATCCGCGCTTGATTTTCATAATAAGCCTAATGTGTATGAGTGTGGAAAGAAAACTATATAAGGAGATGAGAATGGAGAGTTAAGGGCCTTCCCCCTTGATTATAATTGTATTTTGTGAGAGAGGAGAGTGGAGGGTCGCATGCTAGAGTGAGCTCTTGTCATGCCAATTTGAAAGCTGGAGCTTTTGGATGTCGAAGCGCCGAGTGTCGGCTCAAGGTTGTTAAGGTATGAGAATATATTTCACTTGGTTTATTTCTCAATTGTTGGTATTTTTGTTGTGTTGTGGTTGTGTGATGCTCTACCCACATACGGGTTTTAAAATTTTTTAAAAAGCTATAAGAGGCTTTGTTTTGTTTTTGTGTGGCTTGTGGTATATGATTGAATAATTGAAGTTTTTAAGTTGTATTGTGCATTCGACAAAGTCAATTACCCCAACCGGCACTCCTTAACGTCTCGTTATCAGGTTGCGCGAGCGGTGATCGAGAGCAAGCCTCACTCACAACTCGATAACGAGACGTTAAGGAGTGCCGATTGGGTAATTGACTTTGTTGGATACACAACACAACTTGAAAAATTCAAATATTCAAGAATACACCACGAAAAACAAAAACAATAAAGAACTGCCTCCTGTAGCTCAAACAACTAAAACCCTAATTCGGGTAGAGCATCACACAACCACAACTCAACAAAAAAAATCCAATATTTTGAAAACAAATCAAGTGAAAAATATTCTCATACCTTAACAACCATGATCCGACGCTCGGCGCTTTGACATCCAAAGGCCCCGACTTTCAAATTAGCATGACAAGAGCTCACTCTACATGCGACCCTCCTCTCTCCTCTCTCACAAAATACAATTGTACAAGAGGGGAAAGGCCCTTAACTCTCCATTCTCATCTCCTTATATAGTTTTCTATCCACACTCACACACATTAGGCTTTTTGCTTTCAGCTTTTGGCTTTTGCTTTTCTACTGCTTTTCACTATTTTCATTTTTTTTGCCCTATGCTTGTTTGCAACTTGTTTGGATCATAACTTCATCATTTGAACTCCGAATATAGTTGTTCGGGTACTCAAAACAATTGAAACACATGTGGTCGACAAGGCAACGCACGAAAAATTACGAAAATCCTTCAAAAATAGGCAAAAATACTGATATTCGTTAATCACATCATTTTTCTTCATCTTTTATCTTGGATGACTTATTCCCTTCCTTGGCCTATTGTTCTTGTAATTGCACACACTTTCAGCACACATGTCCTCTTTTTCTTCAAGAAATACTCGCTGACGATGTAAAATGTACGATCTTTTCCTTTGATCCTTGAGTCTTCAAAATAAATATTCTCTGGATATGAACTTGTTTTTTTATGTAGTGTGTCCTAGCATGAATATGTTATGAAAGAGAACTCTGTGCACAACTATATATGATTTGAGAAAACATGCAATTGATCGAATCCATGACATGCTCCCATTTAAACAATGCTCACACAAAAAATATGGATGCATTGGAAGAATTGTGCCTAGCCTATCTAAATGTGCTAGTGCGTCATGCAAAATGCAAATAAATTTTCTTGTTAATTTAAAATTCATTATCCTCACCTCTCAACTCTCATAAAAAAGATATGATATACTCCGCTCCACCCATCCAAAATCTCATAATTACTCTAGAAAATGATGGTCCTCAAGATATTGACCAGATAAGAACAACCCATCTCACAATTGGTGGCGTCCTTCATGACCCTCTAACTCACCCAACCTCCTTACACGCTCAACCAGAGGTTCCTAACTTTGTGATGAGCATCCCAAATATCGTGTGTGCAAGAAATATACGTGCTCAATGATAGGTGCTCTCTCATGTGCGCGTGCATCTAAAATTTACTGCATATAGCTGCAACGGACCTCATGCCGTGGTAGTGCTCAATGATGGTGCTAAACGTGCATAATCCCAACCCATGGCATGGAAGTACTTGATAAGAACAGGAGACGACCCCTGAGTGTAGTGCATCAACAAGTGCCCCCGTGATATGCAAGAGTCTTGACAAGAAAGCATACCTTGCTCCTCAATGTTTAGTAGCTATTGACAAATACAAGCTTTATCTTGTCCAAAAAAATACAAAGCTTGACCAAGGCTATCAAGTTTTACACTCAACAAATCAAACAAAATGACAGAAGCAAATCCTAAGCTAGAAAAACACAAGAAATCCAACTATGAAATAACAAAACAAATTGTCACAAAAATAACTAAGCTAGCAAAAATCAAGCCTAACTACAGTTTGACTAGGGCTTTTCAGTTTTCAGAAAAACACTTGACAGCGCCATCAAGACCTCGGAGTATGACCCAACCTATGTGGCCTCCACCTCATTAGGGTGTTGGCCATAACCAAGAACTAGCCATTAGAATAAAATGTCATGCTTCATCCATGCTTGGATAAGATTGTAATAGAGGAGGAACTCCACCTTGCAAGCTCACTCAACTTAGGTGACCTTTTCACTGACATATTGATGTACATCACACAAGTAGGAATTCACTCCATAGATTTGGACCGTTATGCAACCCTTGAATATAACCCTAAGTTTTATGGCCAATTCTTGAGATAATAGGGCACACTACACACACACTGAAAGCCCATGGACTTTGATTCTAACAATCCTAGGAAGGATTTTCATCCTTCTAGGGGGAAGGGGGGTAATGGATGAAAAATCAAAATTAGACTTGAATTTTAAAGAAAATATTGATGGTATGGATTGATTGGTATGTGAATTCTCAACTTTTGGGTTTTTGTGGGTTATATTTCTCATTGCATGAGAGTGCTATTTTCAAACACTGATATTCTAGTTTGCTTACTTTTTGAGCAAGAAATGCCCTTTCAAGAGAACTAATTATGGATGTTGTGTGGAGACAGGAACCCAAATAGTAGGATAGCAAGATAAAGCCAACAGGCTCCCCATTTTGAAGGAGGAGCATAGAAGATATGGACTAGCCATGGAAATCGGGGCATTCAACCAATTAAAGTATCACAACATCCACAATATTGAAGGAGTGGTGACAACCAAAGAAGTGGTGGCCCAAATGGTGGAATGATGCAACTTTACCAAGTAATTGGAGAAGATGGGACAAGACATAGACCATAGCAAGTACACTAAATTCTTGAGGACCTTCAACGTCCAAAGGAACATTGGCACAGTGACCATCTGGCAAGGCAAGACTTTTAGAAGTGTGGTGGTTCCCCTTAGCCCAAAAATTGTAGAAAAGGCATTAGGGCTAGCAGAGAAGCCAGAAAGAAGACCCAAGAGGGATGTGTATGGAATGATAGGGATGGACAAAAGAAGGGTCTGCACCAATAATGGCATCACTCTAGCAGATATTCCAGATCCCACCATTTGGTTGTAGGCTAAGATGATCCATACACTCTTTTCAAGACAAATATACAATGCTCTCATGAGTAGAATTGGGGTACCCTTGTTGCTGGAAAGCCTTGCAGCCAATGCCCTGGTGGACGAGGTAAATTGGAATGCCCTCATCTCTTCTAATTTACAAATTCTCAAGAGTGGTTATCTTGTGCACCTCTGAATGTGGAAAACTGTATTTGTATGAATGCCAAGTTGGGCTTGAGAAGAGTTGTTTCACTTATTCTTGATCTATTAACACTCGTAAGTTTAAAGATGAGGGTTTTAGTTTTGTCTAAACAACTTGTTTGGTGGTGCGATTGGTAATGAACTTGCCAGATGAATACCTCTACCAAGGATCATAGGGGTAGTGCCTTGCTTTGAAGGTATAGTGACCTAATAGTATCGAGTAGCTACTATAGTGCGTGCACACACATGCATGCACACACGCACACATGTACGCATGCACACACATATGCACACGCACATGCACACACAACAATTCTACCTTGACATTTGGAGCTCCTTCTTTGAGAAAAAAATAACAAGACTTGGAGTTTTGGGGCTTATACTTTTGTAACCCCTATCCCAATTGAAATGTGGCTCATTTTACTTGGTGAAAAAGACCTATCAGCATGCACACACACACACACACACACACATGCACACGCACATGCACACACACACGCATACACACATGCATACACACACAATGCAATTCTACCTTGACATTTGGAGCTCCTTCTTTGAGACAAAAATAACAAGACTTGGAGTTTTGGGGCTTATACTTTTGTAGCCCCTATCCCAATTGAAATGTGGTTCATTTTATTTGGTAAAAAAGACTATCTGCGCCAATAAGGAATATTCTAGACTAGCTCATCATGGAATTTATTCATTATCAGGTAGCAATACATGGCTAATGGGACCATTCTCAATGCAAACATTTGAAGCAAATAGATGCCCTTTCCCATATGATCTTTGCATGTCCACCAAGTCCGACAAAGAACTAGCAGGTAGAAAGGATGTTAAATTCCTTTATGGATGTATGAATTACTTTAGGCCTTTTATGAAATGTTCTTGTGATGCTACTGGTCACAAATCAAAATGCAAGAATAGTTCTATTCTATGGTTCGATCATGCATTGTGTTTCATCCTCCACAATATTGAAAAGATTTTCATTGGAAGGACACTAAGAGAATCTATGATTCTCTTTTTCAAATGGATTGGTGAATGCCATGATTTCATCAAAGCATCATTAGTAATTGCTTATGATAGGGATCTCATTCTATTAGCAATGAAGAATACACTCACTCATAGGTGGTATTGTTCTTGCAAATATTAGAGGAGATAGCATAACACTTATTGATAAATGCCTACTTCCTTCAAAGACTAACATCCATGAATCTACACCACAAGGAAAAAAAAGGAGCAACTTTTCTCAACAGATTACATCATCATCTGGTAGTAGAAGAGGATGCCCCCTATCAAGCCAATGAACTTTGGAAATAGAAACCCCATCCTCTATGAACCTTCCACTAGAATCTCTACTTCAACAAATTTGAAATTACATAAAGGTATATCTTTGGAAGATTGTAGTAGCACTATTAAGAAATTACTATATGATTGATACAAGTCTCTTTGCTTAAGCAATTGCATAGAAGGAAGTTGCTTCTACCTAAAAGAGGTCAAAAGATTATAATCCATGTTTTTTTTGCCAATGTACCTGTGCACAGATAGGATGCTGTATGCGTGCAGAGTGAATGCTGGAAGGTCCCCAATAACAAAGAACTCTACAAAACCTTCATAAAAGCAAAAAGAGAGTTTGCACGACATCAGACAAAAAGACAAATTGGGTGTGCAATCTCCCCCCATGCCTTGTGTGAGCGCTTCACAGAGAATGCCTTTATAGATTTATTTATCTCCAAGCTAAAAAATAGCCCACTTTACAAATAGCATGCTTTTGGCTTTTGTGTTTGCTTTTGCCCAAATAAAGAGTAAGGCGTTTGGACATCCAAAAGTAAGGGCTGTGCCCAAATACAAATATCAGGTAATGAAATATTTAACCGAGCATCTATGCATTGTTAAGCTTTTTTTTGAAACTAAAAAGCCCTGGTCAAATTGTAGTTAGGTTTGATTTCTGCTAGTTTACTTATTTGTGTGATTGTTTGTTTTGTTGTTTCGTAATTGGATTTCTTGTGTTTGTCTAGCTTAGGATTTTCTTCTGTCATTTTGTTTGATTTGTTGAGTGTGAAACTTGATAGCCTTGGTCGAGCTTGGTATTGGTTTGGACAGGTAGGAGCTTGTGTTTGCTAATAGCTACAGAACATTGTGGAACAAGGTTTGTATTATTATTGAGACTCTTGCACATCACAGGGACTATGGGTTCACGAGCACTTCACATTGCACTTGTTGATGCACTGTACTCGGGGGTCGTCTCCTAATTTTTTCTTATACTTCCATGCCATGGGATGGGATTAAGCACATTTTGCACCATCGTTGAGCACTAGCATGGCATGAGGTCCACTGCAGCTATATGCAGTAAATCTTAGATGCACACACACTTGAGAGAGCACCTGTCATTGAGCATGCACCATTTGGGATGTTCATCACAAAGTTAGGAACCTCTGGCTGAGAGTGTAAGGTGGTTGGGTGAGTTTGAGGGTCGTGAAGGACGCCATCAATTGTGAGAAGGGTTGTTCATATCTGGTCAATATCTTGAGGACCATCATTTACAGAGATTATGAGATTATGGATGGGTGGAGCGGAGTATGTTATATCTTTTTGAAGAGTGTTGAGAGGTGAGGCTAAGGATTAAAATAATAAATGAACTTATATTTGCACTTTGCATGACGCACGAGCATATTTAGATAGGCTAGGCACGCTCTTCAGTGGATTCATAATTTTTATGTGGAACATTGATTGATTTGTTGCATATCATGGATCCTACATTGTATATTTTTTCATATCATGAATGATTGGACAGGAAGTTCTATTCCAAAGCATATACACTTGTTAGGGCACATTGCATGAAAAAAAGGGTACATGAGAAGAGGTATATGGGTTATCGAAGTTACATACTTTGTTAAAGATTGTTGTAAAATCAAAAGTATGACACGATTCAAAAAAGGGGGTGGTCTAGCTCTAGAAGAACTTACTCTTGCTAGGGATGCAAAATCCATCACTTTTAGTGTTGAGTTGTTAGGTAAATTTGGAGGAGTGTTTCCAAAAATGGCACAAGAAATGCACGCAAAACTATTAACAAGGTTATAGTTTGAGCCATTTCACAAGCAGGCATTAAAGAAGCAGACTTGACAGCTGTGGCTGTTACAATTGGTCCTGGTTTGAATTTGTGCTTATAGGTTACTTCATGACAAAAAAATTTCATCCAAACATTGCCAAAAATGGAGAAATTTGTGTTAACACTTTGAACAAGGATTGGAAGCCTACACTTGGGTTGCGGCATGTTCTCTTAGTGGTAAGGTGCTTGCCAATAGAGCCATTCCCAGAGTCAATTTTGAATGAAGAGGCTAGAAAGATGCTGATGGAAGCTTATGGAGGCTATGCCAAACATGCAAGGATAATGACAAGCATTCATGCCATGAAACCAAAAGCAAAAATCAAGGGAATTATTGGTGAATCAATGGTAGAAAACACATGACCTTGAGAGGACCTTAGTGCTCGTGAGACTGTTATAATTCAGAGTCCTCATAAAGAAAACAACGTTGTAGATGGAGGAGTTGTGGTAACCGTTGACACACAAACGGTCTATTCAGCCACGTTGAGCCGAAAGAGGGTCGAAGGTGATCTAAGCTCTAGTAGAGTGCCTGTGGACAAAAAGAAGCTGAAGGTTTCACTTCCAGATCACAGTCTTGAGCTACATGTGAAAGTTGCATCACGGAACAGTGGCAGCTTCTTGAAGTGTGATTGCGGACAAGAAACGGCAATAATCACAATGCAGGGCAAGCTGGTTGAAGGCATTTACAGACATGCGTGATACGACTGTTTTGTTGATGACGGACATGTGGTTTATTGCAAACTTTGATAGCGCAGAAAATAACAACGTTGCAGGCAGCATCAAGTGGCAGTTTGGTGGATTGATGACATAAGCTAGTTGGTGGCTTATTGGCGGCTGCCATTAATGAACATGCATGGAAAGCGGCACGTTGATGATGAGGCAGGATGCCTAGATGGCCAACGTCATCTATAAGACATCATTATTCTAGAGACTTCATCGAGAACACAATGATGATGACTGACAAAAACACAAGCACAAGGTACCAGAAAAACCCAAGAACCAATGTGAGAGAGTACTAGGAAAACTATATAAGGAGAGGCTATACGTGTAAAAAAATTATAAAAAAACTTTAGCTTTTATGGAAATCATAAAAGCCTTCGCCTTGTAGAAAAGCAAAAAACCCAAGAACCAATGTGAGAGAGTACTAGGAAAGCTATATAAGAAGAGGCGATTGAAGAGTTAAGGGCCTTCCCCCTCTTGTATAATTGTATTTTGTGAGAGAGGAAAGAGGAGGGTCGCATACTAGAGTGAGCTCTTGTCATGCAAATTTGAAAGTCAGAGCTTTTGGATGTCAAAGCGTCGAGTGTCGGCTCAAGGTACGATATATATTTCACTTTGTTTATTTTTCAAATTGTTGGTTTTTTTTGTTGTGTTGTGGTGTTGTGATGCTCTACTCGAATTTGGGTTTGAATTGACTTGAGCTACAAGAGGCGCTGTTTATTGTTTTGTTTTTCGTGTGTGGTTTGTGTGGAGTCTGTCAAAATATTTAAGTTTTTGTGTTATGTTGTGCATCCCAAAAAAATAGTGCATACAAGATAATAAATGTTTGTCAAGCGCTTTAGTAAATAAACATGCTTAAATAAATATTAGCGCCACGTCTTTAGTAATAATGCGCACGTCCATCAAGAATAGTAAATCTTCTAGGCATTTTGAATTCACGCCATCACCTGGTGCTACCCAACACCTTCGTCGCCTCCTCTACACATCAACTGAAGCATTCACAATTGTTTGAAAATAATAAGATAAAACCCAACAAAAGTGAATACCTAGCAGTCTTTAGCTACAAATAATTAAATAGGTTGGAACTCTATGCTAATCTTAATTTAATTTGAGTGCGCACTCTAAACTCATAAACATCCATTAATTTGATATGTATTTTGCGAAATCACCCGCTATGGAACCACCCACGTGCACATTAAATTAATCTGATGCCCGAAAAGGACAGACGTCCCTGTCAACTTCTTGCATAAGGAATCCACCTTGTGTACGAGCCCCATCAAATAAATAAAGCTTTATGGAATTCATTGAAAAACCTCACAAAATCCACCGTGGAATATGCCTCTAGTTTTACGGAATCCATCGAAAAACCTCACGGAATCCACCATGAAATATGCCTCTTGGCATCATCAAAGAAAACAATCACACAATTCTGATACTTCAAAAATATATGATTCATCATACAATTGAATGTAGCTTGTGCATTGGTCAAATCGAAAGGCATGACAAGAAATTCATAATGACCAAACTGAGTTCTAAATACAGTCTTAAAAATATTAGGTGTATCCAATCGTACTTGATGATATCCAGATTTGAGATCTATCTTACTAAAAACAGTGGCCCCTTGTAGTTTATCCATGAGGTCATCTACTCTAGAGATTAGATATCTATTCTTAACTGCAAGTTTATTTAGGGCACATTAGTCAATGCACATCCTATAGGTATTATTTTTCTTCTTAACTAATAGGACATGTGCACCAGAATGAGAACTACTAGGCATAATGAGTCCTCCGTTCAACAACTTGTGTTTGGATTTTTTTTTGTTCAATTTGATTGTGTCTATAAGGTACTTTACATGGTGGTTGAGAACTTGGGATTAAGTTTATTTTATGGTCTTTAGGACATGTAGGTGGTAAACTAGGTGGTAGATTAGTAGCAAAATAATCTTTAAATTGTGAAAGAAATTGTGCATGCCTAGGATGCATTTGATTTTCCTTAGCTTCAATTTTATTCACCCATACTAAATATGATTAACTACCTTTGCTCAATGCACATTTAGCTTGTGTGTGACTAAGTAGTGGAAAATTATCAAAGGTTTGCAATCCATGTAATGTGATTTTATTTCCTTTAAAATGAATTTTCATGGAATGTGTGGAATAATTTATGTCAGGGTTATATTTGTGACGCCAAGGCATTCCTAAAATAATATCACTAGCTTGCAAAGAAATTTTTGCGCTCAACATAATCACCAATTTTCATATCTAAATCATGAACTTCTTGTGTACCATTGTATCTAGTGCCTAAGAATGTGGCCTTTATGCGATAATGAGTTGGAACAATAGGTAAATTCGATTCTTTTACCAACTTTGCAGAAATAAAATCATGCGTGCTTCCATTATCATGTAAAACAATCTTTTCTTGACCATGCACAAAAATTTTTATTGTTAATAACGAATGAAGTTTTGGCATACTTGGTAAAGTTTCTAAAGCATCGCCGATATCATCATCATCTTCAGTGAAGTCTAGCATATCTTCACGGTCCTCATCATCAGTTGCTCCCAAGTGATTGATTTGAACACCTTTCTTCTTGGATTGACAGCTTATTGCTAAGTGTCCAGGTTGATGACACTTGTAGCAAACCATAGGTTTTGCGTTGGAGAAATTATTGGTAAGGTATGGAAGTTTGGGGTATATTGGGATTTGACTAGAGAGAAGGCTTAGGGTTTAAATTAGTAGTTAATGGTAAAGTAGGAGGTCGAGTCCAAGGTTTACGGAAAGAGGAGCAAAGCAACTTTGATTGAATCTTCAAAAGTTAGAATTGAATTGCTTTGTAGCAAAGTTACCATTAATCGAAAATTGTTGCGGTCACTTTTCTCATCTACGAATTTTATCCTCCGCATTATGCGCTAAAGAAATCGCATCCTCCAAAGTCTTTGTCTTGAACATATTCACTTCCGCATAGAAGTGACCAAGCAAACCGGACATATACTTGCGCTTGTGGGCTGCCTCAGGAATATCTTCAAGCATTTGAAGTTGAAGTAAGGCACTCCAGAATTGCTCATTGTATTGCGGGATAGATTCACGATCTCTTTGTTGTAGGAGATCCCACTGTTTGATAGCTTTTTCATGGAATTGAGGTGGAAGGAAATTTTGCAAAAATTTCTTTTGAAAGGCTTCCCAAGTAGAGGGACAATCAACACTCTTGTGGACAACAGTACACCATAATGATGCTATGTTTGCTAGATGGTTAGTGACGCATTTAAGTTTATATTTTTCAGCATATTGCTCTTCATGAAAATAGTCGTCAAACTGATTGATGAAAGCAAGAATAGCTTTGCCATCACATTGCCCATTAAAAGTACGGAATTTGAAATTTCTTTTATTTATCTTGGCTTCTTTTCTAAGAGCCTGTGCATCGAGTGTCACATCAATCGTATGTTGAATAACATCTTCAAGTTGCGCTCTGTCTTGATCGACAGTGGATTGTTTAAGCGTAGCGAGTTATGCTTTCAAATTTTGACGTGCTCTTTGCTGTTCTTGAAGTTGCATCATTCACCCATTAAATCATCCATGTGATGATCCGACATCTTGCAAAAATCTCAAGCAACCTCACGCACTCGAAATCTCGTTAGAAGGATGAGTGTAGCTTAAATTTGGGTTTACAAGGCTTGTTTTTTTTAGAAATATATGGCTTTTGCTTTTACGATCTTACTTTTTCTCGAGTACGATAATTGATAACGGTCTTCTTCCAAGCGAAAAAGTCATGGAAGATTACTTTGAAGTGGTAGATACTGCACCTGCCAACCAAGAAATGCTTGCCAAGCTGAAGTTATCGGTGAAGCAAGGCTTTGGTGGAAGCAATGGTGCAGAGACCGAGGGATCTTGGAAGGGTCCATTACTTGGGAGAAGTTAAAAAGAGCTGTGCGAGGAAGTTACTTACCACCTGCATACTGCACGCGGAAGATGAATGAGTTCTATGAGCTGAAACAGCTTGGTTTATCTCTTGACGCATACTACTCAAAGTTCGTCTCTCTTTTGAAGCATGCACCACAAATGGATATGACACAAAAGGTGTCGAAGTTTTGTGTCGGATTAAACCCACCTGTAAACATCGGCCTCGAATCAATGCACCCAGCAGACCTTCAGGACGCACTCATCCGAGCTACACCCATAATACAGGAAGTGCAGACCAGGCCAAGAAGTAACAAGACTTGGTCTTGCAAGGATCATAACAAAGGAGTGTATAGGTCCTAGGCGAAGAGAGTTCAAGGTCAAAACTAGGGACAAAGGAAGAAAGCTAGGACCAATAATGTCAATAATTTTGTTCCTACCCAAGGTAATGGCCGCAATATCCGTTGCTTCCATTGCAACGAGCCCGGTCATTTCAAAAGGCAATGTCCCAAGCTTGGCGGAGGACAATGGCAAGGACCATTCCAAGGAACCGCTCGTGGCCAAGGAGCCGCCACCCGAGGCAGAGGAAGAACCGCTTGTGTTGCCAATAGGAAAATGTGCGATGAAGAAGACCCGACCATGGAAGCAGATTTTGAGAGGGCAACAGTCCATGCCGCCCTTCACAAGAAAGGCCCAAATTGCCAGTTTTCGGTGATTCAGACACCATCGGATTATCAAGATAAAGGCTTCAAAACTTTGATTGATTGTGGCAGTACACATTTCTTTATTTCACCAGCTTGTGTAAGAAGATTAGGAATAGCCACAATAGATGCACCTACCTTACTTGTGGAATTAGTAAATGGTCGTGAGGTCACTTGTACCAGGAAAACTGCTAAGGTGGAATTCTTACTGGGAGGAAAGTCGACTTCGGTTAGATTCAGGGTTATGAACCTAGGTATCCATGAGTGTTTGCTTGGAATGGATTGGCTTAAACCTAATGATGCCCACATTCAATGTGGAAAGGGCCAAGTTTCCTTTCGAAAATCTAAAGGAGAATTGGTCACAACTCAAGGTCACAACTCAAGGAGAGGCTGGAAAGCCGAAAATGCAATTAGCCAAAGCATCTCGGATAATAAAGGGAGTTAGAAAGTGGCTACCTATCTATTTGATTAAGCTTAATAAGCTACATCAGAATTAGGAGTCTAGTGAAGAACCTTCATGGCTAAAGGAGTATGCAGACGTATTTCTTGAAGAGCTGACAGAACTTCCGCCTCAAAGGGAAGTTGATCATGAAATCAAGCTAGTGCCAGAAGCTGCGCCAATTGCAAAGAGGCTATATAGAATATCCATCCCAGAAGCGATTGAGCTAAAAGAGCAACTTAAGAAAATGTTAGATCAGGGCTACATCCATCCCAACAGTTCGCCATGGGAAGCTCCAGTGCTGTTCCAGAAGAAGAAGGATGGAATGCTTCGGCTATGTATTGATTACAGAGGGTTGAATCAATCAATCATTAAGAACAAATACCCCATTCCAAGGATAGATGAACTTCTTGACCATCTTCAAGGAGCGAAGATCTTCTCCAAGATTGATCTCAGGTTTGGATACTATCAGATAAGGATCAAGGAAGAGGATATCCCAAAGACAGCATTCAACACAAGATATGGACATTTTGAGTTCCTAGTCATGTCATTGGGGCTGACGAATGCACCTGTCACCTTCAATAGGTTGATGCAAGATATCTTTAGGCTATATCTTGATGACTTTGTACTCGTCTTCTTCGATGATACCTTAGTTTACTCCAAACATGAAGAAGATCATGAACCCCAGCTTCGCATTGTCCTTGAGACAATGAGGGCACACAAGCTTTATGCCAAGAATAAGTGTGCATTTTTCAAGCAGCAGATTGAATATCTGGGATTCATCGTATCAGCGGAAGGAATTTCAGTAGACCCGGCCAAGGTCAGAGACATTGTAGAATGGCCAATACCAACAACTATCAAAGAAATACACAGTTTTCTTGGATTGACAGGATGGTACAAGGTCTTTATAAAAAACTATGCTTTGATTGCAGTGCCACTGACGGATCTACTGAAGAAGCAAATATCAATAGTATGGTCAATTGCTGAACAATCTAGCTTTAATAAACTAAAGAAAAGCTTGGTATCAGCACCTATCTTGAAACTTCCAGACCTTAGTAAAGAGTTTGAAGTAATAACCGATAAGAGGACACTTGCCTTAGGATGTGTGCTTATGCAAGAAGGTCATCCTGTAGCATACTCTTTAAGGAAACTAAAGAGCCATGAGAGGAACTATGCTACCCACGATCTGGAGTTGTTAGCTATCATCCATTCTCTCAAGCTTTGGAGACACTGCTAGCTGGGCAAAAAATTTATCCTAGTGACAGATCATAAAAGTCTTAAGTGGATCTTTACCCAGAATGAGCTTAACATGAGGCAACGTCGGTGGATTGAAGTGCTGGAGGAATATGACTTTGAAATCAAATGCCGGCCTGGAAAGGAGAATGTAGTTGCCGATGCACTTAGTCGCAAGGCATTTCTAAATTCTCTAATCTTGCAAGATCCATCAACAACTAGAACTCTAGCCACAAAGGTATCCATGCCAAAAAACCCGATACTTGAGCTAGCTAGAGAAGAGGCATGCCATGATCCAACCTATCAGAAAATGCTAAGGGAGATCCCCATCAAGGATCAGGACTTGAAGCTACAGGCAAAGTATCAAGAATTCTCTATCAATAGTGGACTTGTCTACTATAGAACGAGATTATGTATACCAGCAAGACAGTCACTCAAATAGAAGATACTTTGGGAAGCTCATGACTCCTCTTTCTCAGGACATCTTGGCTATGCCAAGACCCTCAATGCAGGTAGAAAGAGCTATTATTGGGAAAGGATTAAAGGTGACGTTCTCAAATATGTCACTGAATATTTGTCTTGTCAACATATTAAGGCCGAATATGTCAAACATTCCTCAAATGAAATGGGAATTCATTAGTATGGATTTTTTTGTTGGCCTACCTCAAGTTCAGGGAGGATACAACTCCATTATTGTTGTGGTGGATATGCTCACCAAGGTTGCACATCTTATTCCTGCTAAGACAAACTATAAAGCCTCAGATATCACAAGGTTATTCATCAAGGAGATATTTAAACTGCATGGGTTACCCACAAGAATCATTAGTGATCGTGACTCTCTCTTCACATCACACTTCTGGAGGGCTATCTTTGAAGCCATTGGGACTCAACTCTGTTTCAGTACAGCTTACCATCTCCAAACCGATGGTCAAACGGAGTGAGTCAACCAAGTCATTGAGGATATGCTAAGATCACATTGTTGCCATGAACCCAAAAAGTGGATTCAATATTTGCCACTGGTTGAGTTTGCCTACAATGCTTCTTATCAACAAAGCATTAAGATGACCCCTTTTCAAGCATTGTATGGGCACGACTGTCAAAGTCCTTTAAACTTCTCAGATCCAACCTTGAAGGTTGAAGCTTCAAAGCAAAAGCTGGAAGATATGGATGACCAAATGAAGTCAATAAGACAGGACATCCAAGCTGCCAAGGATAGACAGAAGGCATACACGGATTTGAAACGTAAAGATAGATCCTTCGCTGAAGGAGATATGGTCTTCATTCGCGTATGCCCAAAGAAGAGTTCCCTATCCTTGGGAGAATACAAGAAGCTAAGTCCAAGGTATTGTGGACCCTACAAGATCCTCAAGTGCCTAGGACCTAATGCCTTATAGAATTCAACTCCTTTAGAACCTAAAGGTTCATAATGTATTCCATATCAGTCTACTGAAGAAGTATGTATCTAACCCTAGTCATGTGCTTGATGATCAACAAGTTGTAATGCCTAGCCAAGGAGTCCTTGAGCTACGGCCTGACAAGATCTTAGATGTTAGGAGAGACAATTGAGATCTAGAACCTTGAGAGAATACCTCGTCCAGTGGAAAGATTATCCCGAGGAGGATGCCACTTGGATGGATGAAAGTGCTCTCAACCAACAATACCCCCAGTTCTTCTCAAGATGAGGACATCTCGATTCCTCTAAGGGGGAGAGAATGTAATATTTCCGCTCAAAATATTAAAGAACTTTGATCACCGCACACCCATGCAAGCTGTGCAAAGTCATCTCCCGCGTCGATTAATGTCGGTGGCTAAGCGTTCCCTCCGCGCACCATGTTAAATTCCGGCTCCCTGTCGTGCAAAAGAGGCCAGGGCCTGAAAACCCGCAAGCCGCACAAGAAACACCCCTTACATAAAGGCAAATGGATAAATGATTAAAGTAGTGTAAATTTTTTTTATTAATTACCCCTCCCCTTAGCCGATGCACGGCAGGGGGAGAGGGAGTGTGTGGAGGAGTGAGTTAAGTGGAGAGAGGGAGGAGTGTGGTGTGGGGGATGCATGAGGGAGGGAAGGCATGAAAGCCCTCCACGTGTGTGGATCTCCCCCCCCCCCCCCCCCCCTTACACTCTATAAAACCTCCCCCTTAAGCTTGGGGGGAGGCACGAAGGGAAGAGAGGAAGAAGGCAACCGTGCTGCTCCAGGCCCGTGCCATCCGCCATCGCTAGAATGCCGCCCTGCTGTGTCGCAGTCCGCGCCAGGACTACCGCCTTCAACTCCACAACCATCCTCATCATCGTATGCCTGGCCGTCGTCCTCTCTCCAAATCATTACCCCCCCTCCACGTCATTCTGCTGAGAAGCAGAAGCTTCTAAGGATAAGGCTTCCACAAGCCCTATGCACACGACCTCTTCCCCAGTTTCTTAAAACCCACATCGTAAAAGGGAATTCCTGTGCGAGGGAGAAGTAGGCAAACTTTGACGTTGCTTTGCCAAAGCTTGGAGGAAGTTCAGAGATCGCATAGAGGCAAAGACAAACCGCGGAGTCCAAATCCACTACATCAACAATGGCTCCAAAACAAAAGATGCAAGGCGCACGCGTGGAAGTCTCCAACCCAAGCATACGTGTGGACATCCCTACGAGCCCTCAAGCCCAGGTTCTTAAAAAAAAAAAACCGCATTAAAGGAATGCATTGGGCATGTTTAAATTTCATACGGAAGTTATGAATATAAATTACTCATTCATCTTACGAGTTTTAAATTGCATATTACTCTTGCTTGCATTTTCCAAAGTGACAATCCCAATTGCATATTGCCCAGGTTAAAGGGATGAAAATTAGTTTAAATGCATCCTTGTCTTTCTCGCATGAAAGAACAAGCTCATAATGCATCTAGGCAATGATTTTCCTAGATATATTTCGTAGGAAATAATCGTCGTCATTCATTAGATTATTGTCCAAGTAGTTGCATTGCATGGAAATGAAACCATGGACTTGCATGTTGCATGTGAAGATGCTTGTATTTTAAGACGGATTAAGTGACGTAGAATGGATTAAGTCAACAATAGTCTTATGATATTTGTCATGCATGAACTTTATTTATCGAAGTTGTATCTAGAAAAGGTTGCAAGTCATATTAAAGCCTGAAATTCAACTGCATTAAACGAAAGGTTGTAGGCAAAGTTCTTAATGTAAATTTACGTAGTTTTATGCAAGTTATCTCCCAAAGTGTTAATCATTATGATTCTAGCAAGGAAGAGTAATGGTGCAAACCCTATAGTTGCATTGAAGGAAAAGTCTATGATTTGCATACTTACATGGAATGTTGCATCCTGAATTTAGTTAATTGCATTCCTTAGGAAAAGTATTCGCATCCCTTCTAAACAAAGATCATTCTCGACACAAGAAAATTAGATCGTTTTAGGTAGATCATTGGTAAGGGTATAACCCTCAAGGGATTCGTAAAAGCATAACTAGTTGGTACGACGAACACTTCAAAGTGCTAGGTAGGGTTTAGCATGTTAGAAATTCTGCCTAGTATCGCACTTGGGTTGCCAAGTCGAGACTTTCAAGCCCAAAGGTCCTACCCACATTCATGGAATGTTTGGGTTAATTGGACACCCATACAATAACGATCTAGGGATTTACCCTAAGGATCGATCGACCTAATACTAAACTTTCGATTAAGTTTAAAACCCTAGGGGAAAACGTTATTGGCCTAGTAAGGTTAGGGATTGGGTTGGGTCAAGGGGACTCCCAAACCCTACATCTTGACTAAACATATTTCTTGACCAAGAAACACCATTGATGGGAGAAATGATCCCACGAGTTAGGTGCGACGCCTGTGCAACAAGTTGCAACGTCGCATGGTTTTGTGTTAAATCACAAAGTAGAGTTGCCACTCCTTGGAACAAGGTTGGCAAGTTCCAAGTACAAGCTTAAATTGCAAGAGGATGAGTAGTCATCTTGCTACTGAGTTGCCAAGTTAAGGTAATGAGCAATTGACAAATCAAGTTAGGGCGACGGGGATTGCCCAGGATTTACTGTCTTAGTTTAAGGAACCTAAGGTGCTTGTTAATTTGGGTTAATAGGGTATAAACCCTAACCCAAGGATAAAAGGGTAAACAAAAAAACCCTTGGGGATCTTGCCAAGTCGCAATTTGATCCCGGATTGAATGATGGATGCATTCGGAGAGAAGAATTCACACCTTAGCAGTTGGCCAAACAAAGGACCACTGGATTGATTGTGTTTTGTACAATTTAGGAGCACTGTTTGTATTGCTTTGCTCAAAGAACTAAAGATGAAAAAATAATTAATGCTTCAGGTTGAAGGCCTAGAGGGAGAGGCAGCATCAGTTACCCCCGGCGACTGTCTGCTTGACCCTAACCAAGGGGGTTGTTAGCCGCGTCAGGAATGTGGACCGAACTCGCCGCGAGAGGTCTCTCCGTTGGGCGCTAGTTGGAGGAGGAGGACGCTTGGATGCCAGGGGGCTCTGACCGTAAATCCCTTGCCTTCCGGGTCCTGCACAAGAGGCCGACGTGACTCGGGATTGGATCTCGAGGCCCGCATACTAGTCTATGGGCGAAAACTTGGATTAGTAATCCCTGAGGATTGGTGGATTGCCTTCGAGCGGATTATGGATTGCCTTCGGGTAGATTATGGATAGACTTCGGGCTGGATTATATGATGTATTCGAAAGATAAATAAGATCAATTGTTGTAAAGGAACTTTTTTGACATTGTTTTTCTATGTCAGTGCTAAGATTACGTGAAGGCACCAGTGACTAAAAGGCTAATTAAGAAAGCTATTTTTGTGTGTCAAGTTAAATGTGGTAGGTCATTAGACAACTAAAGCAACCCCGAGGAAAGTGCAGTGGATGTGGCCAGGGGTCCGTCGTACGGATGGGTGGTCCCGGTTGGCCGGGAACTTTCCTCGAAGGAAATGAACATCAAGGAATGTTGACCTCTAGTCTAGGTTACTAGAATCCTGACTTATGCTGTTTTAGGGGAACGGAATGGGACTATGCCTTATGGGCAGAGAGGTCGAGCTTTGCATCCCTCTCGTTTCCCGTTCTCCTTGAACCAAGTGTAGCATGAATCTGCTTTGACCCTAATGTTTCTGCATAAAGTAGTTTGCCTGGGGTTCGAGGCTAGCTACCGTTCTAGGAATTTGACCACTAGGAAAACCTTGATTCAGGTCGGTCCTAAGTGGGAATGGCCGGAATGCTTCTGCTTCGTGGCAGAATTGGGAAGACCTAGATTGTAAACCCTGTGATATTCCATGGGAGTGTCGGGCGGCGCTTTCTGGACTCTCTTCCTGATGGGCTGCTAAGACGTGTTTTACGAGCGAACAGGTGGACACGTTACACACTCTTAAATAAATATTGGCGCCACACCTTTAGTGATAAGGCACGTGCCCATAAAAAATAGTAAATCTTCTAGGCATTTTGAATTCACGCCATCGCCCGGTGCTACCCAACACCTTCATCTCCTCCTCTACACATCAGTTGAAGCATTCACAATTATTAGAAAATAATAAGATAAACCCAACAAAGGTGAATACCTAGCAGTCTTCAACTATAAATAATTAAATAGGTTGGAACTTTGTCCTAACCTTAATTTAATTCTAGTGCACATTGTAAACTCATAGATATGTATTTTGCGGTCGAAGCACCCACTGTGAGACCACCCACATGCACATTAAATTAATACGACGTCCAAAATGGATAGCCGTCCCTGTCAACTTCTCGCACAAAGAATCCACCTTGTGTATGAGCCCCGGAAAATAAATATAGTTTTATGGAATCCACTGAATAACCTCATGGAATCCACCGTGGAATATACCTCTAGTTTTTACAGAATCCACAAAAAAACTTCACAGAATCCACCGTGGAATATGCCTCTTGGCATCAATACTCTTGGAGAATATACATCTCAAATATTTTCTATGAGAATTATTTTTTGCTCAAGATATATCTCTTGCTAACTTAGTATGGACATTTGTCACAAAGATGGTCTTTTCTTCCCTCTCTCAAACAATCATTGTATTTCCCTAGAGATTGCTTTGTCAATAGTATTGACCCTTTATGTTTCTATCATCTCAATGACTCAAGATTCCATTTCAAAGATCATCAATATGTTGTTTTTTTAACCTCAATATTAATGAGGATCCTCTTCTTAGAAATGGCTAAAATTGGGTCTAAATCATATCCCTACACGACCTCTTGATATACAATAGGCAAAGAATGCCCTACTCAATGCTTTTTAAACCTTTTGTGAGACTATCAACTTGAAAATTCCTAACCTTAGTGAGCCATTCACTCAATTCCTCCACAACAAGCTCAAAATATTGATTAGATCCCAAAATTCAAAAATTAGGGTACACAACCATGCTTCGATACTATCACATCTCACTTCTTTATTTCTAGTTTGGACAAAGCCCCAAATAACCCTTCATTTATATGTAAGAAATTCCTATTACAACTAGTCGAACAAAGGATTTATGGGCCTAACTTTACCACTATTATCCTTGATCTGATGACATACATAAATAATTTCAAGAACTACTTGATTAGCTTGAACTTACTCCTACTTCTTCATCACTTCCATTCCTTATGGCCAACCTTAAATTACATAAATTGGATTTTAGATGTCTTACAAATGCATCATCTTGCCTCTATTCTGAAATTACTATTCTATGCGCATCTCTTTTAAACACATGCAGGCTAATTCTTCAAACTATGTGTGGATCCTTGAACTAGAAAATTTTATTAACTTTAGGCCTATGTATACAATTATATTGGCTCATCGACTCTACTATTGATCTTGTCAATTACCTCCTAAGAATATCTTTAGTGCATGCTCACTAGATATCAATACTTGTTATGAATCCATTCCCCATGAGGGATCTAAAGGGTTAAAGACCATCCTAAGCACCATATTCTCTTGGTCTTTTCAATTTGCTAACTCATCATACATCTCATTCCCGAAATTTCCAACAAATTCCACCTATGGTTAATGGTGCAACAAAAGGCGATCTTTTTCCTTTAGTCTTTAAGAAGTCATCTTAATCAATAGCTGGCTTATGCTCCATGAATATTGGTTCGAGCTCACTCCCTTCGTCATTCTGCCAAATCGGTAAAACCTTGTTTACCAATCATTTTTGTACATTTTCCTTTCTATTGAAATGCTTATAGATAAGAAATACACTCATCAAGTTATGTTCTTCCACTCACCAATTGTATAATACATTAAAAGCTTACATAAACATTGCTGGTCTTGTCACGAATTGCGTGATGGGGGGATTTTCTTGAACTCCTATGTCAAACACACACTGTATGCACAAGAGGAAGTTCACTCAAGAACCCAAGAAGAGAGATGGAGGCCAAAACGTTTTCTTGTTGATTTTTTCTTCTTCTTCCACACAGTATACAATGTACCAAAAGTATACATAAGATCCAACATAAAGGAAAGTGGCCTACTAAGTCAAACATTGCGTAATAGACTACACTAATCGACTAGAGCTATGTCTTTGCTAGCTGTAGGTAGGTGTAACAAACTAAATATAATAAGTGATAAGTTAGTGACCATGTGAGTATCATAATGACCACCAATGTACTAAGTGTAGACGTGCGGCCTCATCTAGCGCCAGGCGGTCCATCATCAATGTCTGCACATGTTGAGCTTGCCATCTCAACAGGTCTAGTAGCTTGATACTCTTTCTTTCCACATATCTCTCTACATTTTCCTCGAAATGCAATTGGGATTAAGTTTATTATGAGATTTTCATACAAAAATTCTACTTATATGCTCTATGAAATTGGGACATTTTTTGGTATTGTTATACAATGAAAATACCACCAAACCTTTTTTTAAAAAGTCATTCTCTCAATAATTGACTAATCTTTTAAAAAGTCTTTCTCTCAATAATTGACTAATATTTCTCTAATGCAGCCATCTCCTCATCCATTGCTGCATCTGAATGAGCATGACCAACATCATCCTCAAAACAAGTGGGCTCAACATCCTCAACTAGTTTTACTATATAAGCATAATGGTGAGTTGCATAACCTTCAAAACCAAATCTTTTAATAGGGTATTTGACCCTACTAGATCTGCGTACCACCAGATCACTCAATAGAGCCTCTACATTACTATGAGCTCTCTGTAAACCTGGTGTCCTGACTGAAGGAATACCAAGCTCATCATCCAAACTCTTCAAACCACTAGAATCTCCATCAAATCCCAAATGATTGGTGTTCTGATTGAATGAATACCAAGCCCATCATCCAAACTCTTTGAACCACTAGAATCTCCATCAAATTCCAAATGACTAGTAGATGCATCATTACCATCCAGCACTTTCTTCTTTCCTTTGTCCTTCCCTGCAACACTTATAGATCCACCTGAAGATGTGGGGCTACTCCTTAGTCTCCCAGACTAAGGGCTCATTGTAGGTATAGTACCAGATGATGTTTCTGGTCCACTAAGACTCCGTGATTCTTGTTTTTCTTTTTGAACATAGCTGTCCTGATCATTATCATCATCTAATACATCACCAGCAGGTGTATACCAGCTGCCCATCTCATTAAAGAAAACATTCCTGCTCACTCTGAACTCACCTGTGACAGGGTTATAATAGCGATACCCTTTCTACTCTAAAGAGTATCCAATAAAAATACATTTTTCTGCCTTTGGATCAAGCTTCTTCTGTAGCTCATCTGGCACATGAACATATGCAACACATCCAAATACCTTCAAGTGTGATACATCGGGCTTCTTACTAGTAAAGCATTCTTCAAGAGTCATACCATGAATTGCAGCTGTGGGGATTCTATTCATAATATAGACAACATGATGGACAGCTTCAGACAAAAAATGTTTGGGCATATTCTTTTCAGCCATTAATGACCTTACAACTTCTGCAATATGCCTATTTTTTCTTTCTGCAACCCATTTTGCTGTGTGGTATACCTATAAGTAAATTGCCTCTTTATCCCATGAGTCCTCAAGAAGCCATTAAACTCATTACAGAGGTACTCTCCCCCTCCATATGATCTCAAACACTTCACTTTTAAGCCTGTTTTTGTTTCAACAACTGCCTTAAAAGATTTGAAGTGCTCAAACACATCACTCTTTTCCTTCATGAAGTATATCCATAACTTCCTTGAACAGTCATCAATAAATGTGACAAAGTATTTGCTGCCTCCAAGAGATACATTCTATGTAGGCTCCCAAACATCTGTATGCACTACATTAAGTAATTTTCTACTCACTTCTCTATCATGCGAGAAGGTAGTCTTGCTTGCTTACCAAACTAGCATGCTTCACAGACTTTATGCAATTCTACAACTCTAAAAGAAGACAACCCTGTAACCAATCCTTTGGATTGCACTAATTTCAGTCTTTGCACATTTGCATGTCCAATACGTTTATGCCATATTTCAATATCTGCAACTACTCCTTTTCCTTTAGCATACATAGTAGCATCCATTGCAGGAATTTGAGCATCTAAAGTGAACATGTGGCCAGCTCTACTTCCTTTTGTGACCAACCTGCACTTATCATTAAAGTCTTCTTCAAAACAACCTTTTGCATTGAATCAGAACTGCAACCCCTACTTTACCATTTGGCCAACAGGCACTGGATTCTTTGTGATTGATGGCACATGTAATACATCTCTCAGACTCTTTGTCTGGTGTAATGTGTCCACCTGTCTACTTGTAGGACACGTCTTAGTAGCCCATCGGGAAGAGAATCCAGAAAGCACCGCCGGGCACTCCCATGGAATGTCACGGGATTTGCGATCTAGGTCTTCTCGAGTCTGCCCCCACGAAGCGGAAGCATTCCGGCCGTTCCCACTTAGGACCGACCTGAATCAGGGTTTTCCTAATGGTCAACTTCCTAGAAAGTAACTAGCGTCGAACTACTTTACGCAGAAATGTCAGGGTCGAGGCGGATTCATGCTGCACTTGGTTCAAGGAGAATGGGAAACGAGAGGGATGTAGAGTCTCGACCTCTTTGCTCGTAAGGCACAGTCCCATTCCATTCCCCTAAAACAACATAAATCGAGACTCTAGTATCCTAGATTCTAGGTCATCATTTCTTCCTGTCAATTTCCTTCGAGAAAAGTTCCCAGCCAACCGGGACCACCCATCCATAGAACGGACCCATGGCCACATCCACCGCACTTTCCTTAGGGTTTTTAAAGTTATTTAATTACCTACCACATTTAGTTTGACAAGTAAAAACAGCTTCCTTATTTAGCCAATTGATCACTGGTTCCTTCACGTAACTTAGGCATTGACATAGAAAAACAATGTCAAACAAGTTCCTTTCCAACAATTGATCTTATTTATCAGTCTTTGGAATACATCATATAATCTAGCACGAAGGCTATTCCATAATCTAGCTCGAAGCAATCCCAAGTCACCTCGGCCTCTTGTGCAAGACCCAGAGGCAAGGGATTTACGGCCAGAGCCCCCCTAGCACCCAAGCGTCCTCCTGCTCCAAGTAGCACCCACGGAGAGACCTCTCGCGACGGGTTCGGTCCATGTACCCGGTGCGGCTAACAACCCCCTTAGATAGGGTTAGGCAGACAGTCGTTGGGGGTAAGTGATACTGCCCCTCCCTCTAGGCCTTCAACTTGAAGCATTAATTATCTTTCCATCTTTAGTTCATTGAGCAAAGAAGTACAAACAATGCTCCTAACTGTACAAACACAATCAATTGAGTGGTCCTTTGTTTGGCCAACTGTTAAGGTGTGAATCCTTTTCTCCAAATGCATCCAGCATCATTCAATCTGGAATCAATTGCGACTTGTCAAGATCCCCAAGGGTTTCGTTGCTTGTTTACCCTTTTATCCTCAGGTTAGGGTTTATACCCTGTTAACCCAAATTAACAAACACCTTATGTTCCTTAAACTAAGACAGTAAATCCGGGGCAACCTTGTTACTCTAACTTGATTGGGCAATTGCTTGCTAGGCAATTCTTGGCAACTCAGCCTCACAGAAGGGTGATGTAACAGGATGACTACTCATCCTCTTACAAATTAAACTTGTACTTAGATCCTGCCAACCTTGTTATAAGGAGTGGCAAATTTATCTTATGATTTAAACACAAAGCCATGCGACGTTGCAACTTGCTACACGAGACAAGTGTTGCACCTAACTTGTGGGATCATTTCTCCCATCAAATGGCGTTCCTTGGTCAAGAAATACATTTGGTCAAGATGTAGGGTTTGGGATGTCCTCTTGACCGAACCCAACCCTAACCTTACTAGGTCAATAATGTTTGGCCCTAGGGTTTCTAAATACAAACGGAAGTCTAGTATTGGGGTAAAACCCTAGATCGTTGTTGCATGGGCATTTAGCTAACCCTAACATTCCGTGAATGTGGGTAGGACCTTTGGGATTGAAAGTCTTGACTTGGTATCCCAAGTGCGATACTAGGCAAAATTTTTAACATAACTAAACCTAGCTAGCACTTTGAGGTGTTTGTCGTACTAACTATTTATGCTTTTATGAATCCCATGTGGATTATGCCATTACAAGTGATTTACCTAAATTGATCTAATTGTCTTGCGACAAGAGGTGATCTCTCCTTAGAGATGTGAATACCTTTCCTAAAAAGATGTAAATAATTGCAAGATATAACATTCCATGCAAAAATGCGATTTATAGACTTTTTCCTTCTATGCAACTACATTCTCCTTTCTAGGTTGGTATTTGATTTCAAAATCATATTCCTCCAGCACTTCAATCCATCGACGTTGCCTCATGTTGAGCTCATTCTGGGTAAAGATCCATTTAAGGCTTTTATGATTCTTCACTAAGGTAAACTTGTTACCCAACAAGTAGCGTCTCCAAAGCTTGAGAGCATGGATGATGGCTAACAGCTCCAGATCATGGGTAGCATAATTCTTTTCATGGTTCTTCAGTTTTCTCGAAGAGTATGCTTCAGGATGACCTTCTTGCATAAGCACACGTCCTAAGGCAAGTGTGCTAGCATCAATTATCACTTCAAAATCCTTACTAACGTCTGGAAGTTTCAGGATAGGTGCTGATACCAAGATTTGCTTTAGTTTATCAAAGCTGGATTGTTCAGCAGGTGACCATACAATTGATGCTTGCTTCTTCAATAGATCGATCAGAGGTGCTCCAATGAAAGCATAGTTTTTGTTAAAGACACTGTACCATCCTGTCAATCCAAGAAAACTACATATTTCTTTGATAGTTGTTGGTGTTGGCCACTCTAGAACGTCTCTAACCTTGGCCGGATCTACCGAAATTCCTTCTGCTGATATAATGAATCCCACATATTCAATCTATCGCTTGAAAAATGCACACTTCTTCTTCTTGGCATAAAGCTTGTGTGCCCTCATTGTTTCAAGGACAATGCGGAGCTGGGGTTCATGATCTTCTTCCTGTTTGGAGTAGACTAGGGTATCGTCAAAGAAGATGAGTACGAAGTCATCAAGATAGGGCCTAAAGATATCCTGCATTAACCTATTGAAGGTAGGAGGTGCATTTGTCAGCCAGAATGACATAACCAAGAACTCAAAGTGTCCATATCTTGTGCTGAATGCCGTCTTTGGGATATCTTCTTCCTTGATCCTTATCTGATAATATCTAGACCTGAGATCAATCTTAGAGATCTTCACACCTTGAAGACGGTCAAGAAGTTCATCTATTCTTGGAATGGGGTATTTGTTCTTAATGGTTGATTGATTCAACCCTCTGTAGTCAATGCATAACCGAAGCCTTCCATCTTTCTTCTTCTGGAACAGCACTGGAGCTCCCCATGGTGAACTGCTAGGATGGATGTAGCCTTAGTCTAACAGTTGCTTGAGTTGCTCCTTTAGCTCAATTGCTTCTGGGATGGACATCCTATATAGTCTCTTTGCAATTGGTGCAGCTCCTGGTGCTAGCTTGATTTCATGATCAACTTTCCTTTGAGGCGGAAGTTCTGTCAGCTCTTCAGGAAATACGTCTGCGTATTCCTTTAGCCATGAATGTTCTTCACTAGACTCTTGATTCTGATCTAGCTTATTTAGCTTAATCAAATAGACAGGTAGCCCCTTTCTAACTCCTTTTATTATCCGAGATGCTTTGGCCAATTGAATTTTTGGCTTCCCAACCTCTTCTTGAGTTGTGACCAATTCTCCTTCAGAATTTTGGAAGGAGACTTGGCCCTTTCCACAGTGGATGTGGGCATCATTAGGTTTAATCCAATCCATTCCGAGCAAACACTCATGGATACCTAGGTTCATAACCATGAATCTGACCGAAGTCGACTTTCCACCCAGTAGAAATTCCACCTTAACAGTTTTCCTGGTAGAAGTGACCTCATGACCATTTGCTAATTCCACAAGTAAGGTAGGTGTATCTATTGTGGCTATTCCTAATCTTCTTGCACAAACTGGTGAACTAAAGGAATGTATACTGCCACAATCAATCAGGGTTTTGAAGCTTTTACCTTGGTAATCTGAAGGTGTTTGAATCACCGAGAATTGGCGATTCGGGCCTTTCTTGTGAAGAGCGACATGAACTGTTGCCCTCTCAAAGTCGGCTTCCATGGTTGAGTCTTCTTCATCACACATCACCTTTTTGGCAACACTAGAGGTTCTCCCTCTGGCCATGGCGGCGGCTCCTTGGCCACAGACGGTTCCTTGGAATGGTCCTTGATGTTGTCCTCCCTTAAGCTTGGGACACTGCCTTTTAAAATGACCAGGCTTGTTGCAATGGAAGCAACGGAGATTGTAGCCATTACCTTGGGTAGGAACGAAATTATTGATAGTGTTGGCCTTGGCTTTCTTCCTTTGTGCCTGATTCTGGCCCTGCGCTCTCTTAGCCTGAGACCTATACACCCCCTTGTTCTGATCCTTGTAAGACCAAGTCTTATTATTTCTTGGCCTGGCCTGCACCTCTTGTATTATGGGTGCAGCTTGAATGAGCGCATCCTGAAGGTCTGTTGGCGCATTGATTCTAGGCGGGTGTTTATGGGTGGATTTAATCCAGCACAAAAATTTGATACCTGTTGTGTCATATCCATTTGTGGCGCGTACTTCAAGAGAGAGATGAACTTTGAATAGTAAGCATCAAGAGATAGACCAAGCTGCTTCACTTCATAGAATTTGTTCATCTTCTGCGTGCGGTAGGCAGGTGGTAGATGTCTCCCCCCCTCGCACAGCTTTTTTAAGCTTTTGCCAAGTAATTGACCCTTTCGAGATCCCTTGATCTTTGCACCATTGTTTCCACCAAAGTCTTGCTTCACCGGTAAGCTTCAATTTGGCAAGCATAGCTTGGTTAGTGGGTGCAGTACCTGTTGCTTCGAAGTAATCCTCCATGGATTCGATCCAGATCTCGGCATCAGTTTGGATGGTCCTTCCCTTGCCATCAAATTCTGGTGGCTTGATTTGCTTGAGAAGAAACTTCTTCTCTTGAATTACAGCTGTACTTGGTGTAGGGGTCGGACTAGGAATCTGCACTTGAGGTTGTGCCTGGGCATTGAAATTCTTTACGTTTAAACTTGCTAAACATTTCTCACATTACATTTCATGCCTAGTTCAGCTTTTAGCCAAGTGACCTAATCACTTAACTCTATTACCAACACTTACAGCCAAGATAGTCATTGATAAAAAAGTCTATTTCATTCATGTGGGCATAGCCCTTTCGAGTACAATTGTTTTGGGAAGATAGAATAAGCTGATACATTAATTCAGGGAGAATAAGATTGTGCTACATTCAGCTACGGGAACTGAGTAATAGTATGGATTGGGGTCATGGATTTTCAGAAATCATAGGTCATAGGAAGATTAGGGTATACCCGTTCTTTTCATAATGTCCCAACACCTTGATTCTTTTGGCAGGGATTACTCGAGTCACTTCCTCGTACACATACGTGTTCTACTGCTTGACCTTTCGACCGTCGACATGTAGGGTTGCGTTTGCATGAGCCTCAACAAAGATGAACAACTTCACGATCTTTAAGTCCTCCATCCACTTGATTCTTTTCAAGTTGGTCCGAAGGTACGCAAGTCGGTGGGTAGCCATGTACTAAATTCCTGAATCACCCGTCCATCTCCCTTCCACATATAGGGGTGAAGGATTATAGATGCGGTCTAGGATATTCATCATATTGAACCTCTGTCGATAATCCGAAGCACGCATCACAGTCATAAACATAACCTGGAACACCAAGAATTTGTTCCATGCTTTGCCACTCTGCAGGCCATCATTGATACGTAAGTAAGGAAATGTTCTTAACAGCAACATTTGCTCTACTTCCCCTCATTAAGTTTCCTTGTAAATATTTAAATATCGTTGGTTCGCTCTGATACCAACTGTAACGTGTCCACCTATCTACTTGTAGGACACGTCTTAGCAGCCCATTGGGAAGAGAGTCCAGAAGGCGCCACCCGACACTCCCACAGAATATCACGGGGTTTGCGATCTAGGTCTTCCCGAGTCTGCCATGAAGCGAAAGCATTCCAACCGTTCCCACTTAGGACCGACCTGAATCAGGGTTTTCGTAGTGGTCAAATTCCTAGAATGGTAGCTAGCGTTGAATCCCATGCGAACTACTTTATGCAAAAATGTCAGGGTCGAAGCGGATTCATGCTGGACTTGGTTCAAGGAGAATGGGAAACGAGAGGGATGCAAAGCTTGACCTCTTTGCCCCTAAGGCATAGTCCCATTCCGTTCCCCTAAAACAACATAAATCGGGACTCTAGTATCCTGGATTCTAGGTCATCGTTCCTTGCTATCAATTCCCTTCGAGAAAAGTTCTCGGCCAACCGGGACCACCCATCCGTAGAACGGACCCATGGCCACATCCATGCACTTTCCTCATGGTTGCTTTAGTTATCCAATTACCTAACACATTTAGTTTGACAAGTAAAAACTGCTTCCTTATTTAGCCAATTAATCACTGGTTCCTTCACCTAACTTAGGCACTGACATAGAAAAACAATGTCAAACAAGTTCCTTTCCAACAATTGATCTTATTTATCAGTCTTTGGAATACATCATATAATCTAGCACGAAGGCTATTCCATAATCCAGCCCGAAGGCTAATCCATAATCCGCCTGAAGGAAATTCCATTAATCCTCAGGGATCGCTATTCCAAGTTTCTGCCCGTAGACTAGTGTGCGGGCCTCGAGATCCAATCTCGAGTCACGTTGGCCTCTTGTGCAGGATCCGAAGGCAAGGGATTTACAACCAGAGCCCCCTGTGGCACCCAGCGTCCTCCTGCTCCAAGTAGCACCCACAGAGAGACCTCTCACGGTGGGTTCAGTCTAGGTACCCGGTGCGGCTAGCAACCCCCTTGGATAGGGTCAGGCAGACACTCGTGGGTAAGTGATGCTGCCTCTCCCTCCAGGCCTTCAACCTGAAGCATTAATTATCTTTCCATCTTTAGTTCATTGAGCAAAGAAGTACAAACAGTGTTTCTAACTGTACAAACACAATCAATCGAGTGGTCGTTTGTTTGGCCAACTGCTAAGGTGTGAATCCTTTTCTCCGAATGCATCCAACATTCGATCCGGAATCAATTGCGACTTGTCAAGATCCCCAAGGGTTTTGTTGCTTGTTTACCCTTTTATCCTTAGGTTAGGGTTTATAACCTGTTAACCCAAATTAATAAACACCTTATGTTCCTTAAACTAAGACAGTAAATCCGGGGCAACCTTATCACTCTAACTTGATTTGGCAATTGCTTACTAGGCAATTCTTGGCAACTCAGCCTCACAGAAGGGTGATGTAACAGGATGACTACTCATCCTCTTGCAAATTAAACTTGTACTTAGATCCTTCCAACCTTGTTACAAGGAGTGGCAAATTTATCTTGTGATTTAAACATAAAGCCATGCGACGTTGCATCTTGCTGCACAAGACAAGTGTCGCACCTAACTTGTGGGATCATTTCTCCCATCAAACGGCGTTCCTTGGTCAAGAAATATGTTTGGTCAAGATGTAGGGTTTGGGATGTCCTCTTGACCCAACACAACCCTAACCTTACTAGGTTGATAACGTTTGGCCCTAGGGTTTCTAAATACAAATGGAAGTCTAGTATTTGGTCAATTGATCCTTGGGCTAAAACCCTAGATCATTGTTGCATGGGCGTTTAGCTAACCCTATGTGGGAGCTTTTGCTCAACCGCCAAGACCCTCGGACCGCTTATTCTTTCAAGCGTTTCAAGCGAGTTCTCATGGGCTGATCCTACGGATATAGTGAGCTTACCTTGATGCTGGATCGAGTACCCTCCTCTCCCGCGCACTCCGGTAGCTCCACGATCCTAGATGCTAGTGCAAGCATCCTCAAGCCTCCTCCATATCCAAGCTCCATCCTCCATACCCGCGCGAGCAAGAGAAGAGAAGAAGAGGAAAGGAGATGGTGAAGAGCTTCACCCTCTTGATCCCTCACCCTCACACACACTCACTCTCTCACACTCTCACACTCCCTCTCTCAAGTACACACACACAAGCAAGAAGGAGAGAAGAAGAGAAGAAGAAGAAGACTCCTTTTGCCACACACCAAAGAATGAGCTTCTCATTAATTTTTTCAAATTTATATACAAAACCCTAAATCCCTTCCGGGCAGTCATCCCCTTTTCCTCTTTTACATGGCCGGTCGTAGCCTAGGCCCTCTTTCCTATTTCCCACCATTCTAATTTACCCTATTCCCACTAATGCATACACTTTGCACAGGAGCGAGACTGGCACTGTTTTACACAGATTTGGGGGCGCTCCCATATTTTAATGGTGCGCCTTTTCCCCTTTTATTGCCGTGGCCCCACACCGAAGCCTTTTGAGGGTCGTGTCCGAATATTTGAAATTTTCAGGGATTGGTTGCCAGCCAAGGTGCCTTTTTTGCTCTTTTTCCTTCTTCCTAGTTTCCGTTCCTCTGTGCTGCGGTAACGTGGTCGGAAACACGGTAACATTACGTGGTCGGAAACACGGTAACATTACCCCCCTCCTAGCCAAGTGCCAGTCCCATAGCACTGTGGTGGGACAAGGGGCACCTTAGGTCGACTGGCCGGCGGAACAGGTAGGTTGGTGGTTAGGATGACTCGGAGCAAGTCCGGCGTATGGTAAGCTCCATGGAGACATTCGGCATCCGTCATGCTGTTGTGGCCGGTCATCTTGTGAGTCGGAGAAGCGCTTGAAGCATTGCAATGATGGTGTGGGGGACTTTATTCTGGTAAACACCCCTTGAACTCGGTTTGGCTTGATCCTCGTGGCTGTGATTGAAGATATGTGCCTTGGATCTGAAAGTGCTCGGGCCGGTGGAATCAATAAGCTATCCGTGGATCTTGAGGGTAGGGCATGGATCGTTGGATGAGACATATCCAAGATCTATGCCAATGGCGGACTTGGAGCTGGTTCGATCATAGTGGCCATCAGCACCAGGTGGGTGGCTGGAGGCTGGCGCGCTTTGGGTCTTTAAGGGGTGCCAGGGTGACAGTCTTCCACGGGTTTGAGAGTCGATAAAACCTGCAAAAAAGATTGTGCCCTCCCTAAGGGGTGTGCTGCTTGTCGTGTAGGGTGTTGTGCTCGTGGTAGTGAAACTGGGAGATGGGTCTAACCTTGGGCAAGCCCTTGGTAATGTCCCACACTTGAGGACCCAGCTTGTGCTTCGTTGGTGGTGCGGTGTGAGCCTTAGGGTGACATGTCTGAAAGTCCTGCCCTTGATGTGCCCTAGGCATGAAGTGGGGGAGGGGGATAGGGAGATCCCTAGGTGCTTTTTTTTTTTTGGAATGAGACATAGGCCCAAGTATCTTAGTCGGAATGAGGAGGGGAAGGTGGGCGGAGAGACTTGCTCAAAAATTGGCGACTCTGCATGTAATTCTTTAGATTCATGCGGACATGTAGGGAGGTAGTGGAGAGAAAGGGATGGTTGCATCTAGTAAATTGGCTGTCGTTCATGTCCTCTAGGAGGGCTAGGCAAAAAGAAGGGAGGAGAGTAGCCCTCATCATGCGATGAGCCATGGCACAATTATCTATAGCATTAAGGTGGAAGAATAGGGGAGGCAGGCTACGCTCTTGTGGAGTCGAGTCCTACTTAAGGAGTAGCCTAAGTAGCCTAAGATAGTTACAGGTGGTTATGAAGGCGAGGTCAGGGCATGAGGAAAAATCCGCAAGGAAGCGCATCATGGATTCATCTAGGCTTTCTGCGGTAAAAAGAAAGGCATTGTCGAAGGATGCTACAGTGGAGTTATAAATGACGGGAAAGTCATAGCGCCAATGGAGGTTGGCATCAAAATCTACGTCTACCCTTCGAGGGTACGCCATATAAGTAGGGTCGTTCCACTCGAACGGCAGGGTATTACAAAAAGCCATCCAGGCAAGCATGCTTATGTCGCATACTCGCCTCCTCCACAGGGGTTGATCCCTATAGTTTTGTACAGTGTAGGGGATTTCAAAAACTTTATCGTGCAGTAGTCCCCCGGTTCCGTGCCCCAAGAACTTGGGGTCTTTTCCCGCTCTTCCAGCCATCTTTTCCCCAGCCGGCCATCGACCGCGATCACCTTGTCCATCACTTTGAGGGGCAGGACCCTCCGCAGACTATTGGTAGGAGGAAACTGAAGGAGAATGGCTCCTTGGCTAGTTCCTGCACCTCCCACACCACCAATTCGGCATGGAATCCCGCCGGGAGATCATCTGGGCACGGAGGGAGAGGCGCGGATAGTAGCATGGCTGGTTTGGCTTTCAGCTTCTGTCTGGCCTCTTCCACTAGCTTTTTTCGCCTTTCTTTAGAGATGTCTTTTCTCTCTGCACCTGGGTCTGCTTGTGGTGGATCTTGGGCCTGTGGCAAGGGGGGTTGCAGGACCACATCTTCCCTGAAGCGATTCACATCAATCTCTAGCTCGGCTTCTTCTTCCTTCCGTTCTGCGAGTACTGCTTCTTCCTGGAACCCTAGGGCATCTATCTCTTGGGGGGTCAGGCCGGCTCTCATCAGGTATTCCCGTTGTTCCCCTAGACTCAGCCTCACCTCCGCCGACAGTGGTGGCATTTGCAGTCCTGCGTGTAGAGCCCTTCTCGCCATGCCAAGCTTCCTCTGTACTGCTTCCAGTGACTCTCCTTGTGCTGTGTGGGTGACATCCAAGATGGTGTTGAGGAAGATCTTCTGTTGAGCGCTGAAGGCCACTTGGGCTGCCTCTGCCTTGCTCTTCGCAATGATTTTCTCTTTTTCTGTTAAAGCAAGGCAGCGCGCCAGTGTCTTCACCTTCTTCTCATTATGCGTGGCCCACTTCTCTGCCCTCTTGTTCATCACTTCCAGGCCTTCCCCTTGTCTCAAGGTCAACATCATGATTTTTTGTCCATAATCCTCGAGTTCCCTGACCAGCCTCTCTTGTTCTTGTCTTTCATAGGTCAGCTGCTCTGTTAGGCATTTGAGCTCCTCCTCTTGCTCCTCCATGCCTCGTTGCCTTTCTTCGTCTTTAGCATTCAGCTCCTCCCTGAGTGCATCCACCTTAGCAGCTTTTGCAGCAAGCTCCTCATACTGCCCTATGAGAAGCTTGTGCTCTCTTTGCATGTTCACTAACTCTTGCATCTCATTCTCAAGTAACTGCCTCCAATGTTCCTCTCTCTCATCCCTAGCCTTCAGTTCCTGTTTTAGCTCTGCAATTTCGCACTGCTGCAAGGCCACCATTCTTGTCTTGTCCAACTGGAAAGCGGCCATGGTTTCCTTCTCGGCTGCCAACTCCGCCACGGCTGTTTTGCATTCATCCTTCACTCTCTCCAATTGGGAGAGCAGCTCAGCGACGTATTCATCGTAATTAGCCGGTGGCATCATCATTTGTGAATAGGCGAGGTGGAGGCTTCAACTCTTTGCTTTTTGGGTTCCTGCCTGGACTCTGCATCTACGGCTGGCCTTTTCTGTACTGTGGCCGTGGTTTCCGTGCTCCACCCCTGGCCCATTTCTTTGTTGACAAAATATTGCATCCATGCCATGAAATTCGACACATCAGTGCTAGTGGGGATGCTGGGGGTGACGGTGGTGAGTTCCGTGGGAGGTACCAGGAGGGTAGGGATTGGATGAAGCGGGGCCTTGCCTTTGCCTTCGAAGACTGGGGGTGGCATGAATTGTTGAGATATCGAGCTCCACTTGTGATATGCCAGGGTGACCGTTGTGCATTTATGTCACCGACGTGTTAGTTGCAGATGCGGTTGGTACACCGCCCATGAATAATAGCTACATGATAGCTATCCTTATCTACTCTAGTTCGTGGCTCAGTTAGTATGCCACCTTAGTTAGTTGAGTTTGGTTTGAGACCCATATTTAGGGTTCTTCTATTTCTTTGTACGAGAGCTCTTTTGGCTTACACAACTAAGAAGAGGAAAACTATTTTCAGCCTCCACCCTTGTGTGTATTCCCCCATTGTGCAAGCAAGAAAGCTACAAGTGAGACTCCTTCCTTCTCTCCCACAATCTTGACATGGTATCAGAGCCTTGTTCGTGGTAAGGAGCTCAAGAAAGCAAGCCAAGCTCGCGGTGTTCTGGTAAGAGGAGCAGTGTTGCTTTCATTTTCTATTTTGGGAGCAGATCTCTGCAGGTAGCACATCCGGAAATTGCAAGAGTGCTTGTGTGCAGAGACATTGGGAGTTACAGAATCATCCTTGTTGCCTGTTGATGCAAAATCGTCACTAGGAAGTGACTGTGTGGTCAAATACCACTTTCGTCAGTTTTGCAGATTAGCCCTTGTGAGGCTGAAGCTGTGTTCTTTGTAGTGACAGAACTTTTTGCAGTGTTTTGTAATGGCGTCTGATTCTCTCTCACAGATTGTCACTGAAAAGCTTGACAAGAACAACTTCCAAGCATGGAAGTTTAGAATGACGAATTTCCTTATGGGAAAAGGATATTGGGAATTTTTTGCAGGAAATGAAGAAGAACCAGTTCTTCCTGATGTTCCCAATCAACAGCAAATGTAGGCATTTAAAGCATGGCATGAGAGAGCCAGGAAAGTTATGTATTGGCTGTCTATCAGTATTTCAGACTCTATGATTGTGCATATTCAGGATGCAAGTACGCCAAAGGAGGCATGGGATACTCTGTCTAAGATGTATAGCACAAATACACAAGCCAGGAAAATGCAGCTCAAGCAAGAGTTGCACAATGTGCAAAGAGAAAATATGAGCATCAATGACTACCACATGAAGGTGAAGAAGATTGCAGATGCACTTGCTTCCATTGGGTCGCCAGTGGAAGATGATGATTTAGTTTCTGTGACCTTGAATGGTCTAGGAAAGGATTATGCACAGTTTCGGACATCCATTTCAGTTCGTGAAAGATTTCCTGATTTTGAGGAGTTGATTGCTCTTCTAATTTCTGAGGAGCAGAGAAATGGTGGTACATCTTCTTCAGGAGGAACTTCAAAAGAAACTGTCTTCTACTCAAATGCTGGAAGAGGTAGAGGCAGAGGTAGAGGAGGCCGATTTGGAGGCCGTGGTAGAAATCAGAATATGCACCAAACTCAAGAAAACCAGTCCTATGGAGGAGGACGTAGTAACTCTAGAGGCAGGGGGAGCCAAAGAGGTCGTGGTGGATGGCAAAGAGGCCAAAATGCAAACAGTAATGTTGAATGCTACTATTGTAGTAAAATGGGTCATATGGCTAAAGACTGCTATAAAAAGCAGAATGACATCATGAATGGAAAACTGCAACAAGGGAATTATGCATCTTCTAGTAGACAGGGTGATGACAGAAATGAGCATTTGTTTATGGTGCAGCACATGAACAATTCTGTGACAAGTGCAGAAGAAAGCAACGATGTGTGGTATGTTGACTCAGGTGCATCAAACCACATGACAGGTCATGCAGAATGGATGGAGGATGCAAGGAAAATGGAAAAACCAGGATTTGTGGAGACTGGTGATGATACTGCACATCCTATTGTGCAGATTGAAAAAATTCCTTTGTCTATGCAGGATGGGAAAAAGAAATACCTGTCCGATGTATTTCATGTCCCGAATATCACCAAGAATCTGGTTTCTGTTGGTCAAATGGTTGAGCAGGGCTTGCAGGTCAGATTTAATCCTCATGGATGCTTTGTTGAGGATATGAAAAATAAAGGTCGCTTGATAGCAAAAGGAAAGAAGAAGGGTAGAATGTTTACCTTAGATGCAGACATGTCTGAATTAAGTGCAGCAATGTTTGCACATGGGACCGGTGTAGTTGCAGATATTGATATCTGGCATAAGCGCATTGGTCATGTTAATGTACAGCGACTTAAATCAATGCAGGCCCAAAATATTGTTGCAGGATTGCCCAAATTCAAGGTTGCAGAAATGCATAAGGTATGTGAAGCCTATCAGTTTGGAAAACAGGCAAGGAAACCATTTCCTAGACATATTCAAGAGAGTGAGAAGCCATTGGAATTAATCCACTCTGATGTGTGGACTACTAAAGCTGCATCTCTTGGAGGCTGTCATTATTTTGTCACTTTTATTGATGACTATAGCAGAAAAGTTTGGGTGTATTTTATGAAAAAGAAAAGTGAAGTTTTTGGGCATTTCAAAACTCTTAAAGCTATGGTTGAAAAAGAAACAGGCCTGCAGATAAAATGCCTAAGGTCAGATGGAGGGGGAGAGTACCTCTCAAATGAGTTTGCAAGGTTCTTGCAGGAGCATGGCATAAAGCAGCAATATTCATGTAGTCATACCCCACAACAAAATGGAATTGCAGAAAGGAAAAACAGGCATATTGGAGAGGTATCTCGTGCCATGCTCAATGAAAAAGACCTGCCAGATTTTTATTGGGCTGAAGCGGTTGCTACAGCAGTCTACATAATGAACAGGACTCCCACTGCAGCAATACATGGAATGACTCCAGAGGAGAGGTATATTGGTAGGAAACCAGATATTTCTCATTTGAAAATTTTTGGCTGCATTGCCTATGTACATGTGCCAGATGAGTTGAGATCCAAGTTGGATCCAAAAGCTGAGAAGTGCATCTTTATTGGTTACTCTCTGCAGCAAAAAGGGTATAGATGCTATAACCCTTCTACTCGTAAGTTTACAGTGAGCAGAGATGTTATTTTTGATGAGATGAGTAGCTGGTATAAACCAGTAAATGTGATTGATGATGTAGATGCACAAAATGGTAATGCTGCACAGAATTCACAGCAGCAGTCACAAAATATTAGTGGATCTGGAGCGTCCTCTAGCAGTGGTTCACACTCTTCGCCATGGACAGGCAGATTGAGATCAGGAGAATCTTCTCAAAGCAATGCAGATAGTGGTATGCAGGTATCACGAAAAGGAAAAGAGAAGGTTGATCAGCCCATGTTTGATGTGAATGCATGTCACTCTTATGTAGATGGTGAATCCAGTGGCTCAGAACAGAGCATTGATGATGAGTTGGGTATTCCTTCTATTGTTACACCTGGAGTAAGGAAGACCAGGGATGTTTTGAGAGCACCTGGGAGTGAACCTACTTTGCCAGGTCAACCAGAGTTAGGTATCCTGTGGATAGGCTGAAATATGATGGATTTACAGCCATTCACTATGCATATATGGTCAAAGTGATACAGGAACCAGAACCCACTTCTTTTGAGCAAGCCATGGGAAAAGAAAAATGGGAGAAAGCCATGGATGAAGAAATGGATGCCTTGGAAGCAAATGCTACATGGGAATTGATACCTTTTCCTAAAGGTAAGAATGCAATTGGCTGTAAGTGGGTTTATAAGGTGAAGCACAATGCAGATGGTTCTGTGAACAGATACAAGGCAAGATTAGTAGTCAAGGGGTATGCACAAACATATGGCATTGACTATGAAGAAACATTCAGTCCGGTTGCAAGGATGGCAACCGTAAGAGCGGTCATTGCTATGGCTGCATCAAAGGGATGGTCTTTACATCAGATGGATGTAAAGAATGCCTTCTTGCATGGTGATTTGCAAGAAGAGGTCTATATGGAGCAGCCACCAGGTTATGTGCATGCTGTTCATCCTGAGTTTGTTTGCAGGTTGAAGAAAGCTTTGTATGGCTTGAAGCAAGCACCTAGAGCATGGTCTGACAAGATAGGACAGTATCTTGTCACTATTGGCTTTCAGATTTCCAAGGTAGATTTCTCACTTTATGTGAGAAAGACAGAGAAAGGTATTATGCTGCTTGTCATTTATGTTGATGATTTGATTATGACAGGTGACAGTGATGAAGATATCCTTCATGTGAAAATGCTATTGAAGCAAAAGTTTGAGATGAAGGATTTGGGAGAGCTGCGTTATTTCTTGGGCATTGAGGTGATTAGATCACCAAGTGGGATACAGCTCTTGCAGAGGCAGTATGGATTGGACATGTTGTCCAAATATGGGATGACAGGCTGTAAGCCTATTTCAGTTCCTTTGGAGCAGAATGTGAAGCTAAGCGTAGATGCAGGTGAGCTTCTGGAAGACCCTACTATGTACAGACGTATAGTAGGAAGCTTGATTTATATGACTATTACCAGGCCAGATTTGAGCTATGCTGTTGGATTGGTAAGTCAGTTTATGCAGGCTCCAAGGAAACTGCATTTGGATGCAGCTAGACACATACTCAGGTATGTGAAGTCCACATTGCAGCATGGACTATTTTATGAGACTGGGGTTCAAATACAGCTGCATGGATACACTGATGCTGATTGGGCTGGTAGTATTTCTGATAGACGATCTACCAATGGATATGTGTTCTCTTTTGGGAGTGCTGCAGTCACTTGGAGCAGCAAGAAACAGCCTACAGTTGCCTTGTCGAGCACAGAAGCTGAGTACAGGGGTGCAGCAATGGCTGCATGTGAGGTAGCTTGGTTGCATAAGCTACTTTATGATATGCATCAGCCTACAGATGGGCCAGTTGTCATTTATTGTGACAACATGAGTAGTATACACTTGGCAAATAACCCAGTCTATCATGCTAGAACAAAGCACATTGAGGTGCATTATCACTATGTGCGGGAGAGGGTTTTACTAGGTCTTATTGATCTAGTTTATGTCAGCACAGAGGATCAGGTAGCTGACATATTCACGAAGGCATTGGGCGCAGAGAAGCTGCGCAAGTTCAGAGACCTGCTTGGTGTGCAGGAATTGGGATTGAGCTCGAGGGGGAGTGTTGAGATATCGAGCTCCACTTGTGATATGCCAGGGTGACCGTTGTGCATTTATGTCACCGACGTGTTAGTTGCAGATGCGGTTGGTACACCGCCCATGAATAATAGCTACATGATAGCTATCCTTATCTACTCTAGTTCGTGGCTCAGTTAGTATGCCACCTTAGTTAGTTGAGTTTGGTTTGAGACCCATATTTAGGGTTCTTCTATTTCTTTGTACGAGAGCTCTTTTGGCTTACACAACTAAGAAGAGGAAAACTGTTTTCAGCCTCCACCCTTGTGTGTATTTCCCCATTGTGCAAGCAAGAAAGCTACAAGTGAGACTCCTTCCTTCTCTCCCACAATCTTGACATGAATTCTGGCATCTGTGTGCTGGATCCAGGCCCCTCCTCTCTGCATGGGCTTAGGTTCCTTAGTTCGTCCGCCCGACACTGTTGTTCGGTGGACCGTCGTGTGGCCTCCGCTAGGTCCTCCTCCTCTTTCCTTCGCAGCTCCTCCTCTTCTTCCTCCGCTTTCCTCTTCCTTTCCTCCTGTCTTTTCTTCTGCTCCTCCTGCTTTTTCCCTTTTTGTTCATTTTCCCTCCTTTTCTCAGCTTCTTGTTTGGATGCCTCCTTGGCCTTCTGCAACTCCTCTCTTTCCCTCTGCTCCTCCTGCTTTTTCATCCTCTCTCTCTCTTTTGCTTCTTTCAGGGACTCCTTTGCCCTTTCCAAGTCCTCCCTCTCTTTCTTCCTGCCTTCATCACCCTTTTTCTTCTTCTGCGCCGCCTTTTTCTTTGTTGTCAAGATCGCCCTCTTACTAGTTGGTCCTTCCCCCTCTTCTTCTGTTTCTGTTCTGTCGGTGGACCTGTCTTTGTCCTGTCGAGGGGGCGACTTCTCCGGCGTTCCTCCTTCTCCCTCCTCCGGCTCTTGTGCTGCTTTTACTGCCTCTTGAATTAGTGCAGTTAAGACTCCTCCATAGTAGCTAATGAAAGAGGCCTTGGAGGAGGCTTTCTTCCTTTCCATTACCTTAGAAGCAGGAGAGTCTGCTCCTATTGGTGCACTTCCCAGGGCTAGTGCTTTGGCCGCTTGATCGATAGTCTTCCGCACATAGCCATTCCAGTCCACCTCATCTAGTGTGTGGGCCGCTACATTCTCCAGCATGGGCACACTAATCCGATGCATTAAAGAGTTGTATCATTGGCTGGAGAAGAGTACATGCACCAACTTTGCCTGCAGTCTAGCGTCAGCATCGGGAATGTCTTGGATGCTTATGCCGTCGTTTGTAAGTACCTCTTCCTTCTTCATTTTTAGCAAGGCGTAAACATCCCTTTTTTGCCGCCTTTCGGTCCTCGGTGCCAATCCCAGAGCTTTTTCCACCAGGGCTGGGTCCAATTGGACCGGTACCTTCTTTGCGCCCTCTCCTCGGCCTATTGTTACAGTGCCCGCTTCCTGGTCCAAATTATATATCCTGAGGAATTCCACGCATTTGAAATGATCAGGCTCCTGCGAGAATTTTTCAATATATTTTGTCAGGTTGCACTGTTCCACCACTCTTCTGGCTGCCTCCTCCCTTGCCACCATGACTCCGATGTTGTGGATGGTTCGGAACTTCAGCTGGCCGAAGGCGCGGTTTTCCAATTGGATGCAATATAGCTCCCTTTCTTCGTCAGTGAATGGGAGCCGATGGGCTCGGTCTTGCTGCGACATTTTCTGCTCCTGCCACAATTCATAACTTCCGTTAGTGTTTTCCATATAGCGCTTTGCTGTTTTTAAACTCTTAACTAAATTTTTGGAAGCCATTTTTTCCACACCAATGCTTATATCTTTCAGTCTTTTTATTTTACCATACCCCCCTTTTTATTCATTTCCTATCTGATTCCCTCCACTGTATTTCCCACTTTTCTTTTCATCAGGTTTTTGCACGTACATGCGTATATCTTTCGCACGTACATACGTACCACCTGTCTTCCGGCTGAGAGAAGAATCCTTCCTAGGATTGGGAGTTAAAGGGTGGCGTTGGTGCTGTTGGGGTAGGAATTTACGTGTGAAGAAGCCACGTATAGAATTGTGGGTTATATTCCAGTTGCGCATGACAATCGAGAGCAGCCGGTTGGACAGAGACCTGGGAGATGTAGGTCAAGACATCATGAAAGAGATCCCCAGTATTAAGACGGCTAGCGACATGTAATTCCTCTTTGGTGAGGAGTTGGTCAATATAGGGGTGGGCGAGCACATGGTCGTCTAGGTGCTGATTGCGGGTGATGGCCAAAACCCTAAACGAGATGGGTGCCGCGTAAGTGGGGTCGTATTCAATGGTCTTAATTGCCCTGCGTTGCTCAGCATTGGTCATTATTCGACAATCTTTTTTCTCCCATTGGATTCGCAGAGCAAACCATTGCTGTAAGAACGTGGAGGGCGAGCTTGCCATCTGCATGAGCTCGTGCAGTTCACTTTCAGGAACAAAGTGGGGAGGCTTTAGATATGAAGGAACTAGGCGTCTGAGCGCCGCTTGCTCCCTTGAGATTTCATTGTTTGCTATGAGTTCTTCAGCTATCTTGGGGGATTTAGTAGTTATGAGTTCGTATTCCGCCCATGTGCAGGGTAAGGCACGAACCTCCGAAGCAAGGGTTCTGTCAAGGAGGCCTAGGTCTAGCCGCTCATAGCTTCTCGCGAATGTGGTGAAAGTGTCATCCAATATCCTGATGCAGATTATTAAGTCATCCCCAGAGGTCGCGGCAAGGTCGTTAGCCAAGGAAAGGAAAGGTCGTACCGCGTATGAGGATCTAAGACCTGTTGATGGGCTTGGTGCAACTGGACTAGATAGTGGTGACTGCCTCATCGGTGTCACAGGTTGGGCTTTGTTCGCAGAAACACATTGAGGTGCTGTAGGGAGCTCTAGGGGCCTGGGCGTTAGGCTGGGTTCTAAGTGAGTAGTCATAGGGTTTTTCAAGCCCTCTGGAGTAAGCAGGTTTAAGACTTGTGGCGGTTGCTTTGGTCGATAGACAAGTTGAGGCTTACTAGCTGTTGCTGGTAATGGTGTGCTGATTATGTGCTGGGTATTCCGTGTGCAAGCCTTCCTTTCTAGGGAGATATGACTTGTAGATGAGCTTTTTAGCTGGCCATTTTTAGGCACCCAGATCCAGGGGTTTCCCTCGTAGTATCCTTGTGTCCGCAAGAGATCCTTACGAATCCATCGCAGCATGGTCGTTTGGCTATGGCAATAGCGTCTATACTGCCTCCTAGGCCGGAACGGCTGACGTTTTTGGCGGTTAGGGTCCCGTTTGGGTGGTGTACCCGAATGCGGTTCCTGCCGTTTTGGCACCCACATAAGTCTGGGCTTGTTGGCCTTGTGGGCATTCTTGGTGGATTTGGGTTTTGGGTCGAGTGCGTGGCACGAAGCCACAGGTTTGGTACGTTTAGACTCGGTCTGGGGTGTGGTTTTGGGGGTTTCTACCGGCGGCGTCGTGATGGTGGAGGAATCATGACAGCCCTTGTTGAAGGTCATTACTATTCGGGTGCCGCCGATAGCAAGATGAATGCGGTTTAGGTTGTAATCAACATTACAATGCGTTAGCTTCTTGAAGGTGCGACCCAATAGTGATACATTACCGACTTCCTTGGTGTTAGGCAACACATGGAAGAAGGCTGGTAAACCTTCAGTCTCGATAGAAACAAGTGCCTTGCACTTTCCTAGGAGTGAATAGGCAGCACCCCCAAACGGGGTGAGGTTGGTATTAGTGGGCTGTAGCGTTGGTTGACCAATGCATGTCCAATGGTCATGTGTCAAGATGTTGTAGTCGGCCCCTTCATCAATCAAGGCGTCGAAAGAATACACCGCGCCGGCTGTGACTGTGATTCGTAGATACGCCGGTGCTACTGCTTCTTCGCCCTGATCCGTAAGATCGGTTACAGTTGCCATTCGGACGTTCAATGGGGCTGCTAGCATGGTTGGCTCATGTAATGGATGGGGAGGAGGATAGTACTTCTTTACGCGGTTGCCGTTAAAAAAGCCCACTCCTTCACCGTCAATCAAGTGTTTCCAACTCAACATTCCCGGTTCTACCAATCATGCGTACTCTAAAGGGGCCTAGTCCTCGGAACTTCATTTTTTGCTTGTGTCCTTTCACTGAGTATAGCAGAACAAGATCTCCTTGTTCGAAGTCTCGCTACTTGACATGCTTGTCAAACCACATTTTTCGTCGAGCCTTCTCGCAGATGAGCGCGTGGGTGGCCAGAAGACGAGTCTCTGACAAGCGTTCCAGCTCGGTCAAGCGTTGCGTCCATGCTTCCTTCCCTTCCCATCATTCTTGGAGTGCTATCCTCAAGCTAGGGACGAAGAATTCTACCGGTAGAATCGCTTCAGTCCCATAGGTCAGCCTAAAGGGGGTTTGACTGACGGCTGTTTTATAAGCTGTGCGGTAGGCCCACAAGGCGGCCATCAACTTGTTGTCCCAATCGCTTCTCGAGGCTGAGACCACCTTAGTCAGGACGTTAATAAGAATCTTGTTAGTCGATTCTACCTGGCCATTAGCGTGAGGGTAGTATGGCGAGCATTTGCGATGGATGATAAGAAAGGTGGATAGGAGATGTGCTATCACTTCGTTGATGAAGTGTGTGCCTTGGTCGCTAACAAGTTCGATGGGGCAACTGAAGCACGAGATCAATTGTTCCCATAAGAACTTGGCAGTCATCCTAGCATTATTTTTTCGTGTTGCTCTTGCCTCTGCCCATTTCATGAGGTAATCTGTGGCCACCACGATGTACTTGGCTTGAGAGTACTGCGCTGCGGGGCTTATTGGTCCTATGAAGTCAATTCCCCATTTTTCGAAGGGTTGGCGAGCAACAATTGGGGTTAACTCCATTTGATCCTTACGAATCGGAACTTTTGCCCGCTGGCACTCATCACAATGCTTAACAAATTGCTTGGCATCGCGGAAAAGTGTGGGCCACCATAGTTGGGACTGCAACACCTTCCGTGCTGTTGTGTCTCCGCTAAAGTGTCCCCCTGCAATGCTGCTGTGCGCCTCTGAGAGCACATCGCGTTCACACACACACCTTCGCAGCAACTCGTCTTGCCCCAACCTATAGAGTTGGCCTGCAATCAGCTGGTAGGGCTGGAGCTTCAATATCAAACGCCTAAGTCATGCCTTTTCTATAGGTCGCTCAGGTAGTCCGTGCTCGAGCACTTGGACTATGTCATCTGCCCAGTATGGCGTCAGATCAGCCTTAAATAGGTCTCTTTCTCTGGACAGGTGAAATAGGTGGGCGTCAGGTAACTCGTCAATGATGCCTTGTCCAACTGCTTCTCCTGTGGGTATGACATGTGATCAGCCATGTAATGCTGTTTTCCCTTTCGCACCACCACGGAGAAATCGAACTCTAGGAGCAGGAGGAGCCAACGAGCTATGCGTCCTATAGCGCAAGGTTTGTTTACCAAGTAGAGCAGGGCTTGATGGTCCACGAAGAAAATGAAAGGTGTGGCCAGTAGATAGTGCCGGAATTTCTTCACGGCAAACACCATGGCTAGTCCCTCCCTTTCCGTTGTTGAATAATTCATCTCTGTCTCAGTGAGTTGCCTGCTAGCGAAGCTCACTGGGTAGTCCAAGTTATGCTCACCTGGTTGGTACAATACTGCTCCTACGGCGAATTTAGAGGTGTCAATGTGTACGTGGAAGGTAGTGGTCCAGTCCGGGGCTTGCAGAATTGGTGTCGTCGTTAGAGCCTTTTTCAATTTTTCGTATGCCCGTTGGCATGCTTCGGTCCACTCGAAGACGATTAGTAGCTTGTACAATGGCCTAGCGATCAGCGTGTAGTTCAGTACAAACCGACGATAGTATCCTGTGTGACCTAAGAAGCATTGAACTCCCTTGTAATTACTTGGGGGTGGAAGGTCAATGATAACCTTGACATTCGAGAAGTCCGTGGTAATGCCGTTTTTTGACACCACGTGTCCTAAGATGCATCCGTGCTTCACCCAAAACTGACATTTCAAGGGGTTCAGGGAGAGGTGATATAAGCGACACCATTCAAAGACCGTGCTTAATTTGTCCAGATGTTCAATCCAGGTCGAATGGACACACAGGTTGTCAACAAAGACCTCCAACTCCTTACGAAGCATGTCCTTGAATATGGTGCACATAAGGCGTTGGAAGGTGGCGGGGGCATTGGTTAACCCAAAGGGCCTGACTACGTAAGCAAAGACGCCCCACTCAGTGGCAAAGGCGGTCTTGTGCCTGTCTGCAGGATGCACTTGCACCTGGTTGTACCCCGAGAAGCCGTCTAGGAAACTATAGGCTTCCTTACCTGCCACCCTCTCCAGCATGTGCTCGGTGTACGGCAAGGGGTAATTGTTTCTCTTTGTAGCAGCGTTCACCTTCTTGTAATTGATGCACACTCGAATCTTGCCGTTTTTCTTCATCACGATCACTATGGGTGACACCCAGTCTGTGTGCTCAATTTCATAAATGAATCCAGCTCTCATCAGCTTGTCGATTTCCTCCTTGACAGCATGAGCGTGCTTTGGATTCATGGGGTATGGGCGCTGCTTGACCGGCATTGCATCCGATGTCATGGGTATGTTGTGAGTCACAACACTCGGATCTACCCCTCGTAGCTCATCTAAGGAGCAAGCAAATACGTCTATGTACTCCCGCAAAAGAGCAACAAGACTGAACTCCTCTTCAGTAGTCAAGTCCTCAGCAATGAACACCGGTCGGGGTACTTCCCCTCCCCGAGCTAGGTTTACCTCCTTGACGTTGGCTGGCCCTTCGATTGGTTCGCTTGTTTGCCCTTGGCGCTTGGCACCTAGCAGAACCACTACCCTATCCCCTTTTTTTAATTTAGTGAAGCGTTTGGGGAGGTCTTGCGGCTTTCTCTGTTCCTCTGATCGTGCATCCTTGGGGCGCTTTGCCTCATCCTGCCGCAACCGTTTGCACCTCAGGTGGACATGTAAGTCCCCCTTGGTGCGTCTGGTCATGGGTGGCCTAGGGATTTCTGGGTCGCTATCAGAAGTAACTTCCGATTCAGAGTTAAACCCCCCATTTTCACTAGTAGAGGTGGTCTCCCCTAGTGGCCGCAGTTCAGATGGCGATTCGGTTCTAAGCAGTGATGTCATTCCTGGTTGGGCAAGGCCGGCTTGCTCAAGGTCTACGACTCCTATGCATTCCAACCAAGCCCGATCACATTTCGTACACATGACTCCTTGGTCCATTCTAAGAGCCTGTCTCATCTGTGGCTTGGCGTCTGGCCGTATCTGCTCAATTTCTCGTCCTTCAGTGTCGTACTCTATGGTATCCACTTCACCCTCACTTTCATCACCGAAGGATTGGCAATCTTCGTATTCGTCACAGGAATCTTTATCGCTCGACTGCTCATCGTCTCCCAAGGCTTGCTCTGGGTCGTCTCGTTGGTCGGGGACCAAGGCCCAGTTATACCTGAGGTTCAGCTCGTGCACCCTGGTCCACTTCCACTCGGACTCCTCCAAGAGGTCCTGGAGCGGCTTGACGTTGGCGGCTGCGTTGCCTGTTAGCCGGTCCATTAAGTACTCCAGTATTCCCTGGAGTTCCCTTTTGTTGGAAGGCACTTGGAAGGTAATAAGCTCAAGCCCTTCGTGGGGGCTTGCTGCCATCATGTAGAGTGGCGTAGGCAGTGTTCTGTTTGCCTTGCCGACCGTTTTGATGGCTTGCTCATATGCCTCCTGGTCGGAGAACGGTAGGTCAATTGTAGCGAGGACGTGCATCCAATCCCGCTCATCCTCTGGGTAGGGGATATACTTGGTCAAGGACTCATAGGGCTTCTTGACCTGAGTATTCCCTTTGAGCATAGCTGAGATGGCGTCCAGGTCGACTGGTGAGGTTTTCCAAGTGTCCATTTCTATTCGTATGGCGTTAGTTCTATTGCCAAGGAAGATCAAGCCGTTACCCCAATCTTCGATGACTCTAGCATTGCGCATCCAAGATCGGCCTAATAGGACATCGTAGTCCACTCCCTTCATGACTATAAAGTCAAGGGAGAACTGGACTCCTGCGATCTTCACTGGCCAATTTTTCAGGACCCCGAATGGTTTCACTCTCATACCATTTGCTAGCGTAACGTTAAACCTAGCAGCTTCAACAAGCGGGTTTCCCCGAGTTTGCAGCACTGCGTGGCTAAGTATACTAACCCCAGCTCCCGTGTCTACGATTCCCTTCCTTGTTGAGTCACCCAGGGCTAGGACCGGCAGGACTGCGTGCATCTCAGAGCCTTCCCAAAAGGCATTGACGTGCAAGGATTTAGGTACAGAGTGTAGCGTGATGCTGGGCAATTGTGTTTCTGCATCCTAGTCTTGCGGGTCTACTGTGACCTGCTCTTGCGAGCCCTCAACCCACTGCTTAAGGTCCTGCCATAGGGCAGGGTGCTGCTTAAGCAGATCTCCCAGGCCAAATGTTACGGGGGTGGTCACTAGTGTGGTCAAAAGATTGCTAAGTGCTTGTTCCTCCTTTAAGCTAGGCTGTCTGGGCCAACGGCCACAGCTGATCTGCAGCTCTGTTGCATGCGGGCTTGGTCTTAGTGGCACTGTTTGTGGCACAGTAGCCTCGGCCGACCTAGGTGGAGGTGGTGACCTTGGCGTGCTTATGCTGGAGAGATCATCGATCTCGTCCTTCGTGACGGGTTCCGCATCTTTGAGGTGCTGTTGAGCCTCCCTCATCCATTCCTTCACCTTTTCTATGGCCTCCAATTGTCGCTTGGAGTGCGGGTATTCCCCTATCCTGGCGCTTCCCTTTTCAACTGTCTTAGGGGCTGAAGTCTTTGCCTCCACGTCTGAGACTTTCTTTCCAGCAGTTAAAGTCATAGCACTCTCGGTCTTCAATGTGACCTTAGCGTCCGACCTCTTCTTCTTCTGCCTGCGGCTTTTATTTCCTATTGAGGTAGCATCCAGGTTGCTAGGTCCTGGCAGAGAGATGCCGGCCTGCTTGGTTTGGGCTTGGGTCATGACTCGCAAGGGAATAGGTGTGGCCTCCCCGTCGGGGTTTTCGACACCAAACAACCCTAATGGGACGGATGGAAAATTAGCTGCGCTAGAGGATGGCTTCCGCTTTGGGCAATCAACGAAAAGATGGGTGATTCCGCACTCTGCGCACCTTTGATCTGCCTTGTCCCTGTTTTGCTGCTCTCTTTCAGGGCAGCGCGATGAGACATGACCGGGGTGTCTGCAAGTCCAACAAGTGACTGGATCCTGTGGCTACCCTCCTAGGCCTCTACCCAGTCCTCTTCCCAACGCCATCACCGGCACGGGTCGATAGTCCATGAGGACCGCATTACCCTCGTCGTCATGCGAGACGTAAGGGTAAATCTAGGTCTCTTCATCGTTTGGCTCCTCCACATAATGAACTGGAGCGTCGCTCGGTGGGTGGGTCACATAAGGACCAGGCAGTCTAGGAATGCCGGTGGGGTTTATGTCCATTCTAGGGACAGCGGGTTTCATATCGTTAGGCGCGGGTAGAGCCAATGGGGCTCCCCTTCCAAAGAATGGCTGTGGCCTGTTAGTTAGATAAGGCTGGCCATAGGGTTGCGAGTATGGAAACCTTCTTGATAGCCTGGATTGTGCGGCATCGTGGCCGAACCTCCCGCAGTTGGCGCAAGGTCTTGACCTAGGGTCTTGACATTCAGCCGCGGCAAGTGGTTCCCTTCACAGTACACGCACTGGATGTGTGGCCGCGTTGGTTGTCTCAGCATGTCCTGTATCTTGGTTAATTCCATCCTGACCTCTGCCAGGCCTTGGTCTGTCTCGGTGGCCTTCCCCTTATCTTGGGGTGATGGGTTCGACCGCTCACTAGAGGCTGGCATTCTCTCTAAGCTCTGCGGGTTGGTTTCTTCTAGGTTTGAGCTCTTGGAGCTCCACTCTTTCAACTGGTCATCAACTCTGATGGCTTCCTCAAAAACCCTAGCCACCACGTCTCGCTGCAAGCTTGAGTTGTCTGCCAGTGCCTTATACAACTCCTCATCTCGAATTCCGCTGATGAATACAGTCGATACTGCCCTGTCAGTCGGTCGCTCGCCTAAAGGGATTCTTTTAAAAAGGCTCCTCACGTGGGTCACATAGTCGCGGATGCCCTCCTTCTCCTTCTTCTTGACGTTCATTAGGCGTACTAGTAGGTTGTCGGAGTATCCGAGCTCGGCAAACCTCTTGACAAAAAGATCCTTGAGGTTATTGAAGTTGGCCCGTTCTATGGCATCCATGCTTGTATACCATGTCCTACCTTTGTCGCTTAAGCAAAGTCCGAATGCTTGCAAACGTTGAGTCTGGTCGTTGAGGCCATTGGCCTCGCAGACTTGCTCAAACTACTCGACAAAGCTGTACGGATCATCATGTGGCTGGTACTTGTCGAGTTGCTTGGTGACAATAGGTATTTTGGCCTGACTCTTTGAGCCCTGGTTTGCCCCTAACCCTGCAAGCAACGACGTTGCTAGTGCAGTGGCACTCTGCTCTACTGTGGTGTTATCGAGCAACCGTTTCATGAGGAGCTCGCTCAGCATCAGGTCTCCCTCAAGTGCTCTTTCCTGGTCCGTACGGTTTTGGCCAGCCAAGTTTAGCACTCGCTGTACCTCATGCAGCTCCATGCTTTGCCTCAGGCTCCTGGCTTGTTGATCCCTATTATACTTGGCTATGCCTTGCAATGCCTTGCGGGCCAGCCTTCTTTCCTCCTCTAGGTCTACAATGATTGCATTTGCCGTTCTGCCATGGTGCTCGTACCAGGCATGTGCATCGTAACTGCTCACCATCTGCTGTATAGCATCTGGGAATGCGCTCATGTCGAGCTCCTTGGTAAACCGATGGTCTGAGCCCTCCTCCGCCATGGTCGAATTCTTGCGCCTCGCTGCGCTGTTGATCAGGTTGACTAGTCGTGACAGGTCCTTGTTGTTGGCGCTCCTCGCTTGGTTCTCCTCTACACTTTGCGTGTCTGTCTATGTCCTGGGTCTTCTCCTATTGGTGGGTTCCTTGAGCGCTTTATTTGAGTGAGGTCCCTTAATTACTGAATACAATTCTCAATTTACCGCCACTCGGTGAGTGTGTTGTCCTCATGCACTTGTGCCCAATCAGGCTTTCAGTTTCCTTAAGTGTACTTCAAGTGCAGAATCCAATGTGAGTGCAGCAAGCAATTTCTTGGCGCCCCACTCACTCTCGCTCGTTTCTGGCCTGATAGGCTTGTGGGTCCATTTTCCGGCCGTTTAGTCAGGGTTTAGGGTTCCTTGTTTGTTTCCTTGTTCACTTTTGATCGATCCGGTCTTCGTGGTTCAGCGGCTTGCGTTCTAGTCCGTGGCTCCCTCAACTGTCTACTGCCTACCGCTAAGTGGCTGTGTACTACAATTTCTCTTAGCCCGGGTGCCAGAATCAAGTTCTGAACGCCCGAACGGTTTCGACAAGTTGTGCTAATGCGCATTTCCTGGTTGGTTCAAATTTCTGACGACTTTGACAAAAGGCTGCATTCCGAACAAGTGGTCCGAATTGTAGGGTCCGAGTGGGTCACTCGGACGGGCCGAATGGCATGAGGTCAAGGGCCGAATCTCCAATTTGGCTCGGATGAGTTTTACTCGGACGGGCCGAATGATGGGTTTGACAAATTCGGACAGGCTAATTTGGACAGGTCGAACCGCGGTTGGCCGAGGGTCGAATCCCAAATGTAGTCGAGTTTCGATTGTGGAATTCGGGTGGATCGCTCGGACGGGCCGAATGGCACCAGGCCGAATGTGCCACGTGGTCAAAAAGTTATGGCTCGGACGGTCCGAAGAGAGTCTCTCGGACGGGTTGACTTGGACGGGCCGAATGCCAACTAGGGTTCTGGCCGAGTGGCTGAATGGCAAGGGGCCAAAGGCCGATTCTGGGCCGATTCTGGGCCTCGGCCCAGGAGCAATAGCTCGGACGAGCCGAAAACGGCACGACGGAAACCGCGCGATGCCGATCTTGCCTGGTTCTTGCGATTTACTCAACTATTACAAGCACAAACCTTGAGATACCATCTAGGGGATTTGAGGAATGGATTGATATACTTGAATGGGCCGGTGAGTGTGTCGGTGTTGCGATCGAATCACATGGCTTGGGGCTTCCTAGCTCTCTCTCTCTCTTTCTCTCACTCTGAAATGGAACAAATGAGTTCTCTTTTGGCCTCCCGGTTCTTATATGCCCCTCCCAGCTGTGGTGTTGACACCCCTAATCCCTCTCTTATTGATCTTAGTCCTCACTAGTGAGCATTTTGCGCATTTGCATGACTTTTTTCCCTGTTTTTACTCTATTTTGAAACAGTGAACCCTACCCTCTTCCGGTTCGATCTCCTAGCTCTAACCTACGCGAAATGCAACAAAAATTGAAGACAAAAAACTAGAATAGATTCTCCATGCTTTCCAATCATCAACAACCAAAATATCCAAAATACTTACTTGTCCCGAAGATTAAAAGCACCCAACTTCCTACCTATCTCAAGCTCCGTTTCGGGGATGAATACGCTACTTCGATGCTCGATGTGAGGTGCGCAAGTGCTCAAGCTTGAATCCGTGAACCCGGCAACGGAACCAAAATGTGGGAGCTTTTGCTCAACCGCCAAGACCCTCGGACCGCTTATTCTTTCAAGTGTTTCAAACGAGCTCTCATGGCTATCTCTCATCTAGCCGACGCGCCGTCGATCCTACGGATGTAGTGAGCTTACCTTGATGCTCGATCGAGTACCCTCCTCTCCTGCGCATTCCGGTAGCTCCACGATCCTAGATGCGAGTGCAAGCATCCTCAAGCCTCCTCCATCTCCAAGCTCCATCCTCCATAGCCGCACGCGCAAGAGAAGAGAAGGGAAGAGAAGAGAAGAAGAGGAGAGGAGATGGTGAAGAGCTTCACCCTCTTGATCCCTCACCCTCACACACACTCACTCTCTCACATTCTCACACTCCCTCTCTCAAATACACACACACAAGCAAGAAGGAGAGAAGAAGAGAAGAAGAAGAGGACTCCTTTTGCCACACACCAAAGAATGAGCTTCTCATTCACTTTTTCAACTTTATATACAAAACCCTAAATCCCTTCCGGGTGGTCATCCCCTTTTCCTCTTTTACATGGCCGGCCGTAGCCTAGGCTCTCTTTCCTATTTCCCACCATTCTAATTTACCCTATTCCCACTAATGCATACACTTTGCACAGGAGCGGACCTGTCACTCTTTTACACAGATTTGGGGGTGCTCCCATATTTTAATGGTGTGCCTTTTCCCCTTTTATTGCCGTGGCCCCACACCGAAGCCTTTTGAGGGTCGTGCCCGAATATTTGAATTTTTCAGGGATTGGTTGCCAGCCAAGGTGCCTTTTTTGCTCTTGCGCCTTTTTTGCTCTTTTTCCTTCTTCCCAGTTTCCGTTCCTCTGTGCTACGGTAACGTGGTCAGAAACATGGTAACATTACGTGGTCGGAAATACGGTAACACCCTAACATTCCGTGAATGTGGGTAGGACATTTGGGATTGAAAGTCTTGACTTGGCATCCCAAGTGCAATATTAGGCAGAATTTTTAACATAACTAAACCCTAGCTAGCACTTTGAGGTGTTCGTCGTACTAACTATTTATGATTTTATGAATCCCATGTGGGTTATGCCATTACAAGCAATTTACCTAAATTGATTTAATTGTCTTGCAACAAGAGGTGATCTCTCCTTAGAGATGCAAATACCTTTCCTAAGAAGATGTAAATAATTGCAAGATATAGCATTCCATGCAAATATGCGATTTATAGACTTTTTTCTTCTATGCAACTATAAAATGTACAATGACCATTTCTTTTCCTTGCCTAATTAGCTATAATGATTGTCAATTTAGGACTAACTCGTATAAAACCTATGTTGAATTTCATCAAGAACTATGCCTATAAACCTTTCGTTTAATGCAATTGGATTCAAGCTTTAGTGTGAAAATGCATTCTTTCCTAAATACAAACTTTGATGGAAAGACTCCATGCATGAACGAATACCACGAGACCATTATTGATTTAGTTTGTCCTTTGACACTTAGCCCAACCTAGGATGCAATTTTCACCACATGCAATTTGCAAGGTACATAAATCCCTTTCATGCAATGCAACTACTTGGACAACATCTAATGGACGTTAATGATTATCTCATACGAATCGCAACTAGGAGATTAATATCTAAATGCATTATGCACTGTTCTTTTTCGCGAGGAAATCAAGGATGCATTTAGACAAATCCACGTTTTAACCTATGCAATATGTGTTTAGGATTGCAACTTGGAAATGCAAGCAATTTCAAATGCACATCGTGCGACTAATTCTTGTACATCAGCGACCAATTAAAATTTCCCAACATGATTAAATTTGCCTACAAGAATTGGACATGCCTAGTGCATTCTTTTCATGCGGAATCAACTTTTAAGAACCTAGGCATTGAGGTTCGGGGTATTATCTACACGCAAACTCGGATTGGAAGCTCTCGCATGTTGCTCTTGCGTCTTTAGCTTTGGAGCCATCTATGCAGTGTATTTTGTCACAGCAACTCCCCCTTTGATTACTCGCGAGTCCCGAAGTCTCACAGTTTGCGATCTCCCTCTCCCACGTAGGGCACAGTCTTGGAGACTTGGCTTTAAAGTTTCCGGGGAAGGCACAGGGGGAACGTGACTTAAGGAAGCTTAAAATTAGAAGCTTCTAAGATTCTCTCTAGTGATAGAATGTGGAGAGAGAAGAATTTGATGGAGGAGATGAAGATGATGATAATAATGATGATGATGGTGGTAGGGGCAGAGGCGGCAGCGTGGCGCAGAAGGGCGGTGGTGTTTGTGGCTGGCTGCAGCACGACATTCTTGGCGGCAGCAGCAGTCGTCAGTTCCTTCCTCTCTCCTCCCCCCTCAAGCTTAAGGGGAAGGTTCATATAGATAGAGGGGGGAGAGAATGGCCACACACGTGGTCAGTAGCATGCCTCCTCCCCCCATGCTCTCCTACACATATCTCAAGGTCTTCTCACACTCCCTCTCCTCGCCATGCATCGATTGAGGGGAGGGGGTTAATCATAAAAAAAATTTGCACAAAATTTAACCCTTATCCTTTTGCCTTTTCCTGAGAAGGGTGTTCCCGCGTGGAACTATGGGTTTCAAGCCTCGGCTCTTGTGCTGCATGCGGCTAGAGTTTATTGACGTGTGCGCGGGGTAAGTACTTAACCACCAACATTTTACATGTGGGAGATTACTTTGGGTTCATTTTTGCGTGGGGTACGGGATCTAAAATCATTGATATTTTGTGTTGAAATATTACATCTGGCCATCATACAAGGACAAGGGAACCTTTCTAATGTGTGAAATTGGGTGGTATGAATCATCACCTGTCTGCGCATAACTTGGATTTTGTAAGTCTTGGATCTCTCAAAACCATTCAACATGATTGGTCATATGATTAGAGGCACCTGAATCGACATACTATACATCATCATGTGTCCCCTTTCCTGTAACTGCATTCAACATATGCTGCATAACAAACAAACGCTCATTTTTGTCTTCATTCAGTCGTAAAGACAATGCGTAGTTTTCTTGTTGCAATTTACCACTGCAAATATCATCCTTCTTAGTATAACAATTGGTTGCAATATGACATGTTTTGCCACAATAATGGCAAACAATACCACAGCCTCTCGAAGAGGATCTATCACGTCCCCTTCCTGAACTTGAGTAAAATGATTGAACTTGTTCACCATTTTTTTCAGATGAGAATATTGATCTCTTCGGTAATCATGAGAGAGATCATCTCATCAAAATCTAGAAATGGCTTCTACACGTATATTGAAGTAACAAATATTTTCCATGTCTTCTCATTATTAAGGCCACTCAAAGCGGATGAAACCAAATCATCATCATCAGGCATTGCATCAATTGTTGCTAAAGCATCTGCAATGCTTCTCACCTTCAAAATATACTCATTGACATACATTTTTCCTTTCTTCAAGGCATTCAACTCTTGCTTGAGTTGAATCTTTCGTGCCTTTGTATTTACTGAAAACATATTCTAAAAAATTATCCAAGTTGCATGTGAAGTTTCTGCATTCTTGATATGTCCCAACATCGTATTATCAATGATTGTAGATAACTAGTACATCACCTTTTTGAATTTTTTATTCCATTCTTTCCATGCTTTTAATTCATCTGCAGTTAGAGGGATACCTAGCTCTGGCTCCTTTTTTTCACCTGAAACAAACTCATAAAGGCCCTTTCCAATGAGGAAGTTCATCACACGGAACTTCCATGAAGGGTAGTTGTTCTTGTCAAGCTTCTCAATAATAGGATTTCCACCATTCTCTGCCATTATTACAAACAAGGATACAACACAACAAGCTAGTCTTTTGAAATCTTTCACAACACATGCACATCAATACACCAGTCAACCTTTTTCACTGATTGCTCAATAGTACATATAATATGCAACCTGTTTGCAGATGAACCTTATGTTTATTTCTTGGAAAACACATCAAAAATTACAGATTCAAAATCCGTAATATGTGTACCCACTTTCGGTCAATACAATCGAAATCACAGTGTACCCTGAAACTGTTGTCTGCAACCTTGCGGCTCTAAAACGGGGCCTGAAACGGCCTGAAACGCCCAAAAAAACTACCGAAAAACCCTAAAGGGCTTATCTATAGAATATACATTGCTCTACTCACACAGTAAATCTCACAACAATCTAAGATCTTTGCTCTATCCTGCTTCTGGTGCCTCCACAAGCACTATCCAAGAGAGAGAGTGGAAGAATGGGAGAGCTTCTTATCTGTTGCTTGCCTTTTCAAACATTGCTTCTTCTCCTTCACTTCAGCCTTCAAAACCAACCTCTTTGAGTGGCACGGCTCTGATACCATGTCATGAATCGTGTGATGGGGGGATTTGCTTGAGCTACTACGCCAAACACACACTGTATGCACAAGAGGAAGCTCACTCAAGAATACAAGAAGAGAGATGGAGGCCAAAACGTTTTCTTTCTGATTTTTTCTTCTTCTTCCACACAATATACAATGTACCAAAAGTATAGATAAGATCCAACATAAAGGAAAGTGGTCTACTAAGTTAAACATTGCGTAATAGACTACACTAATTGACTACAGCTATGTCTTTGCTAGTTGTAGGTAGGTGTAACAAACTAAATATAATAAGTGATAAGTCAGTGACCATGTGAGTATCATAATGACCACCAACGTACTAAGTGTAGACGTGGGGACTCATCTAGCCACCAGGCGGTCCATCATCAATGTCCGCATGTGTTGATCTTGCCATCTCAACAGGTCTAGTAGCTTGATACTCTTTCTTTCCACATATCTCTCTACATTTTCCTCGAAATGCAATTGGGATTAAGTTTATTATGAGATTTTCATATAAAATTCTACTTATATGCTCTATGAAATTGTGATATTTTTTGGTATTGTTATACAATGAAAATACCACCAAACCTTTTTTTTAAAATTATTTCTCTCAATAATTGACTAATCTTTTTCCATAACTTGTACTACAAAATTAAAAAATTTACCAAGTTCTATCAAATGTCATATGGGATTCTCACAACAAAGTATGACTACTCCCATATTATAGGCTTATCTGGAGCAACAATTGGATTCACTCATACTAAGAGATAAAAGGAAATTGCACCACTACAATTATGTCTTCCTTGGCTTCAAATTAGATATTACCTACATGGTGTGAAGGGGACAACAAGAGAGGTGATTGCCGGACACCTACAACCCATTGATGCCTTTTATTTCTCACTAACTTGTATCTCCAATTGATTTTGCAGGTGATAGGGTCATCTCTTTGCCATGTTCTTACTACCTTGATTTTGAAGAAATTTCAATCCTCCAAATTTCTTAATAATTATGGTATATAGTTGGTGCGCAATTCGGATGTTGTATGCGTGGGTAGTGAATGCCGAAAGGTCCCCAAGAACAAAGAACTCTACAAAACCTTCATAAAAGCAAAAAGAGAGTTTGCACGACATGAGACAAAAAGACAAATTGGGTGCAATCTTTCCCTATGCCTTGTGTGAGCGCTTCCCAAGGCATGTATTTATAGATTTATTTATCTCCAAGCTCAATAATAGCCCACTTTACAAATAGCATACTTTTGGCATTTGTGTTTGCTTTTGCTCAATTATAAAGTAAAGAGTTTGGGCGTCCAAAAGTTGGGCTGTGCCCAAATACAATGTCAAATAATAAAGTATTAAACTGAGCACCTATGCACATACAAAATAATAAATGTTTTGTCAAGCACATTAATAAACAAGCTTGCCTAAATAAATATTGGTGCCATGCCTTTAGTGATAAGGCACACGGCCATCAAAAATAGTAAATCGTCTAGGCATTTTGAATTCACGCCATTGCCCAGTGCTACCCAATGCCATCGCCACTTGCTCTATACATCAACTGAAGCATTTAAAATTGTTAGAAAATAATAAGATAAAACCCAACAAAAGTGAATACCTAGAAATCTTCAGCTATAAGTAATTAAATAGATTGGAGCTCTGTCCTAACCTTAATTTAATTCGAGTGCGCACTCTAAACTCATAAACGTCAATGAATTTGATATGTATTTTGTGGAATCACCCGCTGTGGAATCACCCACATGCACATTAAGTTAATCTGATGCCCAAAAAGGATAGGCATCCCCAACAACTTCTTGCACAAGGAATCCACCTTGTGTACGAGACCTGGCAAATAGATATAGTTTTACAGAATCCACCGAAAAACCTCACATGGAATAAAAACCTCATGGAATCCACTGTGGAATATGCCTTTTGGTATCATATCCCCAGGATTGGATAGCAATTGTTCTAAATAACTATTAGCTCAATGTGGAGCGAGTAGTGAGGGATAAGCACTTAGGTCGCGGGCGTGCATCCATTGGGCCTCTTCAACATGATGATTTTTAAACTTAACCAAATATCTAGAATATCTACGGCCAGTTCTAGTGGTCATAAAGTCAATGTCTAGAATAGTTTCAGGTTAAATGATTTCAGTTTCTTCTTCTAACAAAGGAGGATTTTCATAGACAGGGTGGACAAGTAATTGGCCTCTAAAAGGTCGTAGTAAATTGATATGAAAAGTATTATGGATCTTCCAATGTCGGGGTAGTTCTAATTTAAATGCATTGTCATTGATCTTGTGAATTATTTTGAAGGGTCCATAAAACCTAGGTGCTAATTTAAGAACAAGGTTTTTCTCAACACTTTGCAATCTTCTCTTTTCAATGCATAACCATACATAATCATCAACATTGAAACTCATGGATTTTCTTTTTTTATTAGCTTGTTTCGTGTATGATTTCTGGGCTTTTGCAATCATATATTTAACTTGAGCAAAAATAGTAGTATGCGTATTGGCAATACTAGCAACAACTTTAACTTTATTTGACAATGATGTGATAGGTGTAGGCAATATGTTATAGAATCCGAGATACACGCTCGACTTTCTTATATACTTAAAATATATATGGCGAATATTATGTTGGCACAGAGGGAGAATAGATGAGAGAAAAGAAAGATGTAGAGAAATTGGCAACACACTAGGGACTGGAAGATGGGCCAGTCCCCCCCCCTTTGTGGAGTTATATTATTGATAAGGAGCAAGCTCCTCCATTACACATAAGCTAGTTCTTACTTGTAGATCTTGGAAACAAAATCACGGTTCCTTGCACGGTATACAACCGGCTAACACTTGCACAACTTGGAATTTGACACATTTTGATCCTTCTTGAGTCTCCTTCTCTCCTACACATGTGTAGGGCTCTCCTTTTGGCACTTGATTTTAGCAGAGCTTCCGCAGCACTTGCACATTCAGCAGAGCTTCCACAGCACTTGATTTCAGCAGGGCTTCCGCAGTACTTGCACCTTCTTTTCTCCTCTTGGATACATGCAAAGTGATGCTTCCTTCACCTCTCTCCTACACCCACCTTCTCTTTTATAGGCTTTCAAGAGCTTCTCTTCTTGGAGAGAGAGTTGAGTTGATCTTCATGCAAGATGTGGTTGTTCCACTCTGCAGCACTAATTTTGAGATATCTCTTTGTGCGTTGTTTGGATGAAAAAATGTCCAACACGAAAGTTGTAGATCTCGCTGTTTTCGATAACCCACGTGGCCAGTTTTTAGAGATAGTTTTTCTATTGCGGGATAGTTTAAAAATAGATTTTTCAAAAAATAGCTTTTTAAACTGTACTCTTAACTTGTGGTCCATACAACCACCTTGAGTCATAGATAAGGAGAGTTCATTAGATTACCTTGGGCCTCAACCTTAAGATTGAATTCCACACAAAAGCTTGTGTCATTTTAGGCCTTAGAAAAAGAAAATCACTTCTCTCCTCACTTCTAGAGGATCACGTCTCTCGTCTTTGTTAGTGAGAGAATTTCCTCTCTCGTCTTTCTTAATGAAAGAAAAGGCCTTAAACCTTGATTTGTAGGGGAGAGGATGACCCCAAATGAATGCAATGCTCATTACACACAAGTAAACATTCCCAAGCGTCCCTGGATGCATACATAAATACATATACACAATGCTAATGCACTTCCTCTTCTTAGAACTCAATCCATCTTCATTTATATGCAACTCCTTGGTTCTTGTGTATACTCTTACACTTGGCAGACACTTCGTTCTCCCTTCATAACTTATACTGCATGTACCAAATATCCTCATCACAGTGCTCTGATTACCCCATTAAGTGATGCACTAGGAATATTGGTCTCTAAATGGTCTCATGGCCATGCTAGATCATCATCAACACTTAAAGAAAAGTGAGTCATTAATTTATTGACATGAATTTATTAAATAGAGAATGCGTAACAAGTAATCAATTTAGTGACATCCCTGTGGCTTCTAAACAGTTGACCTCAACTGTAGAGGGGATACATAGTCCTTAAGAAGATCTAGAAAGTCTTGTAGTTCTCTCTTAGTCATAAACTGAGCGTCCAATGGGGGATAATTCTTAAACTTAACCAGATACTTCTGTAATACCTTACTTGACCTTAGAGTATTGTCCTGATGGTGTAAAATTCTCTCAGGCACAAGGAACTCTTCTGTTTCTTCTATGTCAGGTAAATCTTCCTTGATTGGTTCCATTGGAGGTTCTCCAATATAGGGACATAGAAAACTTATATGGAAAGCATTATGAATGTTTCAATGACTTGGTAGATCCAAACAAAAAGTCACATCATTTATCTTGTCTGTGATCTTGAAAGGGCCATAATAGCGATTAGAAAGCTTAACCACTTTACCCTTTTGACATTTCCGCTTCTTCAAGCAAGCCTTCTCAAACTTAAGAAGAACATACTGTCCCAACTTGAGATGCTTATCTGCTTTACATTTATGATTCTCTTGTATCCTTTGGATAGCAGCTTTTACTTGAGTGAAAGTTGTATCAATGTCTCAAACAAACTCATCTGTTGCAAAGATCTTATCCTTCGTAAGAAGAATGGGTGGTAAATGAGGCTTACCATAGATGATCTCAAAGGGTGCCTTACCAGTACTAGAGTGCACCGTATTATTTTATCCAAACTCTATTAAAGGCAAATACTTTTCCCATTCTCTTTGATTATCAGAGACATAGGATTTCAAAAGGTCCAAAATAGTAGAATTAGCACTTTCATTCTGCCCATCTGTTTGAGGATGATAAGAGGATGAAAACTTTAACTTTGTTCCAAGGTTCTCAAAGAGAGCCTGCCAAAAGAGGCTGGTCATGCAGGGAGCTCGGTCACGTATAATGGACTTAGACATGCCATGATGCTTGAAAATATGAGTAATGAATAGCTTAGCCATATGATCGGCTTTGATTGTCTTTTGCAGAGGTATAAAGTGAGTTTGCTTACTGAATCTATCAATGATAGTCTAGATTTCATCATTGCCTTCTTGTGTGTGAGGAAGCTCCATGATAAAGTCCATGGCTATACTTTCCCAAGGCTCATTGGGAATATGTAATGGCTTCAATAGACCAAGTGGTTTATGCCTGTCATACTTTACTTTTTGGCATATCTTGCACTTGTGGACATATCTTTCAATGTTACATCTAAGAGTGGGCCAAAATAAATATATTTCCAATGCTTGAGTAGTGGCTAGAATACCCCTATGTCCAGCATATGGAGATGCAGGTGCTTCATCCATTACCTTGTGCCGCAATGGTAATACTACACAAATTGCTTGATGATGATACAAATAACCATCTCGAATCGAGCAGGGTGTAATCGACTGACCTGAGTTAAGCTGATCCCATATGATTGAGAAGTCAGAATCAGTTGCATACATTTTGGGTAAATCCATGAACTCGTTATGGTAAATAGTTGCGATTGCATTCACTCGAGGTCGCCGTGATAGAGCATCTGCTACCATATTCTTAGTTCCAGATGTGTAAAGGATTTGAAAATGAAAAGTAGATAAGAAATTTGCCCAACTCATTTGTTTCTCTAAGAGCTTCTTCTGAGTGAGGAAGTATCTTAGACTTTGGTGATTTGTTTTAATAACAAAATTTGCACCCAGTAAATAGTGTTTCCATACTTGAAGAGCATGTACCACCTCCATAAGCTCTTTCTCATATACTGGAGCATGTAGCTCATGGTCCTTGAGGCGTTAGTTCTCAAATGCTACTACATGATGCTCTTGATTAAGCACAGCCCCAATGCAATCCCTAGAAGCATCGTAGTGAACTTCAAAAGGTTTTTGAAGATCTGGAACTATGAGAACTGGTTCTTGAGTCACAAGAAACTTAATTCTTTCAAAGGCTAGTAGTTGCCTTGATCTCCAGCAAAAAGGCATTTTCTTCTTAGTAAGGTCATGTAGAGGAGATGCAACATACGCAAAATCTCATATGAACCTCCTATAGTATGAACATAGGCCGAAGAAACTTCTAACTTCATGTACAAAAGTAGGTGTAGGCCATTCAACAATGGCTCAAATCTTCTCAGTATACATTCTCACCAAATTGTGAGAAACAATATGGCCTAAGTAATGAATTTTTGAAAGGAAAAATTCACTCTTCTTAGCATTGACATGTAGTCTATGCTTGCGAAGCTCTTGAAAAAAAATAGATATATGTTTTCTATGCTCTTCTTTAGACCGTGAAAATATTAGAATGTCATCAAAGAAGACACTGTGAAATTTGAGTGAGCTCTGAAAATTCTCTCCATCATTCGATTGAATGTGGCGGGTGCATTAGTCAAACCAAATGGCATGACTAAGAACTCGTATAGTCCAAATGTCGTATGAAAAGCTATCTTATGAACATCTTCAGGTGCTATCCGTATCTGGTGATAGCCGCTCTTGAGATCAATGCGACTAAAGATACTAGTCCCTTGCAACTTTTCCAAGTTATCATCTATCCTTGGGATAGGAAAACGATTATTGATTGTGATCTTGTTCAAAGATCTCTAGTCTATGCACATACGGAAAGAACCTCTTTCTTTTGAACAAGTAAGACTAGGAAGAAGTATGGAGAGGAGCTAGGTTGAACTAACCCTTTTTCCAACAATTTTTTTACTTGTGTTAGGATCTCCTCTTGCTGACTTGCACTTACTCGGTAAGGCGGTTGGGTTAGGTGGTGAACTACCTGGGATAAGATCAATTGTGTGATCTTTCGGGCGCTTAGGAGGTAACTCTCCTGGGAGTGAATCACTAAAATAATCTTCATATTGTTTAACAAAATCATGTCTAGCTTGATCGATTAAAGAGAGGGGTTCTTTTAAAGTCTGAGACTTAGAAGCATTAGTTGGTATTGTGTGTTCATTAGAGGCACCAAGTGCCCTTGAATCATTAGTTTCCTTTGACTCTCTCACAAAAATCATGTACGCAGAAATGAATTTCTTCATTTCTTTAGAAATGCTAACATGACTAGCCATTGACGAATTTTCTTTTCATTTGAATGAGTGTTAGCTTGCACATCTATAATAGAATTTGAGGATGGCGGAGGAGGATCTTTAACCACATTTACTTCCTTCCTTTTGTGAGGATAATTAGGCTTCATATGCCCTAACTCACCACAAAGAAAACACCTTCCTTCCTCTTTGTAATTTTGTATCTCAGAGGGTGAGAGATACTTGGGCTTCTTCTTGTTACCCTCTGGCTTTGAATATTAGTCATGGGTAAAGGTAAGTCTTCTTCGATTAGTCCTGTCTCTTGGTTGATCATCATAGAGTTGCTCTTGACTAGCTCTATAAGAACTCATCTCCAACTTTAGAGATGTACTAGGTGTATGCAAACTTTAAGCTATGATGGCAGACTCCATCATGGAGATAAGGTTTCATGTGGATACACCTTCATGGTTCTGTGTAAATGAGGGAGTAAACCATCTTAAAACTTCCTTTTCTTCTCTTCATCGCTGATCTCCATGAAATGAGTAACCTTGAGAAGAGCTTGTCCACATAACTAGTGACCTTTTCATGCTCTTTCTGGCCTAGCCAATCCCACTCCTTCTTGACATCATTCTCAAAATTAGGAGGCAAGAATTGAGCATAAAAATTCTTCTTGAACTTTTCCTAAGTCATAAGTTTCCTTCCCTCCAAAATGAGAGTCAACCACCAATTGCTAGCGGTGTCTTTCAAGTGCATGCCTACATGCCTTAGCTTGGACGTTTATGAGAAATTACCATAAGAAAAAGCAACTTCAAATTGCCTAAAAAAGGCTAATGCCTTAGCAAGACCTCTCTTACCGGAGTAAGATTCAAACTTTATGTCCTTATCCCCAGACTTGAAAGTCTTGGTCTTCTTAAGCTTGCTCCTCTTATGGTCCCTCTTTGTCTATTTGCAGATTGCACAAGGCCTAGAACCAAGAGAGTAGAAACTAGAAGATGATGAGGAGGAGGAGGAACTTGAGTAATCAAGGGAGTAGCTAGTTGCTAAGGGAGATGACTCCCTCCTTATCCGCCTCACTCGAGGTGAGGTCTTTTAACTCTTCTTGACCCGAGAATTCTTCTTCTTTCTAGGAAGCTTCTCAGCAATTGGATGCTTTGCATCTTCACCATTGGAGCCCCAAGAGGAACACCAAGGAAAAGGGGATTCTATTGCAAGAAAATCTATCTTGTAACATCAACAAGCTTTTATTTCATTCTTTTGATCATCAAAACAAAGGAAACAACAAATCTTCACGCAGCATCATAGTAGATATCTCCCACGAATTTGATAGAATCAACCATAATCTTCAAAATCTTCATAGAATCCATCAATATAACAAGGAACATAAAAGAATACACCATTTTTGAATGGAAATCAATCACATAGTATTCATCTTCCATGTCTTCATAGTTCTCTCTATCAATCTCTCATATACGGTTGCACTGTTTTGATAGAATTGACTATCTCTGGCTCTCTCTCTCTCTCTCTCTATCAATAGTACATCATATCCTCACTAAAATGCTCTCATAATAACTCTCAATAATCCTTCTTAGGTCGTGGATGCACCTCCCAAGAGGTATGTCTGATATGAAGAGTCACCAGAGCCACTACAGTGTCTTTTCACAACTCACTACTATCACTGCCACTCAGTCTTCTCTTCAATCTTCAACAGCTACTTCTTCCACTTATTTTAGCTCTTTTGAACTTAGATTCATCCTTTCCAAAGGTTAGAAAAATTTTCCAAATTCACATACATTCTACAGAACACTTACAGAAGGTCTACAGAACAGCTACAGTACAAAGACCAGAGCAGCTACATTACAGTTACAGTACAGAGACAGAGCAGAGAGAGAGGCTCTACAGAAGGTCTACAGAACCTCATAACTCATACTCAAATCATTCCATACTATCAAAAACTATTCAATAAGCTTCCAAAATATCTCAATCTTCATCAATCATCAATCCATGCTTCATACAAAAGAAAATCAGAACAAAACAGAAGCTATACAGAAGGTATACAAAACCAATCAGAACCTTAACAGAACCTATCAGAACATTATAGAGCTTCATCTCTACTGAGAATCATCATGAACTTCCAAAACATAATCAATATCATCCAAAACACTCTCAAATACTTCCATTAACAACCATACATCACTCTAAATCCATCAAAAATCAATCATTCAGACCTCAAAAACAACAAAAATCAATCAAAAATTCAGTCTTTTTCCACTCTCAACATATCCCCACACTTAGAAAGGAAGCATCCTCACGACCTAAGGAAAAGAAGAATATAAGTTCATTAAAGAGCTCAATTTTATCTTCCGTAGGATCTTCAATAATCTTTCCAAACCACGACCCCAACTTATAACTTGTCTCTGATAGAAAAAACTACTAAAGGAAAACTTCCGTTATTTATTAACTCATCTGATTAATCATTTGAAAAACCATAACAAAATTGTAAAGGATATGAGAGGTTCTCTTCACTTTCCACCATAGGCTTTCCATTCACCATCAATAGTTTGAAAAGAGCTCTCGAACAAAGTATTCTCAATAAGCATGAACTCATCACATACAATTATTACAACACATACACAAACACTAACACAACCATCTGAATGACACCTCCAAAAAGAGATATATCATTAAGAATCATCCAAGATACATTGAAAAGGCATCAATGAAGATGATCCCTTTTGAACGTTTGGTGGTTTCGAAAACGATCCATGGAGAAGGATTTATCTACAAATGCCTTTGGAGGATTTTGAAAGAATTGCAGCTAGCACATCCTTTCTAGCAAAACAAGGTATCTACTAGGGAGACGTAGGGCATGAAAATACGGGACATTCAACTGGTGGGAGTCAATGTTCACATTGACATTCATACAAAGCTTTGGAATGGCCTTTTGATCATTATGGGAATGCCTATGCATGTATGCTAGATACCAAGCAAAATGAGCTGTCAATCTCACTGAAGGATCTAGAGATTGTGAATATTGGTGAGAAAAATGAAGGTAGTTCTAGTATGCTTGACTAGCAGTAGTCCAATCCCCTAGAATTATTGCCCAGTTTATCTGAGGTCCTGTAAGAGAATCAGTCGAGCTCCATCCTCTTCTTCTTGGAATCTGTTGATCAAACCCTTCGTATTCACTAACCAACTGAGAGGGTTGAGAAATAGAAGTAGTAGGAGATGGAAGTGGAATAAGTAAAAGTGGATGAAGAGATGGGTAGGCAAAGTCATAAAAGGAAGAATAAGTTAAAGAAGGAGTGGTTGAAAACTTAAGGGAATTAGTTAGGAAGGGTGTTAATTGATAAACAGGAAAAGTAGAAGGTATATGGATAGATGGAGAAGGTGGAGAAGGGGAAAATACTCTATCTTTGATAAAAGATCAATAAGTAAATATGGGAATTTGAGGAAAAGATTGAGGTTGGAAAAGAAGGGGTAAGATTGCTGTTGAATTTGTTTGATAAATGGAAATATAGGTATCATAGCGATGAGCCATTTGTTGGTAGTACAATAGGCTAGGAACAGAGGGACCTAAAATAGATCTTCTCTGATAGGCATAAAAAAGGTTGAATCAAATGGATGGTTTTTGGAAAGGTGAGCTAAGAGATCCACCCTCAGTTGGTTAGTGCTCTATACATAGATAGAAGCTGTGTTCTAATGTTGATTCAGGACCACAGAATCAATCATTGAGTGCCAGGAATTATCAGGGCAAGTAGCCACTTCTAGGGAGTAACTCTAGAACATGTCATCTATCCACAACTCCAAATAGTTGACATACAAAATAGCTTGCAAAACCATGTCTCCCACATAACAAGCCATATGTACTTCATCTAGAATCAACAGATCACCTCGTAGATACATATATGACAGCAACATGGTATCCGTTGTCGAAGGGTTTTTCGAAAGCAAAGTCACGTCTACAGAAGACCTTGATAAATTTCAAGATAGAAGATCAAACATGCGAATAAGCAAAAACAAGAAAATGATGCCAAGTAACAATTGTATTACTGCCAAGATGTTTACAAAATACAAGATGAATTCCAATCTGATCAGTCCACTGGTTCTAGACCACCCAATTTAATTCTGTAGCATTTGTAGATCCCGGTTTGACATGTTTTACATATTGAAAGTGCTGTTTGGGAAGACCTAAGTATGCTCTAGTATTGCATTCCTCTCCCATAGTTTGTCCACCTGAGCTAAAGCAGTTGCACAAAGCTCTAAGCTTCAGTGTATAACATTGGCCACAGAAGAATCTACATATTGTGGGCTTTCTGTTAACCTATGGCACTCCTCTCTTAGCATATTCTGCTCCTGCAAAGACCTTTCTCTTGCTAATCTTTCACAATCAGGAAATGTGGTGCTCCTGCTCCCAGACCCTACTGCTCCACTGCTTTGAAAGGGAGAAACAACACCTGTAACTTGTATGCAATGTTGCTCTTGTGACACCTTTTTCCTATATAGGTGAAAGACTTTGTTTGGGCTGAGGGTTCATCAATAAATCTACCTGTTTGAAATCCTCTGCCACACTCTCTGTCTCTCTCTCTCTGTTTGTCTGTCTGTGCTGCCAATACAAACAACACCAGAAATTCTTTACATGGGTCAAATATGTGGATGCATGCAAGTTGACCAGGCCACTCTTGTGCATGGATCTTCCTCAGGATATCGCAGCCTAGTCTTAGAGCTGAGTATTAGAACGATGACTGTTTAGGAGCTCTTTAAAGAAGGATCGATAAAGGAGAACATCACATGATATTGCCGTATGATTGATTGTCTTGTTTTTACGTTTCTTCGGTGTGTCCATTTATGAACGGACTCCACCCGATCAATCCTCCTCCTCCCTGCAATTCCTCTTTCACAAGCACAGAGGTTTACCTATTATTCTCTGTGTTGCACAAATGCAGCAAGGCTCTACCTCCAGAACACAATCCTGCCCACATGGAATTGAATTCGAAATATTCCCTGATTAGTAGGGATTCGCAAGTCTAGAAATCTATAGTTCAGCCATGTGTCTTGATTCACCCTCACAAGCTGAACATTGTCTTGCTCTTCAGCTCTTTGAAATTCTGTTTTGCTTCGAGCAGCATCTTCCCAGTTGATCGGTAGCAATCTTGCAGCCTGTGATGTTCCTCCTAGGACCTTTCCATACTCTCCGTTAAGGACGTGTCGCCTCCTTTTTCCGTGCCTTCCTCCGATACTGAGAATAATCAATCCTCTATATCTGTTGAATTCATGTAATTAGAGCCTCGATCCTCTTCCCGTGATGCTTTTTTTTTTCTTTTGTTCGATCCCACAATATCCATCCGAAAAGCTGCAACTTGCCAAGCCAAAATCCCAGTAGGTTCACCTTAGGCTACACTGATTTATGTTAAGATTCTCTTAGCACACCAAAAGATAATATTTGCCTAAACAGTCTGCTGGTCATGTGTCACATGAACAAAAACCACACCTCGTAACAGGTACAGCATCTGTTTTGAGCAGCTTGGCTATAATATACAAATGTACTCTTCCTTGTTTCAAGTCCAGCCATCACTGTGATTGACCCATGCACCTTTCTCCACTCTTAACCTCGGACTGAGCGATGTCTAGAGGACTGTGATTTTCCACATCATACACATAGCTCTGCATTCTGGCATCAGCAAATATGTTGGCCATGTCAATATAAGCAGCAGCCTCCCTGGACTGTAGATTTATCGCATGACCAAATGCATGCTTTGCCAGCTCTACATTTCCATATGTGGAACAAGCACACAATACACATATCCAAGCAAACCAGTTAGCCTGCATTGGCATTTGCAACATCATCTAGCTCAACTTATTGAATTCCCCTGCACGACCAAGGAGGTCCACCATAGCAACATAGTGCTTCACAGTAGGAATAATGCCATACACCCCAGTCATGGACTCAAATAGCTGAATTCCCTTTTCAACAAGTCCAGCACGACTACAAGTAGAAAAAACTGAGGGAAATGCCAATCCATCTGGAGCAATACCTGCCAGACACATTTCTTCAAACATCAGCAAACTAGCTAAAGTTTTTCCTCCTTCTGCATACCCAGATATGCATGCAGTCCATGATACAACATTGTGCTCAGCATGTTCACAAAACACAATCTCCGCATCCATAATATTTCCAAACTTCCCATACATACATATGAGAGTATTAGAAACAAATTCATGTGAAGCAAATTCCTTTGCTTTAGCATCATCATTAGTGCCCTTGCTATCTAGAACAGCCATATGGAGCCTGTAATCGAAACCTATGCCACCATCTGCAACGGCATATCCTGAAATAAGTGTAGCCCATGAGACTGCATCTCAAGTTACCAATCTATCAAAAACTCCCTGTTCTTCTACAAGCATGTCACATTTAGCGTACATGTCAACCAGAGCATTACGGATAAGTTCCTCTTGCACCAAACCCCTCTTCACTATATTACCCACGTAGAATAAAAGAGCAAACATAACGACTAAGTATATATAAAGTATCAAATCCCACACACACAACTTTTTGGTGGTTTCCACACCTTGGATGCACAACAGTACGACACGGTTGTCACAGAATCTTCAAACACCATATGGACCACTTCTATCAGTAACTCAGGAGACCGAGCCCCACTCCAACTATCCTCTGGAAGAGGAAGATCCATCGTTGAAAGCTTCATGTAAAAGGCCAACTTTTGCAATTGATAGTGGACAAAGAAAGAATGGTCCGGAGGAACATATTCCTGGAAGTGCTCAAATGTAAACCATAGCAGATCCATCCTGGATTGTAATCTTTCCACTTTATCTTGGAGCAAAGGACACAATGTAGCCTGTCTTTGGAGAACTGCCAAGTCCTGCTTTGAGATAGAAGGAATCAGAGGAACATTGGGGCTTGGAGGAACAGGCCGTGACTGTGCCAGTTGGTCTTGCAACTACTTGATTTGGAAAGCTTGTGATTCCACTGTGTCATGAGCAGTCTGTAAGGCTGAGAGTTTTGCATCTAAAAGAATCTGAAACTCTTGAGCTTCTTTGGACATTCTCTCCTTCTCCTCTAAGATTTTAGTGACTTCTGATTGAGCTTCTGTTAACTGAATCTTCAAAGAAGATATCTCTTCTCTCTGGGTCTCAATCAGTTGGGTTTGTTGCTCCATCTACTTAAATAGATCTGCAAGTGTCTTTAGCATAGGATAACTCTGATGTTGCCTTATGCAACTGGTCTTTGGATTGTATCAGTTCTTCATAAAAGGAAGCATACAACTATTGAGCACAAGCTGTCACTAAAAGTTCAATCGAACTCTGGATGTCTTTACAGAGGAATGGAATGGCATCTCCCGACATTAGACTGTTCAGTGAAGGGATGATATGTCCAAGGAACCCTCTCTATGTGCTCTGAACAAATTGTTACATGTGAGGTAAGTAGGGAGGTCACTGCTAGATGTAGTAGGAATTGTGACTGAAGGAAGAACTGAAGGAGCTTTATCTACCACATGCTTCAAGCGCTTTCGCTGAATGACTAGTGGAGGAGGAGAATCAAGATCCTCTATGTCAATAGGTTCTGACTCTTCTGAAGGTGGTGGAGAACGTACTGGATCAGATGGAGGAGGTGGTAGCACATCCTTCTTTAGGCCTGAGTACGTCAAGAAAGCATACAAGTAGGAATCAGAGGTGACATTTGTGACATTTCCTCCGGTTACTTTGACAAAATGTTGGTCCATCTTTGTAAGCAAGTAAGTACTCCAATCAATAGCCATGCCTTTTAACACCATCCTAGAAGCTGTAAAGAGCTCTTTGGACAAGTAATGGGAGCAGGCATAAACCTGTATTGGAGAAACTAGCAGACCAACTTCCACACAGGCTCGGTGATCATGGAAAAAGAGACTCCTGAAGTGTTGATCACTTTCTTGACATCCAAAATTTTCTTAGTCTGCTTCTGTAACAGCTTGAAAATCTCATCGTTGGAGAATAATTGTCTAGCTGTAAAAAAGGGCTCTCCTTTGTAGGGAAGAGACAAAGCCTTCCCTAACCCTCGGGGTGTCAATATCATGGAAGCACCATGAACCAGTCCCGACTTCTTGCTATATGAGGCAAGGAACTCATCACACATGGATGGATCTTTTGGAATCAGGGGGAATGAAGCAGCCACGAAAGTCGCGAGTCTTGCTTTCGCTATAGGCTCAAAAGCTAGTAGGGAAGAGTAATCCCTACTGACCAGCGGAACATACAGGATAGGAGGAGGAGCGTGAGGCGCCATTCAGATGGAAAACACACACACCACAACACAGACAATCACAAAGAATGCATGCAAAACAACCAAATGGCTATAAAAAATAAATCAATCAACAGAAGGACACACATACATACATAGACATAACTAACCCATTCACCACCCCGAACAATCCACATCCTAGAAAAAATTCGGCATGATCTCTACACATATGCGACTAAAAACTTCATGCGATGCAGCAAATAGGCACCAAATCCCCGTATCAGGCAAGAAAGAATGAAATTAAAAACCGTACTCATAATTGTAACACATAAACAAACCATAATACCATTAAAAATGTAAATCAAGACCGGACCATAACCTTGACCATCAGTTTCAACTAAAAGACTTTTACGTGCCCATCCCACGAAGCGTGTTTATTAAAAAAGGGAAAAAAGTGCAGTGAGGGGGAATTATTTTAATGAAGGGTTCATGTTAAAAAATTATTAACAATGGGTGACATTTTATTAGGTTATAAACCTTAATAAGAAAACGACAGTTCCTTATTAAAATTTTAATTACAAATTATTAGGGTAAAATGGTGCTTTATCAAAACCTGAACTACGATTCTCAGACTGGGTCTCTAAATGCAATTTTTTAAATTAAAAATTAATAGTGATGTGGAGCACTTTTTTGCCAGCGCGTGCTTTTTTGTGACGACTGGTTCATTTTTATTAACAAATTAAGGTGCCTCTTAAGCGCACGTAGCACGTGCAAAGTGAACGATTGGTTGATTTTAAAATTATTAAATTGTGTGTTTAGCGCGAATACGCGTGGAAAAGGTGGGTGAATAAATAGTTCATTTTAGCAATTAATTATGGTTAAGGGGGTAATAAAAATAAATAAAGCTCACAAAATAAATACCTGGTAGGGGTGTGTATGCAATGGTCTAAAGGCGCACGGAGTAGTCTCCCAAAAGCAATAAATTGAGTCAAACAAAAACAAAGACCACTGACTGAAAAAAATAAAGCACCTTAGTGTTTTTGATTTATTTTTATTTTATTTTGTATTTGGTTTGTTTTGTATTTTAGATGTGTTTGTTTTGTTTTTATAGTTTGGTTTGGTTAATTTATTTTGTTATTTTTATTTGTTTGCTATTTTATTTTAGTTTTTTTAAATATAAATATAAATAATTAAATCAAGATATATAACACATGGATATATTATGAAGTGTAAGAATGGATTTTTAGCTATTTAGCAAGTGTCCACAATGTATGTTGATTCAGCCATGATTTTCAGTTGATTTTTTTAGGATTTAAAATGAATTTTTATGATGTGTAGTATTAAAAGTAGGGTTTTTTGGCTTCAAAGAATATTTTTTCCTTTTATGGAAATATTTTTAATTGAAAAATTAGTGAAAAAAGGGCAGGGGATTTGTGGAATTTTTTTGAATTTGTTTCTATATTTTTACTGAATTTAAATGAATTTTATGTATTTTTCATGTAATTTTGAATGAATTTTCAGATTTTAAATTTTTTACAATTTATTTGTTTTAATTTCCACCTTACAAATATTTCAAATAATTTCAAAAATATTGGTAAATTTTCAAAAAAAAATATGCAATTTTTTTCTGATTTTAAATGAAATTTTAGAAATTTTTATGTTTTTTCTGTTTATTTTGATGTATTTTTTTAAATTTGGAAATTGGAAAATACAAGGCGGTACTCGGCTGCGTGTGAACAATGAAGAATGACTGCGTATGAATGGTGGGTGTGCAATCTCCACCGCATGGACAAGTCGGAAGCACGTCCTCGCGCGTGAACACCCGCGAGCCGTACTGCATTTTTAAGGATTCAACTGGCATTTATTCTTGTCCATTTGTTCCAGTACTATCCAATTTATCACAATGTTCTATTCTTGAATTATGGACAAAAAAATAATCAATAAATTTTCTTACAAACTTTTCTTGATAAGGAGCCAACACGTTATTTACCCCCCTCTGTTATTGGGATGGATCAGTCATGAGTCCAAAAGGTGAAGGTGAATAGCAAAAACAACCCCAACTTGTTTCCCATTCTCCTTGAACCAAGTGCAGCGTGAATCCGCTTCGGACCTAGCATTTCTGCGTAAAGTAGGCTAAGTTCATTTAGTTGAATAAATCAATTAAATGAGGTAAATTAGGGCAGTTGGTTAAGTGAGGTCAATTAAGTCAGGTTAGTCTAGGTAGGTCAGTTAAGTCGGGGTAAGTCAAGTTTGGTCTGGTTAGGTTAGTCAGGGTTGATTAGGTTAGTCTGAGTTAGTCTAGTCTAGTGAGTTTAGTTAAGTTAGGTTAATCTAGTTTGGTTAGTCTAGTTATGGTAGTCAGTCAAGTCTAACCAGGTTTGGTTAGTTAGTGCTGGTTAGTTAGGTCAAAGCTAACTAGGGTAACTAGGTTAGGGGGTTAAACTAACTAGGGGCAATGGGTGGGGGGTTAACTAAGTCTGGTTAAGTTAGTGGGAGGGTCAACTAACTGTGGGTAAGTTAGTGGGGGTAGTCAGCTAACCATGGTTTAGTATGGTTAACTAATTGGGGTTAGTTAATGAGGGGGGTAGTCAACTAACCATGGTTAAGTTAGTAGGGTGTAAACTAACTGTAGTTAGGTTGGGTAGGGGTAAACTAACCCTAGTGAGGTTAGTGGGAGGTAAACTAACCCTAGTGAGGTTAGTGGTACTAACTATAATTAATTAGTAGCTAACTAGGGTTAGTTAATGACTAACTAAGGTTAGGTTATTAACTAAGGTGAGTTAATTACTAACTTTGGTTAAGCGGTGGGGGTTTAATTAACCAGAGTGCAGTTAATTAACCAGAGTGTAGTTAGTGGGGAGGAGCAGGGTGGTGGAGGGAGGAGGAGGAGAAGGAGGAGGAGGATGTGGGGGAGGATGGGGAGGAGGAGAAGGAGGAGGAGGAGGTGGGGGAGGATGGGGAGGAGGCGAAGGAGGTGGGGGAGGTGGAGGAGGGGGAGGAGGAGGAGGAGGAGGTTGGAGGAGAGGTTGGAGGAGGAGGTGGTGGGGGAGGTGGAGGAGGGGGAGGAGAAGGAGGCGGTTGGAGGAGGCGGCCGAGGGCGAAGCTGCAGGTGGCCGAGGCGAACGTGGGCGACGCTGCGGGCTGTGGACGACGGAGGGGGCGGCGAGGTGAGCGGGGCCGACGGTAGGGGGCAATGAGGCGAGCATAGCCTCTAGCGGCAGCGTCGTCCTCAGCGGCGTGGCGTCGACCTTCAGCGGCGTGGCGGGGGTGGGAGAGGCACAGGTGGCAGCGTCCACACAGGCGGGCGAGGGAAAGAGAGGAGGAGGAGACAGAAAAAAGGGGGGAAGAAGTGGAGGGGAAAGGGAAGAAGAAAGGGAGGAGGAGAAGGAAGAGCAGGAGGGGAGAAGAGAAGAGGAAGGGGAAGAAGGAGCAGGGAGGGGACGCGACGGGAGACATGTATATATATATATATTGTTTGTGGCTTTCTTTTTGCTTCTTCTTTTTCTCTTTTTGTGGTTCTTTTTTCTTCTTCTTTTTTCTTTTAAAAAAAAATAAATTTCTTTTTCTGTTTGTTGTTGTTTTTGTTTGTTTTCTTGGTTGTGTTTTTTTTCTCTTTGCTTGTTGTGATTTTGTTTTTAATTTTCTTTTGATTTTTTATTGTTATTTTTAATTATTATTACTAGTACCATTATTATTATTAGTATTATATGTTTTTTTAAAAAAGGAAATTAAAAAAATAAAATAAAAAAAATGAAAAACGGAGGGCAAGAAACACACCCTCGGCTCGTGCGCATGCACGGGCAGGGATAAAAAAAATTTATAGTGACGGGGTCAAATGGGCAGGAACGGTGACGCGCAAACCACGGACGCCACGGGGGCATCCTGAGGCGCATAAAACCAAAAACAGGCGCATTCACGCGCGAGGCGAGAAACGTGGTCACACTGGAAAAAGGATGAAAATTTAATAAAATCCAAACCGTTCATCGGATCACAAATCCGTAAAAAGGAAAAATGTGCCAAGAGACGAGGAGAAAATGATGGAAACATGCAACACCGGGTACAGGGAAAAATCAAGGTGTTCACATGGGAAAAACACACAAAATAAATCTGAAAACACTCGAAAAAATTAATATCGGAAAATCCGCGCATCGGAACAAAGTGCAGAAAGAAGAAAAAGTGTACATAACAATGTGTTCGACAACCTTATCATGACAAAACACAGTTCCGATCGAGATAGGACGCATTCACATGGGAAAAACCCTAAAAATGGGCTTGAAAATGGACTTGGAAATTAATACGGGAAAAACCGTACGTTGGAATAGAGGATGGTAACAAGGAGAAATGTTGTGAAGAAAGGGATTCACAGGGTTGGTGCATCAAAACTCAGTTTGGGGGAAATTAGGAGGGGTTCACGTGGAAAAAACACAAAAAATGCATTCGAAAACACTCGGAAAAATTAATAACTAAAAATCCAACAGTCGAAAGAGGGGGGAGGAAAAAGGAAAAAGTGGTAGAAAGACTGGTAAGACACGATTGTCAAATCAAACTAGAATTCCGGTGAAAATAGGGCAGGTTCACATGGAAAAATGTGAAAAATAAGCACACAAGGTCCGAAAACCTGTAAAAATTAATAATAGATCAACTGCGCATCAAAAGGATATGAAGTGAAAAGGAAAAATGTCAAGGGGAATGTGTAGGATAGGCCTGACACATCAGATCAGGGTTCCGAAGCAATAAAGATGCATTCACATGGAAAACCGTCCATTTTATGGGAATTGCTTTAAAAATTAATAACTTAAGAACCGTATGTCGGAATAGGGGTTGGTAAAAAGGAAAAATAGGAAATTCAAAGGGACGAATAGGGACATAAGGTTGGATTTAGTGTTTGGTGAACGTAGGGTCCGTTCGTATGAAAGAAGCGCAAAACCAAGAATAAGGGAAAATGGTCAAGAAACAACCCCGAGGACATGGTGAAATAGAACGGAAGGGTAGGGAAGGGACCCCATCAGGGTAAAATAAAATCATAGCATAGATGCATGATCATAACAGGGTATACGCATAGGGATATGCAACTTGGACGCGTAGGGACGCGTCCCCACACTAAAACCTTAACAGGAAGGGTAACGCAAACATCAAGGACCTGGTACCTCACATCAGACCAACCACGACGCCCCCACACTTAAGACATGACTGGTACTGAGAAACAGAAGGTGTAGGGTTAGAAAAACTTGGCCCATATTGCCGAGGAGGAATGTCAACTATCGAGGTTGTGTCTGTCGTCGTCGTCGGCTGCAGGAGGTAACAATATATCTTTACAGCATTTCGCCAATGTCCTTTGTGGCAGGGACCACATGGCAGCACCCAAGGAGGTAGCTGGTTGAAAGAATAACAGGAAATTCGTCGATAGCGAGGGATATTGCACTCAACTCATGATCACTCAAATGGATTGAAAGAGCAGGCACTCACCCCATGACTAACGTCACTCGAGGAAATAATGGTGAAACCCATAGCTCACACCCAGTTTAGGAATCGACAAGGGAATAGTGTGAAGAGAGTATGCCAGGGTGCACAATTGATGGTGCATTAGTGCGTCCAACCCCGTCTAGCATAGGTGCAAGGAGAAAGACCATGGAGTCTTGTAGTGCAGTGTCTAGAGCAGAGTGATGTGTCTTGTGCTAATGGCACAAACCCAGGCCGTGGGTGCATAGGGAAACGGGAACGTACCTGACTCCAAAGGTCGTAACGTGATGCCAGGAGGCATATTCCACGGTGGATTCCGTGCCACGGTGGATTCCGTGAGGTTTTATGGTGGATTCTGTAAACTTAGATGACCGGGGCTCATACACAAAGAGGATTCTTTGTGCGAGAAGTTGATGGGGACGCCTGTCCTTTTCGGGCGTTTCATTAATTTAGTGTGTACATGGGTGATTCCATAGCGGGTGATTCCGTAAAATGCATATTAAATTAATAAACGTTTATGAGTTTAGAGTGCGTACTCGTAATAAATTAAGGTTAGGATTTATTTCTAACCAGTTGATTTATTTATGTAGCTGAAGACTGCTAGCTATTCACTTTTGTCGGTTTAATTGTATTATTTTACTAACGATTGTGAATGCTTTAGTTGATGTGTAGAGATAGCAGCAGTGGCGGAGGAAAGCATTGGAGTCTAGCGAGTATTCGACCTTTGGATTATATTTTGATAGGCGCCACGCCTATATTTTGTTATGTCTATTAAGGCATTGATTATTGATTATTATTTTGTATGCGCCTATGCGCACGGATATGTTATTTCTATTTTGGACATTGAGATTGGGCGTGCCAGACTCTATGGGCACCGTCCATTAGCTTTATTTTCTATTTTTGTAAAAGGCAAACTCAAAAGCTAAAAGCTTGTCATATTTTTGTAAATTGGGCTATTATTGAGCATGAAGATGGAAATATACATAAAATACATGCTTTGTGAAGCGCTCACACAAGGCATGGGGGGAGATTGAACCCAATTGGTCTCTTGCTTCTTGTCGTTCATGCTTTTACATTGTTTTTTGTGCAAAAAGGTAGAGTTCATTGTTCTTGGGGACCTTCCGGGATTCACTATGTGAGCATACTGCGACCGATCTGCGCACCAGTGGTATCAGAGCGGAGCTGAGATCAAGAGCTTCCAATCGCTACCAATCTCGGGCGAAGGCGGAGCTCCAGGAACGATCGGGCTCTACAGTCAATCTCGTCGCGAACCGTCGATACAGGCAGACTTCTGGCGATCAAGAACCCCTGTTTCTACTGTCAGATCGCGAAGGACCAGGCTGTGCAGGCGGAGGACCGCGCATCCATCTCCTTCATCAAGTCGTGGAAAAATCAGAGATAAGCTTCATTATTTTTCTCATTATTTCTTTCAAAAAGCTTAAGAGAAAGCTTAGAACTTGGTGGGAAGCTAGGAAACCAAATCGACTGATCCAGGAGAAGGCCGAAAATTTCGCGATGTGAAAAAAACGGCCCCCCCCACGAAATCAGGCGACGACTGATTAAGCTCTTTAAGCTTAATCTCCTAAGTCAAGCTAAGCTTTCTGCAAGTCACACAGGGCAACAAAGTCGCCAAACTCCGGGTTCTGCGCATCAGAAGTCAAGTTTTGCAAGTCGATTGGAATCAAGTCCTGCAAGTTCATCAAGTCGGCCTAAGTTCTGCAAGTCAGCAACTCTGCAAGTCGGCTAAGTCTGCAACTCTGCAAGTCAGACTAGTCAACTGGAGTCAGAACTGACTAGTGCTTAAAACTCCTAGAAGGCTTGTTCCTACGCAAAAACTCTGAAACTATTTCCATGAGGAAACCTATCCAGAAAAAGATAAAATCAAGTATGTTACTAATCATCTGATAGACAGAGCATCACTTTGGTGAACTGTAGTACGCAAGAGCATAGAATGTCCTGCTACTTGGGAAGATTTCAAGAAGAAGTTCATGCAGAATTTCCTTCCACTGCAATTTCATGAGAAGGCTGTCAAGCAATGGGATTTACTTCAACAACGGGATCGTGAGCCTATTCCACAGTATACAGAGCGTTTTTGGAATGCACTCCTACAGCTACGCATGCTTGAAGACGTACCAGAGACCACACATAAGCGGAAGTATATGTCTGGACTCCTTGGACATTACTACACTGAAGTGAACATGTTCAAGCCTGCTACCCTTGAAGACGCCATCTCACTAGCTCACGACACTGAAGATAAGTTACACGGAAGAGACCGACGACCACAGCAATTCCAAGCCAATGGTAACTATGGATCTAAACAATTCAATTCTAATTTTAGAAGATTTAATCCAGGTCGTTTCTCATCACCATCTTTTTGCAAGAATTGGGCTAAACCACCTGCATTACCATCCAATGTCAATCCAAATCCTAAGCCTATTCCACAAGCAAATCCAAATGTACCCAGACTTCCAGCCATTGCAAATAATGTAACCAAGGCCAAGCCAATAGTATGCTATAAGTGTCACCAGCCTAGGCATCTCACAGCAAATTGTCATTCAAAGAAGCCACCAGCACATATCAACTATCTTGGAGCCATGGACGAAGACGAGCATGAGGATATGCCTGATTTCACTGAAGATGAGGATGATCCTACTACTACTTCCGACACTTTACCAGGTATGCCTACTCCACATTCATTGTTGACTATGAAATGTATGGTGCATGGAAAGGAAAGAACTATCTTGCATGATGACGGTAGTACTCATGACTTTATTTCAGCAAAATTGGTAAAGGAATTGAAATTACAGACTGTACCTACGCATTATCGCATAAAAGCTGCATTTTTAGGCACTAGGTACAATGGCACACAAGAAGTACAAGATTTAGAGATTCAAATTGGTTCATATATTGAAAGAAGAAATTTCTTAGTTGTCCCATTACAGTCAAGCGACATTATTTTAGGAATGCCTTGGAGACACCAGCATAATCCAAATATAGATTATTCCACACACACAATGAATATTAATTTTCAAGGAAAATCTATTACATTATATGGTATGCATGCATCTAATATTTTTCCACTGCTTTCGCATACTCAAGCAAAACGTGCATTACGCAAGAGTACTAAATCATATCTCATTTGGGTAAATGAATTGCACGCAAAGGAAAATCATATGCATCCTAGGCATAAGGAATTTCTTGCATATTTTAAGGACTGCTTTGCAGAAGACCTACCACCAGGTTTACCACCTTCACGTCCAGAAGACCATAAGATTGATTTAATCCCTGGCACACAACCACCTTGCAAAGCACCATATAGGCACAACCAGATAGAGAAAAAAGAAATCCAGAGTCAAGTTGAAGAATTACTAAATAGAGGCTTAATTCGACCTAGCAGTTCTCCATTTGGTGCACCTGTACTCTTAGTCAAGAAAAAGAATAATACTTATCGTATGTGTATTGACTACCAAGCATTAAATAAGATCACTGTAAAGAATAGGTATCCTATACCTAGAGTTGATGACCTTATGGACAAACTGCAAGGATCTTCTATATTTAGTAAAATTGACCTTAAGTCTGGATATCATCAGGTGAGGCTAGATAGATCCGACATATTTAAGACTGCATTCAGAACACAATTTGGCCATTACGAATTCTTAGTCATGCCATTCGGATTGACTAATGCACCAGCCACTTTCAGTAGAATGATGAACCGTATCTTTCTGAAATATCAATATTGTGTGATTGTTTTCTTTGATGATATTTTGGTGTTTAGTCAAAGTGAAAAAGAGCATTATGAGCATTTATCATTAGTTTTTCAATTACTGAAAGCCAATCAATTGTTTGCAAATCCTGAAAAGAGTGAATTCTTTAAGACAGAAATTGAGTATTTAGGTCATATTGTATCAAAAGAAGGAATTAAAGTTGATCCTAAGAAAATTGATGCAATATTGCATTGGCCTGTTCCTAAAAATGTACATGAATTACGCTCATTCCTTGGTCTTGCTAGTTTCTATAGGAAGTTTGTACGTAATTTTTCATTACTTGCTTTACCATTAACCAAACTTCTTAAGAAAGGAATTGTTTAACAATGGACTGAAACTCAGCAAAAATCATTTGACTTACTGAAGCGTGCATTAACCAATGCCCCTGTTCTACAATTGCCTGACTTTAATAGACCATTCTTTCTAGTTGTGACCGATGCTAGCGGATCAGGAATAGGAGCCGTACTAATGCAAGACAATCATCCAATAACATATTCTAGTTCTAAGCTGAAACCCTCTAAGCTGAAATATTCCACTTATGACAAAGAACTATTAGCAGTTGTACAAGCATTAAAATAGTGGAAACACTATTTAATGGGTTCAGAATTCATGATAAAGACCGACAAGCAAAGCATTAGACATCTACTTAGCCAACCCCAAATTTCTGACCGTCATATCAAATGGGCTTCCTTTATTCAAAGTTTTCATCCTATCATTCAATACCAACCTGGAAAAGAAAATGTAGTTGCTGATGCATTGAGTAGAAGACCTGGAATTCATAATATTTCTATCATATCTTTTGATTCTTTGATTGCTATCACCAGGATATTACTTTTCATTCTGATTGGCAAAAATTAGTTCAAAATAATTTCATTCCTGTTGATTCATTGTCATATAATGATGGATTTATGTTTTTTGAAAAGAGACTGTGTGTTACTATTCCATTCCGATCTTTTGTTTTGAATGAAATTCATTGTCCCCCATATCAAGGTCATAGAGGAATTATATCTACATTACGCATGTTAACTGAAGATTTTTATTGGCCGCATATGGATGCAGATGTATCTAATTTCGTTTCTGAATGTTTAATTTGTCAAAGAATAAAGAGACATCATGGTAAACAGTATGGATTACTAATGCCTTTGTCTATTCCATCTAAACCTTGGGAACATATTTCTATGGATTTCATTACTGGTTTACCAAATACTAAATCTAACCATGACATGATTTGGACAATTGTAGATAGATTTAGTAAGCAAGCATATTTCATTCCATGTAAGAAAACTTTAACATCACCACAAGCAGCACAATTATTTTTGAAAACTGTTTTTACTAACCATGGATTGCCAAAAGTGATTATTTCAGATCGAGATTCTAGATTTTGTAATAATTTTTGGATAACACTGTTTGCAAATCTAGGCACAAAGATTGATTTCTCATCTGCATTTCATCCAGAAACAAATGGACAAACAGAAGCCACAAATAGCACCATTTTAGATCTTTTACGTGCATATACTATCTCTAAACCTCAGACATGGGACACTCATTTGCATTTATTACAGTTTGCATATAACAATACACCGCACACATCTACAAAGAAAGCACCTTTTGAAGTCATTTATGGATATAGATTATCTACACGTGTTGCATCTTTGTCTAATAAAATTCAGAGTGCTGATGATATTGCTACTATGCATAGTAATATTTTTGATGAGGTTAAGGATATGATTGCTAAAGCCCAACAATCATATACCAAACAAGCCAACAATAAAAGACAAGCTATGAATTTCAAAGTTGATGATTATGTTTGGCTTAGAATAGAAAAGCGTAGACTGCAAAGTGTAGATAGACATCCAGTTGTCAAATTAGCTCCTAGATTCTATGGACCATTTAGAATCATTCATAAGATTAATGATAATGCATTCAAGTTAGAATTGCCATCTCATTGGAAAATTCATAATACATTTCACATTAGATTATTGAGACCATTTAGAGCCCAATTACCTATCCACCCTGTTTATGAAAATCCACCTTTATTAGAGGAAGAGACTGAAATACTTGAACCAGAAGCCATCATAGACACTGACTACATGACCACTAGAACTGGCCGAAGGTATTCTAGATATCTAGTAAAATTTAAGAACCATCCTCTAGAGGAAGCACAATGGATGCACGCTAGAGACTTAAATGCTTTCCCCACTCTGTTAGCTCCACATTGAGCTAATAGCAATTGAGGTCAATTGCTATCCCACCCCGAGGGTATGATGCCAGGAGGTATATTCCACGGTGGATTCCGTGCCACGGTGGATTCCATGAGGTTTTACGGTGGATTCTATAAACTTAGATGACCGGGGCTCATACACAAAGAGGATTCTTTGTGCGAGAAGTTGATGGGGACGCCTGTCCTTTTCGGGCGTTTCATTAATTTAGTGTGTACATGGGTGATTCCATAGCGGGTGATTCCGTAAAATGCATATTAAATTAATAAACGTTTATGAGTTTAGAGTGCGCACTCGTAATAAATTAAGGTTAGGATTTATTTCTAACCAGTTGATTTATTTATGTAGCTGAAGACTGCTAGCTATTCACTTTTGTCGGTTTAATTGTATTATTTTACTAACGATTGTGAATGCTTCAGTTGATGTGTAGAGATAGCAGCAGTGGCGGAGGAAAGCATTGGAGTCTAGCGAGTATTCGACCTTTGGATTATATTTTGATAAGCGCCACGCCTATATTTTGTTATGTCTATTAAGGCATTGATTATTGATTATTATTTTGTATGCGCCTATGCGCACGGATATGTTATTTCTATTTTGGACATTGAGATTGGGTGTGCCAGACTCTATGGGCACCGTCCATTAGCTTTATTTCCTATTTTTGTAAAAGGCAAACTCAAAAGCTAAAAGCTTGTCATATTTTTGTAAATTTGGCTATTATTGAGTATGAAGATGGAAATATACATAAAATACATGCTTTGTGAAGCGCTCACACAAGGCATGGGGGGAGATTGAACCCAATTGGTATCTTGCTTCTTGTCGTTCATGCTTTTACATTGTTTTTTGTGCAAAAAGGTAGAGTTCATTGTTCTTGGGGACCTTCCGGGATTCACTACGTGAGCATACTGCGACCGATCTGCGCACCATAACGTCTCTCAATCCTCACCTCTCGATAATTGATTGAAGAAACACCAGTCACACTCAGCCCACCCTCTGTCTCACGCTCTGTTGAAAGATACAGAGGCAGCCCTTTCGTGAAACCCATTGATGTAATCCTCACTGTCACTTGTGCAGAGGATGCATGCCTTGTGCGCAATTGATGGTACAATAGTGCATCCCACCCTGTGCCGGCATACAGTGCAAAAAGGAAGGCCAGGGAGCCTTATGGTGCAGTGCACAGGAACAAATCGTGCATTGTGCATTGAGAGGCCCATCCCGTGCGTGCAACACTCCGTTTACACATCTCACCTCTCTTTTGATTTAAAGGGAAAGATTGGTCACTCACCCCACCCTCTGTCTCACGCTCTGATAGATACAGAGGGTAGCCCATACTCACGTCCCCATCCTGTTAGGATGAAAGCTCACATCACTCAAGGGATTCGTGATGAAGATCATGTCAGCTATTGTTATCATGAGGATCTTGAAGACGAGGCATACCTAGGGAGGCAGCCAACAACCTTCAACAAAAACAGGGGCACCGTCACAGTGCGGGACGCGGAAGCCACCAGACAGGTGCAGGTTGAACTGACCCCTGAACTGATAGAAAGAGCACTGGGGCTTCCGAACAAGGTGGAGAAGAAACCGAAAAGGGACGTCTACGCCATGTTGGGAATGGACAAAGTGAAAGTCCACACCAATGACGGAGTCAACTTGGCAGACATCCCTGATCCAGAGATTCAACTGCAGGCAAAAATGATGCATACCCTATTTTCGAGTCAATGGTACAATAGCATCATGTCCAGGATCAATGTGCCTTTACTCGAAAGCATCGCGGCTCAGGCACTGGATGAGGTGAACCTCAACGGGTTCGTGAGAAGGACGATTGAGGCCTCAGCAAAGGCCCTGGCAACAGGAGGAAGGGCCGTAGCAGGAGAATCCCCCTCACCTCGATCAACCCGTAAGGCCTCGTCCTCCAAGGCCTCCACCGTAGGTTTCGGAGGTGCTCTCACTGCGATCATCCACGAGGCAATAGAACAGGGATGTGCGGGAGAGGACAAACAGGGAGATGGCGGAAAAGGTGGCGAATCGCCATCGCAGTCCCAGCCCCAGGCGGAGGAACAGTCGGATGAAACAGAAACGGACACCGACGAGGAGGGAGAACGCCAGGCTGCACTAGAAAGGAAAGCGGAGCAACGGACCAAAGCCCTGCATGGAAAGAGAGAGGAGGAGTGAAGGAGAAAGGAGAAGGAGGAGCTCGAATGGGCCCGAAGAGAGTCGGTAAGAGAAGAGGAGGAAAGAAGAAAGAGGGCTGAGGAAGAGTTGAGGAGGAGGGAAGAAGAAGAATTGGAGCTGGCGACGCGTCGCTCCATCGAGGAACAGCGGAGGAAAGACGTGGAAGGAGCGGGTAGACCATACCAACCTGAAGCACTCGGCCCCAGCATTGGTACGCCGGAACCTGTGCCGCTGCCTCCTACAGAAGGGAAAGGAAAAGACCCAGTCAGACCCGTATCCTATCTCCTCGTACCACCCATGCAAGCCACTCCCCTCAAGGTGACACCCCCTACCACAGCCGCCCTGATGCACACCCCAAAGATCAATGAAAGCAATGTAGTCACCTAGTTGCAATTCTTGGTGGAAAGAGAGTTGGCAAGGGAAGCAGCCGGGGCCACCCCAGTCTCAGGTGCAAAAAGGGCAGCGACGGCCGAGCTGGAGCCAGGGCCAGAAGTGAAAAGACAAAAAGTGGAGGAGATTGCCACCACTACGATCATGTCCCACTCCCCACCTCCAACAGGCCCTATGATGACTATGTAAAGGAGCTGCTCGCGCAGTTGCAAACGGCCAGGCAAGAAAGGAGGGTGGCAGTGGAGGAGCTAGCAGCGGAGCACGAATCACAAGCTGCCCTCCAATTGGACAGAGTGAGGCAAATAACAGAATATCAAAAGGAAATCGCTGTGCTTAGGGAGGAGGCCAGCACCAAGGAGGCGGAGGAGCTGAAAGCCCTGAAGGAGCGCGACGCTACCTGGGAGGGACGAAGGAAAATCCTAATGGAGCGTCTCACCAGGGAGAGGGAGACAAGTGCCCACCTTCAGCGCAGGAATGACCAGTTATCTGCAACCAACTTGGAGGCACAGAGTCAGCTTGAGAAAATTAGACAAGAAGTTGCAGAGCTGGATCAGTTAAGGGCAGAACAGGTGCGCAGGTTGCAGGCGACGCAGGACCAACTCAACGAGCAGATTGCAGGGGAGCACCGAGAGCAGTCTCGCTTGCGCCATGAGCTCGAAGCCCAGCAACAACAATTTATGGCGATGACCCTCCAATAGGAGGAAAGCCTGGAAGACATGGAGAGGCGGGCAAAGGAATGGTCAAATCATAATGAATAGAGAGTGCGGGACTTAGCACGCCGACTGGCCAAGGCTGAGGGAGACAGAGTGATGGCTGAAAACCAGGCAGAGGCAGCCCAGCTTGCTATGATAGCCCAGCAGCGCACTTTTATCAACACGCTGCTCCACACCACCCACTCTGAAACAGATGAGGCCAATGATCAGTTGCAGAGAAAGCTAACCATTGCGCGCAGGGCCCTCACGGCAGGCCTGCACGTACCACTGCAGCTAGGAGGCCCGTTGCAGAGCCTAGAGGAACAAAGAAAATATCTGGCACAAGTAGGACTGATAACATAGGAGATGGATGACCTTGGGTTCACCGAGGAGAAAACACAGGAGGAGGAGCAAGCGGAAGGGGGTGAGCCAGAGCTTGACCTAGGGCCTCAAGGAGAGGAATATGTCCCGCCACCCCCTCAACCCCAACAAACCGAAGTGCCACCCCATGACACATCTGTCGAGCGAAGAGCGGCCCACACCACCCGAAGGAAGGAAATGGTGGAGAAGGCAAGAAGAAAACTGAAGGCCAGACCTGCCCCGAACCAGCCTGCCCCTTTCCCGCTGCGCACCCAAGACTCCCCCGCTGAGTACCGCGCTGAAATGATTATCTGGGAGCAGCAGGAGTATAGCCGAGACCCCTTCGACCTACGCTTCGAGTTTCCCACCGCCTTGAATAGGGTGCTGCCCATTCAGTTGGTGGAGGATGTCATCGCCATGGGGGCTCGGCTCAAGGCTAAATGGTTAGAAGAGCGTGAGGCCCACCCAACTGCTTGGGGGGCCGAGGACCGTGAATTTTGGCAAGACAAAGTCCTCCAAGTACCTCGCACAATGGAAGGCTATAATTGCCAACCCACTTGGAGGCAGCACATTTTTGACGTCAACCTGGAGGCGTAGATGGCGTTTTGCAACACCCTCCCTTTGGAAAGGAACGACCCCACCCTTATGCCGTATCCTCAAAGGGTAGGAGTGGATTTTAACCCGTCCATCCACGGAAGGTTTGACTTCCCCGTTATTTATAATGCCAATACCACTTCCCATAGGAATGCTCTTCTCTTCACCCTGCCCGACTTGTACAGCTCTATAGATAAATTCCTTAACAAATTCACCTCTTGCCCTGACCCAGCATTCATCACCACCTGTAACTACCTTAGGCTAATTAGAATCCTAGTACACCAGGAACCTGCACCCCAAGAGCGCCACCTTCCACCCCTCTATTTTGACCCCAATGCCATAGACAGCACCACCATGACCCGTCTCATGATGCGTGCTGCTCTTTTGCCATCGTTCTGTGGTGCACTGCTGGAAGACATGAATGACAGCAAATTCACATAGTGCAACCACCCCTTTCTCTCCACCACCACCCTCAAAACCCGCCTCCACACTAAGGGCTACTTGCTAAGCCGAAAATTCCTTAACAAGCCCCCGCGCCCTCCGCCCACCCTTTCCCACCATTCGGATGATGAGGAGTAGAACTCTCGTTATCCCTTGTACTGCTGCCTCCCTGTACCCACTTTAAAAAAAAAAAAAAAAAGCTTCGACGACAATGGCACACCCCTAACGACGCCTTCAATAGAAGTCAAAGATGTACTTCATCTCCCCATTACCACAATTCTGCTCCACACGGCCCCACGCCGCCCAGTCTTCTAGCTACGTAATATCTAAGTATGCACACGCACGGAACTCACATAATACCTACACAGAACTAATTCACAGTTTGGGTCCTCAAGTGCAGGACAACACTCTCAGCTTGCTTAGAGTTCGACCTGTCTCGCAAACTAAGTCTTGTGCACAATACAGAGACTAGCACTACCCCTAGGGAGAGACCACCTGACAGGTTTTCAATTGCAGGTGTTGATGACCACAGCACAAGTGGCATTCGTTCTTCATCAACGTCCAATGCTAATTGCCCACCCAGCATCCGAAAAGCCAGAAAAATCGTCCTACGCAGCATCCCCAACCAACCCCCACGAAACCGGTCACCAGTGCAGGCCCCAAGCTCTTGTCCCCCCGAAGTCTTCAGTGCATACTACCACTTGCTCCCTACGCCAGTGAGTGCCATGGGACTGGCACTCGTCTAGGAGGGGGGTAATGTTAACCCCAACAGAGAGCGAAAGAAAGTGGAAAAGACGCAGGGCAAAGGCGGAAAAAGGGTAACCCGATGGAAGGAAAAAAAGGAGAAAAGGTCAAAAGCACAAGGACAACCGTTAAAGGCCAAGGCAACCACAAAAGCGCAAGGACAACCGTTAAAGGCCAAGGCAACCACGAAAAGGGAAAGGCGCATAAAAAGCGCATCCTAAAATCTTGTAAAAGAGTGCCGGGCTCTCACCCATGCGATTTGTAAATATAGAAGGGTAGCGAAAAGGAAACAAGGAAGATAAAAGGACAATGGAAAATAGGGCCTGGGCTATGACCGGCCATGTAAAAAAGGGAAAAAGGGGATGACTGCCCAAAAGGAAAGTAGGGTTTTGTATATAAAGTTGAAAAGTGAATGAAGAGCTCATTCTTTGGTGTGGCAAAACTAGTCTTCTTCTTCCTCTCTTCTTCTCTCCTTCTTGCTTGTGTATGCTCTTGAGAGAGGGAGTGTGAGAGTGTGAGGGAGTGAGTGTGTGAGAGAGTGAGGAATCAAGAGGGTGAAGCTCTCCACCATCTCCTCTCCCCTTCTCCTCTTCTCTTCTCTTCTCTTCTCTTGCGCGCGCGGCTATGGAGGATGGAGCTTGGAGATGGAGGAGGCTTGAGGATGCTTGAGCTAGCATCAAGAATCGTGGAGCTACCGGAGTGTGAGAGAGAGGAGGGTACTCGATCGAGCATCAAGGTAAGTTCACTGCATTTGTAGGATCGACGGTGCGTCGGCTAGGTGAGAGATATCCATGAGAGCTCGCTTGGAACGCTTGAACAATAAGCGGTCCGTGGGTCTTGGCGGTTGAGTGAAAGCCCCCACATACTTCATCTCCAAACATTGGAAGTACAAACTAGACCTATAATTCTCTCTTCATAGTATCTTGCTTTCTCTTCATTCAAGGGAGGGTTTAAAGAAGTCTTTATTTGATTTCCTACCTTTCTTTGGAATTAAACTTGGCTATCCATAATAGTCAATCCATAAGGTGAAGCTTTAATGCAGTTGCTTAATTCAAGTTACATTGATTTAAGTCATGAAACTCATGATCTTTCCATGAAAACCCAACAACAGTGTTGGTATTCCTATAACCTTGAATCATTCAAAGGCTGATATAGGTAGTCTTCTTCTTGATCTTCTATCTTCATTGTACTAAAAAATTGAAAAGAGAATGTATCTTGTAGTTCTTCTTCATGCCTAGGCTAAAATAGGCAGCTATATTCATAGGCAAGGAAGGGCAAGTCTCATCTTGTATCAATTTAAGTTCAGCTCCTGTTTGCAATTCATCCATCTTTGTGAGCATAAGTTTCAAGCTCTTAATCCATTTATTCAATGATCTTATGTATAAATCTGTGTTTCCAAGATAAGCCAAAGTATATGGAGAACTGAAGGATGTGAATGATCCTCTTGAACCCTCAAACACTCACTTGTAACTACCTATCCCTTAAAGTCAGATTCCCATCTATCTTGTCTAGTTTTCTTGCTAAACCCCTATGGTGACCTTCAACCCTATGCATTGTGACACCGATGTGGAATCATCCACGTGCACATTAAATTAATATGAAACCCAAAAAGGATAGGCATCCCTGTCAACTTCTCGCACAAGGAATCCACCTTGTGTACGAGCCCCGGAAAATAAATAAAGTTTTATGGAATCCACAGAAAAACCTCACAGAATCCACCGTGGAATATGCCTCATGGCATCAATAGCAAACATTAATATGCTACAAAAAAAACTGAATGCATATTCCTTCTGTGGAAATTAGTTCATAGCAGCATGCATGTATTTCATACAAAACATCTTGTACCCAAATTGTTTAAAAACATTATCTTATTGTCACTATGTCTCAAATTTAGCAATCCATGTTGTCGTGATGTTATAAGGACAGTGTGAAAAAGTATGGAATGCATCATCATCCAACTTATTTATTGATGTAGAGAGTCAATGTGATCTGAGCCATTAGTACTAGTGTGAGTTGCATGGATTATCCAAAAATACTAGATTTTTGAATAATTTTGGATAATTTTAGCTTATATTTGATATTATTTATTGTAAAAATATGAAAATTTTAAAAAAGCTTCTAGATTAGGATGGCATGCAAAAAGCAAGTTGCTTTTTCAGCCAGTGAGGAGATTTTTCATAAAAAAGACAGATTGACAAAATCGCGTGCATCGCAATTGCTGTAAACTGGCTGAAAACTGTAGATTGAACTAAAAAAAGGAGTGATCTGGGAGATCCGTGATGAGGTATCTTGTCCTGGGGTTTTACCCCCCTTTCAGAGCCAACAGAGCCATTAGATTTGGGTTCTGAGCAGCAGAGAAGAATCTGTAATTTTGATGCACATTTTGTCCTATACGAAGGAGCTCCAGGAGAACTAATGCCTGGAGATTGCTTCTGAGTAGTGCAAAGATTCTAGGTTCTTTTAATACATATTGATTCAATTCATTCTGCTTTGTGTTTGTCATATTTATCACTTGTGTATTCTCTTTCTTCTCTTCCATCTCCTATCTCTACTTCCTTCTACCTCTGATCCCCGGTGGATTTGACATTTCGACAAAAACCCCTCCGATATTGGTGAATCTGACGTGAAAGTTCATCATCACAGAAGAAGGAAAGATAAGATGGGAGAACCTTTGAATACAATCTCCAGTGATGTTTTGCAACAGTTGGTGCAAAATATGAATATGCTTATGCAGGTACAACAACAACAACAGGTGATGCAAGCTTTAGCTCAAACAGAAAGTGTTGTGATGAATTCTTTGCAAGCAGTTGAGCATGAGGTGAAGTTATTCAATGGCAGGAATGTATCTGCATATGTACATACCTATGCTCAGAAGATGAAATTCTTTGGAGTGGCTTAATTTGCATGGAGCTGGTATTTTGTATATGTTACTGTTCATGAACTAAAAGCACGGATTACTGAATTATACTTGCAAGATGCTGATTGGGTAGCCTTCAAGAAGACACTCAGGGAAGAATTTTATATTGAGGATACCAGTTTGATTACGCGCAAGACTTTTCAGGAGTGGGTTATACAACCCAATAAGGGTCTTATGGCTACAGAATTGTTAAGAGAATTTGAAAGTCGATTCGAGCAGTTGGATCTTGCAGAACAACAAGCTCTTGCAAGTTAGAAAATTAAATTGTTTCTACAGGCCGCTGATCTTGAGCTTCAAGAGAAGCTTGATGATTTGCTGGAGGATCAGACTACAGAGACAGGTTTGAAAATAGAGTGGAGACATATCAAGGAAGCTGTTACTGCACTTGTGAAGAAGCATAGAAGAAGAGAAAGATTGCATGTCTCTAGCTTGCCCACTGTTACGAGCAAAATAGTTGAAGTATCCAGTAAGCCACCCGCTTATGTGGCTAACCCTATGGCTGTACCTACTATTGTTCCCTCTATTAGGAAAGATGCCTTGGATGAATTGGTCAAAGGGATGCGGGATCTTCAATTGAAGGTTGCAAAATTGGATGAAAAAGGACAAGAGGAAAGGGGACGGGCATCAGCCCCTAAACTTGGAAAAAGATGTATGTGGTGTGACAGTTTGCAAGATGAGAGAAAGGATTGTGCTGCCTATCAGGAGGCCTTGGCACAACAACTCATCTTTTGGCCAAGATCCATGCATAAGAAACGGAATTGCCTCTTGCTTTGAATTTTGGAAAGGGAGGTATGCAGAAGTTGTTGGAAGACTTGGCTGTTCGAAATGCTTATGCTGCAGTACATGCTTCTACTTTTGGTTTATAGTTGGATAGAATGCATGGCCAAGCGATGGTTGGTCCATAAGCTGAAATATGGACACATGCTTTACATGTAGCTGAAAAGAGAAAGGTCACTAATAGTGAAATGTCTCATGCAGGGCAAGACATTCATGGCATAACTGGTTGGGAATCACCGGTAGATGCATATTCAGTGTATGCATATTTAGCAAAGGTACAAAACATAGATGTACTTGTGGAAGAAAAACGAAAAAGAGATGAAGATATTGTAGGGACATATAAAAGAATGACAAGAAGAAGTGTGGATCAGCCTAAAGTTGCAAATCAGCCACCTCCCGAGCATGTTATGGAAGAGGCCAGTTAAGAGCAAAAATATGATAACAAACAAGAGGGCAAAAAGAAGGGCAAGCAGCTAGAATATAAGTTGCAATCTGACATTGAGAGAGCCACAGATCTTACGAAGGTTCTTGAAGAACGGATCTTAAACAGTCGGGTGGAATTTACCTTGGGAGAGGTGCTTGGCATTGCCAAGTGAGAATTTCATGATGAGATCATTGACATAATTAAAAGGAAGTGTAAGTTTCTTGGTGGTACCACTAGTGCATTGCTGCAATTTGAAGAGAAAACTGGTTTGTTGGGTATTCGGGCTGAATATGAGCATGAAGTAAGTACTGGATTATCCATGTAGGATGCTACTAATCAGCGAACAACATGTGGAAAAGAGAAGAAAGTGGCTGAAAATGCATTGTCTTGTAGCAATATGCATGGTGGAGTAAGGCAAATGCAACAATATGGAGAAGAGACTCTAGGACTTATTCCTCGAAGTCACTACACAAGAAATCATTGGGCTAGAGCTACCACTGAAACGGTAGTGAAAATAGGGAAACATGAAAATCCTTGTGTTGCTTTACTTGACCATGGGTCTGAGTTAAATTTCGTTGAGCGGGGTATGAAAATGGTGCATGGCCTGTGGACATTGATCATGGTTCGTGTATGAGGGCTGCAAATAATTCTTCAGGGGAGCTCTATGTTGCATGTCCTAATGTAAAAGTGAAGATTGGTGATGTACAGGAAGAGCAACACTTCTTTGTGCAAGATAATTCCTCATATGCAGTGATTTTGGGGTAGCCCTATATTACAAGTGTCCGTATGGAAACAAAGGTGCTTAACGATGGTTCTGCTTATGCAAGAGTCAGAAGCAAGGATGGGAGAAAAGCAGTCCAATTTTTTACTGTTTTTGTTAATCATCCTAGAAGCTGTGATACGCTTCGAGAGTCTTCTTTGGTTCCAAATGCAAGGGAATCCAAAGACCTGGATTTTCATTAAGCATTGTTGTAATGCGGGGCTACAATAGTTTTGTTCAGAGGGTGTACTTGCCTCTTGATGAAATGAAGCATGTATTTACTATTGGTAATTCTCAGTTTACAGCAAACAGTTCATGTTGGTTTAAGCATATGGAAGCTATGTGTAGGGTTGAATGCATATCTATGAAACGGGATATTAAGAAACTGAGAGCATTGGGGTTGTTAGCTGAAAATGATGGCATTTCAGGCATCTTTTATGGGCTGAATATTACTGACACTATGGCTGAAATTTTAGCAACTATACATGGAGAAAATGAGGCTGAAAACAGAGTGTTGTCAGCATGTTCTTTGGATATGTATGATGTTATAGCATTGTTTGCTTAGCAGGAAGGATTGCAATGGGCTGAAGCACTTGTGGAGACAAAGTATAAGACAATTGACAAAAAGGTGAAACCAATTGCTTTGCCACTTCCACCAGAGAGTGAGGATATGTATGAAAAAGTGTCAAGGTAGCCAAGCTTACGAGATCCTAAAGATATAGGTCATCAGTTTACATCTGAAACATTACAGGAATTGAAAGTTGGTGCAGAAGGGTTTCGTTTGCTTGCTGAGAGAGACTGTTTTATGCAGATGTTGGCTAGACATGGGAAGGCAATTGCATTTCAGGCAAGTGAAATAGGTTGTGTGGATCCAAATGTTGTCTCTCCTATGGTCATATTTACTGTGCCACATGTACCATGGAACTTGAGGCCTATTCCAGTGCCTAAAGCTTACTTACCAAAGCTGATGGATTTGCTAAATGAAAAGATTCACATGAAGATCTTGGAGCGTTCTTCAGCCCCGTACTCAAATCGTTGGTTTACTGTGCCCAAAAAGAATGGGGCTTTGAGATTTATTCAAGACATGCAACCGGTCAATAAAGTGACCATAAGAAATGTGGGTGCAGGTCGTGTGGTTGATGAATTTGCAGAGGCTTTTACAGGTAGAGCGATCTATTATTTGGGTGATATTTACTCGGGTTATGATCAATTTCAGCTTGCAATTGAAAGCAGGGATATCACAACCATGAAGACTCCTTTGTGGTTAGTATGGATGTGTACTCTCCCACAGGGTGCAACAAACTCACTAGCACACATGACAAATGCTATGAATAGGGTACTCAGGGATTTTATACCACAATTGACTATGCCCTTCTTGGATGATGTTCCAATCAAAGGGTGTGCAGTGGATGAAAAGAATGAAGAGATGGATGCTCATGGATGCAGACGGTTTGTTGCAGACCATATTGTGGATTGTGAGAGGATTTTGACATGTCTAGAAGAGGTGCATTTAACTCTTTCTGGACAAAAGTCTTTTGTTGGAGTTGAAGAGGTTTTGATTGTTGGGCATATGTGTGGGCCTTATGGGCGAAGGCCATCACCAGCAAAAATAGATGGGATTGATAGAATGCAAGATGTATGCACAAATGTATCAGAGGTGCATAGATTCTTGGGTGCATGTGTGTTCTATTTGATATGGATTCCTCACTTTGCACATGTAGCTCATGCTCTTTTATTAGCTTCTAAGGAAAGGTCAGAAATTTCATTGGGAAAGGAAGCATCAAAAAGCAATGAAGAAATTGAAGCAACTCTTAAAATCTGCTCCTACATTGAGAAAGGCTGACTATTCACATGGAAAGGCTATCATTATAACTGTTGATACAAGCCCAATCGGGATTGGATGGGAAATTGGGCAAGATGATGAGGAAGGAAAAAGATATGCAATTCTCTTTGGTGCTAAAGTATTGATTGAATGACGGAGAAGATATCCATAGGTTAAAAGAGAATTATGGGGAATTGTGACAGCCCTTAAATGTGATAAGGAGTATTTTATGGGTGCTCATTCATTGAGACTGATTGTTTGCCAATATTGGGTATGATTACTAGTTGTGCTACTCCAGACATTGCTATGCTCCGGTGGATTGCATACATCAAATTTTTGAGCCTTGAATTTCAGCATATTGTAGGAAGAGATAACCCAGTGGCAGACATGTTATCTCGAGCACGTTATGAGAATGAAAATGGGATGATGGATGAGGAGGAAAAAGATGACTTTATTATGGCTGAAAATGATGTTGCAAGAGTGAATTTAGCAATGCAAGGTGTTGCTACTGCATTAATAGAAGCTTGGACAACAAAGAGAAGACACTTTAGATGTTTTGTATCTTGTGTAGAAGTGTTTCTGGAAGACAAATATGCGGGAGAGTGGCTAAGAATTGGTCAATACCTCAGTACATTAACAAAGAGAGATGAATGGTCAGAGGAGGAGTTTAAGAAAATCAAGAGGAAAGCGTATGGGTTTTTTTAAAAAGATGGATACTTATGGAAACATGCTAAAAAGAAATAGGATATGCCATTGCGAGTTTTGGGTGACAGAGCTTCACAAATAAAAGTAATGCAAGAATTTCATGAAAGCTTGTGGGCTGGTCTTAAAGGTGTTTGGGGTACTTTTACAAAGATCAAAGAAAGATATTGGTGGCAGGATATGTATAAGGATGTTGCTCACTTTGTGGAAACATGTACGACATGTCAAATGTATTCATCTGTGAGACATCGGGATGGATTGTAACCCACATATCCATTGTCTCTTCATTTTAAGTGGGTGGTGGATTTGGTCACAATGCCTACATATATTTGGAAAATGAGGTATCTTGTACTTGCTCGTGAAGACTTGGAAAGCTTTACGTACTAAGATAACAAATGCTGTGTGTACTTTTCTCTTAGAAGAGATCTTTTGTCGGTATGGCTGTGTGGCAAAAATTACAGCAGATAGGGGTGAGTTGGATGTAGATGAAGCTCATGATTTCTTTGCACAGTTGGGGATAAAGCTTGCTTTAACTTCAGCCTATAACCCTGAAGGAAATGGAAAACGTAAAAGAGGTCACCCACCTATTGTGAAGGCATTGGCAAAAGCGTGTGGATAGAAGGTAAAAGAGTGGCCATGATTGCTCCCTTATGCTTTGTGGGCCGACAGAACAACTCATAGTGCTGTTATAGGACATATGCCTACGATGTATGGTCAAAAACCTATCATGCCGATAGAAGAGATGACAGTCACATGGAGTGTGTTACCTTGGGAGGAGGAGTTGAATTGAGAGGAGTTGTTGGCCTTATGCATTAGACAGTTGGAAAGAAAGTTAGAAGGCATAGAGGCAGCAACCTCAAAGTTAAGGGCAACAAGGATATAAAACAAGAAACGGTTTGACAAAAGGCATAGACTGAGACCAAGAACCATACATGATGGGGATTGGGTATTGGTTTATGATAGTAGTTTAGATAACCAGCATAGTGCCATGCGTAAAGTTTCCAAAAGATGGTTTGGACACTATGTGGTATGACAGATGTTTGATAATGCTACTTATGCATTAAATGAGCTGGATGGGACAGCCATCAAACTTCCAGTAGAAGGGAAAATAATCAAATTATTCAAAAGGCGAGAATCTACTACCTATGAGTTGCCAAAATTGGAAGAAAATAGTGGTCATGATACAGGGGCTAGCCAGGAAGATATGGAAGATGAAGAAGTAAAGGATATGGTTGCAGAGGATGAGGAGGACTCAGAATCTGGTGACAACTAGGATTTTGGCACATACTGGAGGATGTGCAAGTTCAAAGGGGGTGGATGTCGTGATGCTATGAGGACACAGTGTGAGAAAGTATGGAATGTATCATCATCTGACTTCTTTATTGATCTAGAGAGTCAATGTGATCTGAGCCATTAGTACTAGTGTGAGTTGGATGGATTATCCAAAAATACTAGATTTTTGGATAATTTTAGCCTATATTTGATATTATTTATTGTAAAAATCTGAAAAAGTTAGAAAAGCTTCTAGATTAGGATGACATGCAGAAAGCAAGTTGCTTTTTCAGCCAGTGAGGATATTTTTCATAAAAAAGACAGATTGACAAAATCGCACGCGTCACGATCGCTATGAACAGGTTGAAAACTGTAGATTGAACTGAAAGAAGAAGGAGTGATCTAGGAGATCCGTGACTAGATGTCCTAGAGTTTTACCCCCCCTTTTGGAGCCAATGGACCCATCAGATTTGGGTTCCGAGCAGCAGAGAAGAAGCTATAATTTTGATGCATGTTTTGTCGTATGAAGGAGCTCTAGAAGAACTAATTCCTGGAGATTGCTTTTGAGTAGTGCAAAGATTCCAGGTTCTTTCAATACATATTGATTCAATTCATTGTGCTTTGTCTTTGTCGTGTTTACCACTTGTGTATTCTCTTTCTTCTCTTCCATCTCCTATCTCTACTTCCTTCTACCTTTGATCCTCGGTGGATTTGACCTTTCGACAAAAACCCCTCCGACAACGTATTATTGTGATAAGCCCATTGGACACACACACACACACACACACACACACACACACACACACACACACACACACACACACACACACACACACACACACACACACACACACACACACACACACACACACACACACACACACACACACACACACACACACACAAAATATAGGACACTCCAAAAACAACAACAACAACAACAACAACATCATCATCATCAGCTTCTTTGCTCATTGCAATTATGGGGCATGTGGGCTAGAATGTTATACATGTAGGTCTTTGGCATGCTTGAGCACTCCAACATGCAAGAAATAAGTTAGGCTAGGTAGAGGGACACAGATCTCGTAATCATCGATAGCTATGTGGAATTTCTTGACAACGATGAGCATGCCCTCCTTCGAGTAGTTGCCAAGCAACCAATTAGTGTTGGCATTGATGCATTCTCAAAGATTCCGATTCGTAATGTACAATGTGACATCTCCATTTACCATTCGCCATTAGGGATCAACATGAGTAAGAATATAGTATCAACATATTATGGCATCATATAAATTATTTAAAAAATACTTATCTACAAACCGTATCTCAACATAGGAAAAACAAGCCTATATAGGAAAATATTACCTATCAAGGAACTTTTTCATGACATGGGGAAAAAAAGTCTATATAGGAAAATATTACCTATCTAGAAACTTTTGCTTGATATTGAAAAGAAAAACCTATATAGTGAAAACTTTCCTACCTAATCTATATAGGAAGGGTGCCCTTTTCCCTAGTCCAAAAAATCCTTAGATATGTGTAATTTTGGCTAGTAAATTAGGTAGGAAATCTGTTTTTTTTTTTCATATCTAGACATTCAGAAAAAACTCATTGTGGATTTGACGACAAAAAGGACTCAATAAGGGTTCTCCCATAGTGTGGGCATGCTTTCCATGTTGCATGGCTCATGACTTATCATGGGGATGCCTTAGCTACCCTGGCTCAAGCACAATTCAAGTCTATCTACCCCCTTTGCAAGACACACATTGATAAAATCCCTCACCCTATATACAATATCTTGAGTCTTGAAACCAACCCACTAGATATGTATTTGAACTTGGGATTGTAACGTTAATGATTGTGAACTAGTACTAGACTTTGAGTTGTGTTCTTGGGTGGAAAAAGATCGTGATGTTTACAACATTCAAGTAGTTGAATTCTTTTGCTAATTACTGCTAATCTTTCAATTGAAAAGTATCAATAGATATTGAAAGTAATCATGCCTTAAATTGAAAGAAATAGCATAACAAATAAAGAAATGTTTATAAATACACATTCACACTCCATTCACAAAAAGTATATCTATGTGCCTTTCCATGGAAGATGAAAGGAAACACAATAATGGGCATATATAGATATATATCTATTCTATATATTATTTAGAGCTTTGTTTTAGGGATCCCGAACCAACCAAAAAGCTCATAGGCCTACGTGGCACAAGGAGGAGAAGTTTGGTATACAATAAATACTATTTGCTATAGAGTAAAATTAGTACAAACTATTAAAACTATACTAGTCTCTTAGTCACAACTACAAATTTCCTCCAAACTAGGTAAATTGCACTTGTTGCTTAGTTAAAACTATGAAATTTCCTCCATGGTTGTCTTACTATCTAGAAACTAGGAGTGTTGAGCATATGACTAGCAAGTCAATTGTTATTTCTACTTACTAGGAGTATTTAACATGCAAGTAGCATATCAATTTTTCTTTCTACTTAATGTTTCACTTGTATATAGTACTTTGTGTTCTTTCTAATGAATCTAGTAATTTACACTTCATTCCAATGAGTCATGAATGCTCTAAAATCAATGGATAAGCTCCTAAGTATGCAAAAATATTATGAAAATCAAGAGTAGATATCCAACCACCAATAGTGATCACTCAATCCTCAATAACACCCAAATAACAAGCCTTAGAATTATTTTGCATCTTAATTCTGAGACATTAAGTAGAGTCATCTTCAATCTAAGTTGATTCTTCATGGTATCTCCAAACTATCAGATATAACCATGCTCCCATGTCAATATATGCGTGGGTCACTTGAAGCGTATAAGTCCATAACATGCATAACGTTTGAAATATTGGATAGGAAGATCAACCCCATGTCCTTTTCCCCTTACGTCTTTTATGGCTCAACTATGCATGTCAATATCTTTATGCTGAAGAGTTAGGATAAATAAGCTACTCAGCTTTTTTATCTTTATGATGAAGAGTTAAAATAAAGAAGTATCTAGTCATAGCTAACATTTTCCTTCTTTGTTTTTAAACTTTCCAATTGCTTATATGAAGGTTGTTAATATTGAGGGTGTTTCCATGTATTTGAATATTCAACCACATTTATTTCATGGAACTAGACTCATGCTCTTCTTAAATCCTCTTTTCATTCTTAGGTCTTGTTTCTAGTATAGCTTCCTCCTTAGTTTTTTGGGATCTTGTGTTAACATGAACCTCATTGACTTTGTCAAACTGAATAGTCTTGATTAAGCTCATTTGGTTTAGGTTTCCTACTTGAGGCTATCTTCCTTCCATTTGTGTCTTATAGGTTCAACATCTCTTTAAGATTCCTGAAGATGATACACATCTACTAGTCCCTCACTTTGGATGCCATTGTTGTGGATCACCAAATACATCTCACCACCAACTTGCTAGACGTAAGGATAGTATGGAACAATATCTCCTTTCTCCCCATAGTCAAATCATTTAGAATTATTTATCCAAAGGTTTCCTTCACAACCACATCCTCTTAAAGTTATTGCTTGTGTCTTAGACTAAATGGAATTGAAATTGATATTCAAATTTGCTAGGTGATCTTGTACAACCTTCATTAGTAAACCTTAAAGTTGTCCATCTGGCTTTGTACAGTAGCTTGTTGTTCGTATTCATAATTAGCTTATTTTTTAGCCTTGAGTGGCGTTAGATTTGGTTTAGATTTTCAAGAGATCTCTTGCTGTTGCACCATGGGATATGACATTGTATGGCATGTCATATTTATCTATATCTTCTTATATTTTTTCTTTGAAATCTTTACTAATATGTATCTAAGTATCTTAAACTAATATTTCCACCTTTTGTTAATAAACTAGACCATCTATATGCATGCTAAAGGGGCTTGTGCCATACCTCTTCCCACTTCAAATTTTCTTTGTTTGAACCATGTAGCATATTGGGAGACATTTTTCATCTCTTCTTAACAGAGTGATGCCAGGAGGCATATTCCACTGTGGATTCCATGAGGCTTTTATTCCACGGTGGATTTTATAAAAACTATATTTATTTTTTGGGGCTTGTACACAAGGTAGATTCCTTGTGCGAGAAGTTGGCAGGGACGCATGTCCTTTCGGGTGTCAGATTAATTTAATGTACACGTGGATGATTCCATAGTGGGTGACTCCACAAAATACATATTTAAATTAATGGAAGTTTATGAGTTTAGAGTACACTCGTATTAAATTAAGGTTAGGGTAGAGTTCCAACCTATTTAATTATTTTTTTGCTGAAGAATGCTAGGTATTGACTTTTTTGGGTTTATCTTATTATTTTCTAACAATTGTGAATGCTTTAGTTGATGTGTAGAGCAGGCAGCGGTGGCGTTGGGAAGCACAAGGCGATGGTGTGTATTCAAATTACCTAAAAGAGTTATTATTTTTAATAGGTGTGTGCCTTATCACTAAAGGCATGGCATCAATATTTATTTAGGCATGCTTATTTATTAAAGCACTTGATAAATATTTATTATTTTATATGGGCATAGGCACTTGGTTTAAATATTTCATTATTTGACATTGTATTTTGGCACAACTCAATTTTGGACGAACAAAGGCTTTACTCTTTATTTGGGTAAAAGAAAATACAAAAGCCAAAAGCATGCTAATTGTAAAGTGGGCTATTTTTGAGCTTAGAGATTCATAAATTTATAAATACATGCCTTGTGAAGCGCTCACACAAGGCATGGGGGGAGATTGCACCCAATTTGTCTTTTTGTCTCATGTCGTGCAAACTCTTTTCTTGCTTTAATGAAGCTTTTGTAGAGTTCTTTATTCTTGGGGATCTTCTGACGTTCATTATGCGCACATACATCATCCGATTTGCGCACCAGTGGTATTAGAGTGAAGGTGAGATCAAGGGCTTCCAATTGCTTACCATCTCGTGTGAAGGCAAAGTTCCTAGAATGAATGGGCTCTACAAGCCATCTTGCGACGAACCGTCAATACAGTCGTGTTCCTGTGGTGAAGAACCCTTTGTTGCACTCTCAAATTGTGAAGGACCTCACCCAGGAGGCGGAGGACCACTCGAGAAGCTCCTTTGCGAAGACAGTTTTTTTTCCTCTCTCAGATAGAAAGTCCCAACTTTTATATCAATTTTTAAGCTGCATGTTTAAGGTTATAAAGCTTAAGCTCCAAAATTCAACAATCAACGGCAACAGGATGTTTAAACGACGACGAATCCAGCATGAAGATACCATTGTCCTGTCGCACTGATCAAACGATTTGGTTAAGATTTTTATATAAAGGTTAAAGTTTCAATCTGAAACCCATTTTGAAAATCCAACAAGCCTCTGTTCACACTTGCAACTTGGCAGAGTTGATTCACAGCAAGCAAGCTGTCACACGCAGTTTATGCGGAAGAATGTTTCGCTTGGAAGAAGATAATCACCAATTGCCGTACACGCGAAAGAAGCAAGATCGTAAAAGCAAAAGCCATATTAAAGAAAAAGAAAGCAAGCATTGTAAACCCAAATTTGAGCTACTCTCATCCTTCTAACGAGATTTCGAGTGTGTGAGGTTGTTTGAGATTTTTGCAGGATGTCCGATCAAAGCATGGAAGATTTTATGGGCGAAGGTGATTTACTAAAGACAACTATGGAGCAAAAATTGGACCTAATCATGATGCAACTTCAAGAAGAGGAAAGAGCACGCCAAGATTTGCAAGCACAATGGCTACACTTCAACAATCTGCTGTTGATCAAACTTGAAGATGTTATTCGACGTACGATTGACACGACACTCGATGCACAGTCTGTCATGAAAGAAGCCAAGATAAGTAAAAGAAATTTCAAATTTTGTACTTTTAATGGGCAATGTGACGATAAAATTGTTCTTGCTTTCATCACTTAGTTTGATGATTATTTCCATGAAGAGCAATATGCTGAAAAAGATAAACTTAAATGCATCACTAACCATTTAGCAGATAGAGTATCATTATGGTAGACTGTTGTCTGCAAGAGTGTTGATTGTCCCTCTACTTGGGAGGCCTTTCAAAATAAATGTTTGCAGAATTTCCTTCCACCTCAATTCCACGAAAAAGCTATCAAACAGTGGGATCTTCTACAACAAAGAGATTGTGAATCCATACCACAATACACTGAGCATTTTTGGAGTGCCTTACTTCAACTTCAAATGCTTGAAGATGTTCTTGAGGTGATCCCCAAGGGTAAGTATATGTCCAGTTTGCTTGGTCACTTATGTTCAAGTCAAAGACTTTGGAGGATGTGGTTTCTTGAGCGTATAATGATGCTGAAGATAAAATTTGTGGAAGAGAAAAGCGACCGCAACAATTTTTGACTAATGGTAACTTTGGTACAAAGCAATTCAAATCTAACTTTTGAAGATTCAATCAAAATCCCTTTGTTCCTTCTTCTTTCCGTAAACCTTGGACTCGACCTCTTGCTTTACCATCAAACGAAAATTCAAACCCTAAGCCTTCTCTCCAGCCAAATCCCAACATACCCAAATTTCTAGCCATTACCAATAATGTTTCCAAAGTAAAGTCTATAGTTTGCTACAAGTGTTAACAACCTGGACACTTTAGCAATAAATTGTCAATCCAAGAAGCAGGCTATTCGAATCAATCACTTGGGAGAAATTGAAGACGAAGACCATGAAGATATGCCTAGACATCACGGAAGATGATGATGATATCGACGATGCTTCAGATACTTTATCAAGTATGCCAAATTCTAATTCATTATTAACGATGAAATATTTTGTGCATAGTCAAGAAAAGATTGTTTTGCATGATGATGGAAGCACACATGATTTTATTTCCACAAAGTTGGTAAAAGAATTGAATTTACCTACTGTTTCAACTTATTATCGCATAAAGGCTGCATTCTTAGGTACTAGATACAATGGTACACAAGAAGTTGATGATTTAGAAATTAAAATTGGTGATTATGTTGAGCGTAGAAATTTCTTGGTTGTGCCTTTACAAGCTAGTGATATTATTTTAGGAATGCCTTGGCGTCACAAATATAATTCCGACATAGATTATTCCACACATTCCATGAAAATTTATTTTAAAGAAAAACAAATTACATTACATGAAACACAAACCTGTGATAATTTTCCCCTTCTTAGTCACACATAGGCTAAACGTGCATTGAGAAAAGGTAGCAAATCATACTTGGTATGGGTGAATGAAATTGAACCTAAGAAAAAATAAATGCATCCTAGGTATGCACAATTTCTTTCACAATTTAAAGATTATTTTGCTGCTGATTTACCCCCTAGTTTACCACCTATATGTCCTGAAGACCATAAAATAGACTTAATCCTAGGTTCTTAACCACCATGTGAAGCACCTTATAGACATAATCAGATTGAACAGAAAGAAATCCAAGCACAAATTGAAGAACTGTTGAATCAAGGACTCATTAGACCCAATAGTTCTCATTTTGGGAAACTTGTCCTATTCGTCTCATTGTAGCAGATTGAAGCATATATCTGTCTATGATATTGTCCACTTCCTTTGGTTAATTGGTGAATTGGTTTAACTAATCAGATGTGTTGACATGCTTCTTTGGTTTTTAAAGTGGGCCCATCTCCAAAGTTTTTGTGAGCTTCCTCTTTATGTTTCGATTCTTCTTCTCCAAGTCCATAACTGTAGACTGTAACTCCATATTATGCACGTCTGTAGCATGCATAGCATCTTCAATGATAGAGATTGCTTGTTGTAGGCTCTGGTTCTCCCTATCTTTTTCAACCACTAATCTATCCTTTTCCATTAAAGACTACATCTTCCCTTGTAATCTTGTTTGCATATTTGTCAAGGCTTGATGAATCCCTGTTAATCCTTGTGTGACAAGTCTATATGTGTATCCATACAATCCTTCATTGCCTTCACAAACAAACTTTACAAATGATGTAAGCCCTTCAAATTGTGGTGGCCTCTGAGTAACTAGATCGGGTGGATAAATGCGCCCATCAACCCAAAGGTCCATTTTTCCCTACATTTCTCTCTTGTTGTATCCTGTATCTTATTGCATCATCTTTTTCCACAATGATTTTGAACATTGGTGCATATTCATCCTCCAATTGAAAATGAATATCTCTCTTTCTCTTGGTACATCGTGCACCTACATCTTGCAAAGAAAAATATATGCCAATTTTAACTTGGATTAACATTCAAATCACACAATTACATCCCTTTGATTCACTATATCTACATTCTTTTTTACTTAGTTGGATCTTGTCTCTTTCTCTTGATTTCAGTTATGATAGACCCTAATGAACCCTTAATCATCATGTAATCTTAATCTACCTCTAATTAGCATCAAAACTTATCTTCTATTCTATCCAAAATATTCTCTCTCTCTCTCTCTCTCTCTCTCTCTCTCAACAAGAATTGATCAAAGATATTTAAACACATTTATATATAAGCTTCACTAGTGGAGAACAATAACATTATCATATCTTATGCCCTAATTTACTCTCTATGACTCTATTACTTATTTTCTTAGCTCATATCATACACACCTTTCTCTTTCGTCCCCTTCTCCCTCCCTCCCTCCCTCCCTCCCTCCCTCCCTCCCTCTCCCTCTCCCTCTCTCTCTCTCTCTCTCTCTCTCTCTCTCTCTCTCTCTCTCTCAATTGATGCTTAAGGGTTCAACAACAACCATGAAGAAAAATAACACCACATAGATTAAAAAAATAAAGATACCTCCATTATCACTTGATGGATTATAGTATAGACTGTTTAAGAGGAAGATATCTTATGACATAGTACTAAAGAGGGAGATTGCTTATAGCAGGGTAGAGAGTGTTGTAGATAGGGATTATTTGATTTCAGCAAATGGTATCAAAACCACTCCTGAGATAGCTTGTAGTAGGCTAGAGAGTGTTGTAGATAGTAGTGAGTGATGCTTTAGAAGAATTCGTATGAAAGAAACCATATTTTGGAGGGAAGGAGAAGAGTACACAAAAATTGGGACAAAATTAGAGCTTTGAGAGGGAATGAAAAAATGCCCAGAAATAAGCATATACTTGTCCAAAAAAGATAAAAATTTACAAGGAAACTCTTGAGTCAAAAAGGTGTATCGGACAAAAAATAATCTTAAAATATGATGTGTACGTAATTCTATATAATTTTTTAACATCTACTCTTTTAAGAAGCAAGAATGAGAATGATTCTAACATATTTTCATGTTGAAAAGTGATGAGGGCATTAAAGAGTCGTATATTAATGATTGACTCTGTTTTTAGAGAAAATAAAATTCTATTTTTTTAGTTATGAGGATTTTGAGAAAAAGTGACATTATCCTACATTTTGGGAATAAAATAATAGGTGAAATCTATATAAAATATGAATATGAGATTTGCTTGATTGTAGAAGATCTATTATTATAAAATTAATTTGGAATCTCTTTTTAGAGAGAGAGAGAGGTGAGAGAAACCCCTTAAGGGGCAAAAAAGAGAGTCCATATTTCTCCTAATGGCTTTCTTACTTTGATTGACTTATGTGGACCTAGACCACTTCAAGTGCCTTAGCAGCTTCTTTGCCTTCCTCATATTAGGTATCTTAATAGATGGAATCCAAAACTCTTCATCTAAGCTTTTCTCAAAACCATCTGAATCCACATCAACATGAGAGAAAGATTATAATATATTAGTTATAATAGGTGAGTCCCGAACCTTCTCTTTGCCTTTCCTTGATACTAGGGATATACTTGAGGAAGTGATCTATGACCGTAATCTACCACTCCAAGGTCTATCAATAGACCAGTGAATAGAAGATTTATGTGGCTCACTCAATATCTATGACTATTGACCTATTTTGTGCACACTTACACTCTCATCCACACTAGTCCCTTCTATATCCTTCTATATCATAAGTGTTATACTCACACGTTCAAGTTTTTTTCCCTTAATAATCTCACTCTCATCAAGTTTGAGGACAAACTTAAGCTTGCCTCTACATTCTTCCATAGAGATATTATAGAACTTAACCATAGCAATATGAACCCTACATATATCCAGTACAAAGTTGTTGGATGCATTCAATACAAATGCAACTTCTTTGGAACCATACCTCAATATGTATGTATTTTCTAGATGTGTTGGCTCACCAATTAGTTCTAAAACTTTTTGGTTTAGTTGTTTTCGAGCCTTCTTAATATGAAATAGTTTTGGTAAAGGCATTACTCGCTTAGTTTTGAAGACTTGCTTAAAACCTGTATCCAATTGTTGATAGAGCGTACTATATGACTTAGAACTAATCCCACCTTGTCACATAATCCCTGAGCATATGTAGCAAAAAACAAGTTTCTCACATCCTTAAGACCTTGACTTCTTGTGACACCATCTACAATGTCCGTGAATTTACAGTTTTCCAATGCATTTTTTACCATATATGATGCCAGGAGGCATATTCCACGGTGGATTCTGTGAGGTTTTGCAGTGGATTCCGTAAAATTATATTTGTTGGGGCTTATATACAAGGTGGATTCCTTGTGCGAAAAGTCGATGGGGACGCCTGTCCTTTTTGGGTGTCTTGTTAATTTAATATGCAAGTGGGTGATTCCATAGCAGGTGATTCTGCAAAATACATATTTAAATTAATAGACATTTATGAGTTTAGAGTGCATACTCGTAATAAATTAAGGTTAGGATTGAGTTCTAACCAATTTATTTATTTTGTAGCTGAAGACTACCAGGTATTCACTTTTTTCAATTTAATTTCATTATTTTCTAACAATTGTGAATGCTTCAGTTGATGTGTAGAGCAAGCAGCAGTGGCGTTGGGAAGCATTGGGTGATAGCATGTATTCAAGTTATTTAGAATAAATTATCATTTTTTATGGGCGTGCATCTTAGGCATGGCTCTAATATTTATTTTGATGCGCTTATTTATTGAAGCGCATGATATTTATTTATTATTTTGTATGCACATGGGCGCACGATTTAAATATTTGTTATTAGACATTGTATTTGGGCACAACCTGACTCTTTGGGCGCCCAATAGCTTTAATTTTTTAGTGGGACAAAAGCAAACACAAAAGCTAAAGCGTGCTAATTGTAAATTGAGATATTTTTTGAGCTTGGAGATGAATAATATATCAAATACATGCTTTGTGGAGTGCTCACACAAGGCATGGGGGGAGATTGTACCCAATTAGTCTTTTGCTTTATGTCGTGTAAGTCTTCTCTCTTGTTTTTTGTGCAAAACTAGAGTTCTTTTGTTCTTGGGGACCTTCCGGCGCTCGCTACGCACGCATATACATCATCCGATCTGTGTAACAGCAGTATAAGAGCGAAGCTGAGATTCGAGGGCTTCCAATCGCTTACCATCTCGCGTGAAGGCGCAGCTCCTGGAACAATCAAGCTCTATAGTCAGTCACATGGCAATCTATCAATACCAACGTGTTCTTGTCAGTGAAGAACCCCCTACTATGCTGTTGGATCGTGAAGGACCGGCCTCTACATGGCAGAGGACCACACGGGAAGCTTCTTTAAAAATACGTTTTTTCTCTCAAAAGCAGATAAGAAATTCATTATTAAGTTGGGATTAGCAAGCTTATTAAGCTTTATAAAAAGCTCAAAGCCCATAATTTTTTCGTCCATGGCGGTAGCATGTACTGCACGTCGCTAAATCTGCCCATCGACGTCCTTTTGTCTTGGACGATTTACAAAAATTCAACAAGATTTATATTCTAAAGCTTCAAATTCCTAAGCTTTCTAATGTTTCAAATTTCAATTTCAACTCTCTTCCATAGTGACTGTTCACACACAGCTAGTCTCAAATGGATTTTCAGCTTTTCGGCAAGCCCCAATTCACACATGTGGATTGACAGAGCCAAATTCCAGCAAAGAGATTGCTATATCCATTCTGCACACACGAATATCCTCTTGGAAGAAGTCTGCGACATCACATTTCGCATCCGCAAAGAAGAAATACGAAAAAAGCCATTTTAAAAAAAGAAAAAATAAGCATTGTAAACCCGACTTTGAGCTACGCTCATCCCGCTAACAAGATTTCAAGTGTGTGAGGTCTTTTGGAATTTTGCAGGATGTCCAATCAAACCATGGAAGATTTTATGTGGCTGAAGGTGACCTACCCAAACCAACGATGGAGCAAAAACTGGATTTGATTATGATGTAGCTTCAAGATGAATGAAGAGCACGTCAAACTTTGCAAGCTCAATTGGCCAATCTGCAAAAACGATCTACCGCTGACCAAGATGGACCGCAATCTGAAGATCTTATACGAAGTATGGTCGACGCAACACTTGAAGCGCAAACTATTCGAAAAGAAACAAAGATAAGTAAAAGAAGTTTCAAATTTCGTACTTTCAATGGGTCACGTGATGGAAAGACTGTACTTGCTTTTATCAATCAATTTGATGATTATTTCCATGAAGAACAATATGCTGAGAAAGACAAAATTATGTGTGTCACTAATCATCTAGTGGACAAAGCATCCCTATGGTGGACTATTGTTCGCAAGAGCATTGATTGTCCTACTACTTGGGAGACTTTTCAAAAGAATTTTTTACAGAATTTCCTTCCACCCCAATTCCACGAAAAAGCAATCAAACAATGGAATCTTCTGCAACAGAGGGATCGTGAGCCTATTTCACAATATACTGAGCATTTTTGGAATGCTTTATTACAACTACCAATGCTCGAAGATGTACTTGAGGCAACCCATAAATGCAAGTTTATGTCTGGCTTACTTGGACATTTTTATGCGGAGGTCAACATGTTCAAGCCAATGACTCTCGAAGATGCAATTTCCTTAGCCCATGACATTGAAGACAAAATTTGAGGAAGAGAGAAGTGACCACAACAATTTCAAACTAATGGTAACTTTGGTTCAAAACAATTTCATTCAAATTTTTGAAGATTCAATCAAAACTGTTTCCTTCCATCTTCATTCCGTAAATCTTGGACACGAGTGTAATATTCCGACTTTCCTAGAAATATGCATGAATCACCTCTAAAAGGCGAGGCCAAAAGGATAAGTGGTGAGGATAATAAATTGAATTATGGCAAATTTTTTTGATTATCCCTCTCTCCTCCAGCTGACTGTCGTGCTGGAGGAGAAGGGAATCGCCTGCATGAGCAAGCTCCTTGCTGGAGCTTGCTGAGGGTAGAGGGCATGCGAGATGCCACGCAAGGGAGGGAGGATCCCCCTCCCCTCACCTATTTAAGTCGATGATGGTGGGAGGATTAGGGGTCACCGCTGCCATAGAGCTTGAGAAGGGAGTGAAGAGCCAAGACTCGGCTGTGGATAAGTGAGGGAGGAGACAAGGCGCTGGGCTGCCGTGCAGCCAGAGGGAGTTGCCGCCAGACCGCTGAGAGGGAGAGGAGGAGATTTTTGCACCGCCTCCTGAAGTCCGTACGCCATCTCAAGACGCTGATTCCATCTGCCTTCTAGCCGCCGTCAATTCTCCCATAATCATTCCCTTGTTTTAATATCCACGTGGTTCTGAAACCCCAGAAGCTTCCAAGAAGCTTCTTGGAAGCTTCTAAGGGAAGAAGCTAAGGCCCCTTCATGTGCCTCTTCCATACTTTCCACCACACACACAAGATCACTCTTAAGGGCTCTATAAGCCCCCTCACCCCCGCCAAATTTTCCTTGAAGGCCCTTCATATGGCCTATTTAAGCCTTCCTATTACTCCTTTCCCCCCCATGAAAAATTCCTTCTTTAGCCCTTTCATACCTTTGTTTTCCCCCCCCACACAAAAAGAAAAGACTCCTCTTTAAGCCCCCATACAAAATCCACTGTTAAGGGTCTTTTGACACCTTCTTCCCCCATACAAAAGCCCTCGTAAGGGTCTTTTACACCCTTTATTTTCCCCTTTCGTGTGGGTCCTTAAAAAGCCATTAAGCCCTTTCCCGTGGCTTTAATGGGCCTTACTCGCGGAGGTTTTTAAAACACCCCATTCCCGGGTTTTAAACCCTTTCTGTGGTTTCTCCCCTCCTCTATAGAAGTATCCCTTCAAAGAGCTTCTACGAAAGGAAGGAAAATAAAACTCATAAAGGACGGTGGAATTTTAAAAGGGAGTTCGCAAAGCCGCATCCAAGATGGAAAGGCTGCATTCACGATGGCTCCTAAGAAAGCCCAAGGCGCAACCGCAGGAGGATCGTCTCCTAGCATCCACGTGGACATCTCACCACAAGTCCAGGTTTTCCTTCCTAATTTTTATTTTATGTTGTTATAATTCAATCGTGCGAGAATAATTTCTGGAGATAGGATGCATTTTTAGTCTTAAATACTTAGGTTAATTCTGAAAGAATTAGCTCACGAGACAGAAAAGTTCGGTCATTAGTGTTTTTTATACAAACAAAATAAAGTGAGCAAGAGATTGATATACGTTTCTAGCAAGTAGTTTTTGTGTATTTCAGTGAATTGAACTTCGATTAATGTCCATATTTACAAAACGAAATTAAGATAGTGCACTCTGTCTAGGCATGGGAGTATAAATTGCATGTCGCATTATTAGGACATATCTTCTTTGCAAATGAGTCATTAATAACCCATAGGAAATTGCAAGGCATGAAATGATTCTTACCTTGCATAACTCTAGTCAATTATCGTTTTTCAACTGCATAATTATTAGTAAAAGGTTGCTTCTTTTAGCATGAATCTTGTTTGCAAGTTATAGGATGATTAATTGGAATTAGGTTATAACCTAACCTATGCTTGATCTTAAACCGAAAATTTAGGGTTTGAAAATCAACTTACGCATAGACAATGAGTCATGTGGTTATGGAAATGATAGCGTAATTATCTTAAAAAATAGACAGGTTAAATTGGCATAAACCTAAACACAAAAAACCGTGGAGTACTCTTTTTGAAAAGGGTTAATTCAATGCAATGTATCCCAAGGAACTAACTAGGGTCAGCACGATAAAGACATTTACCTAGCCGCACGTATTGCTAAAACTGAAACTCCTATACCCTAAATACTTGCCCACATTTACGGAATGTAGGGATAGCAGGACACACTTGCGAGAAAAGGTCCAGGGTTTTTCCGTAAGGGTCTCTCACTCAAAAGTTGAAACTCGAAACCCTAGGATCGACAATGTCGGCCTAATGCAATCAGGAACAAGTTGTTATATCTAATCATGACACCGTGATTAGAAGACACCGTGATGGGTAGAATAGTTCCATAGTTTGATGCGACACTTGTGCAACAAGTGCAGAGTCGCATGATCTTGTGATTGGATCACAAGGGAATGGCCAATTCCTTGGAATGAGATTGGCAGATTCTTATGCAAGTTATCTTGCAAGAGGATGAATAATTGTCCTAATATAGTATCTTTCTGGGGTAAAGATAATCTCTTGGAAGCAAAGGACCAACCAATAAATTGGAATAAGATATGAACTTAAGGGATTGATTAAGTCAGGTTAATAGGGTACACCCTAACCCAGGATATAGGGGATCTTGCCAAACCTCAATTGATCCCGGATCGAGTGCTGGATGCATTCGGAAAGAAGGATTCACTCCTTAGTAGTTAGCCAACAATAACAACCAATGGAAATGATTGTGCTTGTTACAGATTTAAGAGCACTGTTTTGCTTTGTTTGATCAAAGAATTAAAGGATAATTGCATATCTAATGCTTTAGTTTGAAGGCTTGAAGGGAGAGGCAGCTTTAGTTACCCTCGATTGCCTGCCTGACCCTAACCAAGGGGGTTGTTTACTGTGCCGGGTAGGTGGACCGAACCCGTCACGAGAGGTCTCTCCGTTGAGTGCTACTTAGAGCAGGAGGATGCTTGGGTGCCAAGGGGGCTCTAGCCGTAAATCCCTAGCCTTTCGAGCCCTGCACAAGAGGCTAACGTGACTTGGGATTGGGTCTCGAGGCCCACATACCAGTCTACAGGCGGAATCTTGGATTAGTAATCCCTGTGGATTGCTGGATAGCCTTCGGGCAGATTGTGGATAAGCCTACGGGCTGGACTTTATGTATTTCAAATATAAATATGATAACCTGTTAAAAAGGAACTTGTTTGACATTGCTTTTCTATGTCAAGTGCTATGATTACGTAAAGGAATCAGTGCCTAATGGGCTAATTAAGGAAGCTGATTGATACATGTCCAACTAAATGTGTTAGGTAATTAAATAACTAAAACAACCTGAGAAAAGTGCGGTGGATGTGGCCATAGGTCCGTCCTATGGATGGGTGGTCCCTGTTGGTCGGGAACTTTTCTCAATCAAGATAGATAGGAGGAAGATCATTCAAAGAATACGAACAACAAGAGCATTGACCTGGAGTTATAACTGATCCTAATTTATGCTATTTTAGGGGAACGGAATGGGACTATGTCTTATAGTAGAGAGGTTGAGCTTCGCATCCCTCTCGTTTTCCATTCTCCTTGAACCAAGTATAGCGTGAATTCGCCTCGGACCTGGCGTTTCTGCATAAAGTAGTTCGCTCAGGTTCGACGCTAGTTGCCGTTAGGAAATGACCAATAGGGAAAACCCTAATTCAGGTCGATCCTAAGTGGAAATGGCCGGAATACTTTTGCTACGTGGCAGACACGGAAAGTCCTAGATCGCAAGCCCCATAACATTCCATGGGAGTGCCCGGCGGAGCTTTCTAGACATCCTTTCCGATGGACTGCTAAGACGTGTCTTGAAGATGGTGGACACGTTACAGTTGGTATCAGAGCGAACCAATGAAGGATTTGTTTTTATGAGATCTTAATAAGATGAAGTAAAGAAAATGTTGTTGTTCCAAACATTTTCTTACTTTCAATGTTGTCTTGCAGAATTACAAAGCATGGAACAGGTTCTTAGTATTCCGCGTCATGTTTATGACTGCGATGCATTCCCCGGATTATCGACAAAGGGTTGAGATGATGAACATCCTAGAGCGTATCTATAATCCATCACTTTTGTACATGGAATGAAGGTGGACAGGTGCATCAGGAATCTACTATATAGCTGCCCACCGGTTTGCATATCTACAGACCAACCTAAAGAGGATCAAGTGTTTGGAAAACCTTATAGTCGTGAAGTTGTTCATTTTTGTGAAAGCTCACGTAAACTCAACTTTACATATTCGAGGTCGGAGGGTTGAGCTAAACTCATGTGTATATGAGGAAGTAACCCGTGTAATCCCCGCCGACAGGATTAAAGTGTTGGGGCGCCATGAGAAGAATGGATTCCAAAGGAAAGGATACCATGATCTTCCAATGACTTACCGATTCTTGAAGATCCATGACCCGAAACCATACTATTATCCAGTTCTTGTAGATAAATGTAATACAACATTATTCTCTCCAAACTAAATGTAAACAGTTGGCTTATCATCGCAAGAAATGTTGTATTCCGAAAGGGCTATGCCCATATAAATACAATAAGACTTCTTTTTATCAATGTCTATTTGTGCATGAGAATTGATAAAAGCTAAGTGGTTAGATTGCTTGATTGATAGTTGAAATCGAAATGAAATATAAATCGTAACGTTGATCGATTAATAACATTAAGAAACCTTTATCCAAGCACAACCCCAAGTACAGGTTCCCAGTTTGCCTCCTACATCAAGTACTGTTGTAATCCAGGAGAAGAAATTTCTTCTCAAGTAGATTAAGCCACCCGAATTTGACGGGAGAGGCAGGTCCGTCCAAGCAGATGCTGAAATTTGGATTGAATCCATGGAGGATTACTTTGAAGTAGCCGGTACTGCACCCGCTAATCAGGCTATGCTCGTCAAGCTGAAGCTCATCGGCGAAGCAAGGCTTTGGTGGAAGCAATGGTGCAGGGATCAAGGGATTGTGGAAGGATCCGTTACCTGGGAGAAGCTGAAGAAAGCTGTGCAGGGAATATACTTACCACCTGCATATCGCACGCAGAAAATGAATGAGTTCTACGAGCTAAAACAGCTGGGACTCACTCTTGACGCATACTACTATAAATTTGTCTCACTTCTTAAGTATGCGCCACAGATGGACATGACATAGCAGGTGTCCAAATTTTGTGCTGGTTTAAATCCACCAGTGAATACCCATCTCGAATCTATGCGCCCATCGGATCTACAGGATGCACTCATTCGAGCTGCCCCTATAATTCAGGAGGTGCAGGCTAGACCAAGAGGTAACAAAACTTGGTCTTATAATGACCCGCCGAACAGAGGAGCATTCAGGCCTCAGATGAAGAGACTTCATGGTCAGAATCAGGGAAAAAGAAAGAAAGCAAGAACTAACAATGTCAACAACTTTGTCCCTACTCAAAGCAATGGCCGAAACCTCCGTTGTTTCCACTGCAACGAGCCTGGTCATTTCAAGAGGCAATGTCCCAAACTTGGAGGAGGACATCGCCAAGCACCTTTCCAAGAAACAGGCCGTGGTCAGGGAGCCGCTACTCGAGGCAGAGGAAGAACCGCCTGCGTTGCCAATAGGAAAATGTGAGAAGAAGAAGAAGATCCAACCATGGAAGCAGAGTTTGAAAGGGCGATAGTCCATGCCGCTCTTCACAAGAAAGGGCCGAATCGCCAGTTCTCGGTGATTCAAACACTGTCAGACTATCAAGGTAAAAGTTTCAAGACCTTGAATGATTGTGGCAGTACACATTTCTTTATCTCACCAGTTTGTGCAAAAAGATTTGGAATAGCCACAGTAGAAGCACCTATCTTGCTTGTGGAATTGGAAAATGGTCGTGAGATTACTTGTACCAGGCAAACTCCTAAGGTGGAATTCTTTCTGGGAGGAAAGATGACTTCGGTCAAATTCAGAGTCATGAGTCTAGGTATCCATGAGTGTCTACTCGGAATGGATTGGCTTAAACCTAATGACGCCCACATTCATTGTGAAAAGGGGCCAAGTTTCCTTTCGAAACTCTGAAAGAGAATTGGTCAGAACTCAAGGTGAGGCTCGAAATCCAAAAATTCAATTGGCCAAAGCATCTTGGCATAAAAGGAGTCAAAAAAGGACTACCTGTCTACTTAATTAAGCTCAACAAGTTAGATCAGAAGCAGGAGTCTAGTGAAGGACCTTCTTGGCTAAAGGAATACGCGGATGTATTTCCTGAAGAATTAACAGAACTCCCGCCTCAAAGAGAAGTGGATCATGAGATTAAGTTAGTACCAGGAGTTGCACCAATTGCAAAGAGACCTTATAGGATGTCTATACCGGAAGCAATGGAGCTGAAGGAACAAGTCAAGCAACTGCTAGATTAGGGCTACATCCATCCTAGCAGTTCACCATGGGGAGCTCCAGTGCTGTTCCAGAAAAAGAAAGATGGAACACTTCGACTATGTATTGATTACAGAGGGTTGAATCAATCAATTGTCAAGAACAAGTACCCCTTTCCTAGAATAGATGAGCTTCTTGATCGTCTTCAGGGTGCAAAGATCTTCTCCAAGATTGATCTCACGTCTGGTTACTATCAGATAAGGATCAAGGAAGAAGATATCCCAAAGACGGCCTTCAATACAAGATATGAACATTTTGAGTTCCTACTTATGTCATTTGGGCTTACGAATGCGCCTACCACCTTCAACAGGTTAATGCAGGATATCTTTAGGCCATATCTTGATGACTTCGTGCTCGTCTTCTTCGATGACACTTTAGTCTATTCCAAACAGGAGGAAGATTATGAACCCCAACTTCGGATTGTCCTTGAGACAATGAGGTCACATAAGTTGTATGCTAAGATGAAGAAATGCGCATTCTTCAAGCGTCAAACTGAATATTTGGGATTCATCATATCAGCGGAAGGTATCTCAGTAGACCCGGCCAAAGTTAGAGATGTGCTAGAATGGCTAATAACAACAGCTGTCAAGGAAATATGTAGCTTTCTTGGATTGACAGGATAGTATAGAGTCTTGATAAAAAACTATGCTTTGATTGTTGCAGCACCTCTGACGGACTTACTAAAGAAGAAAACTTCCATTGCATGGTCAACTCCCGAACAAACTAGCTTCAATAGGTTGAAGTAGAGTTTGGTATCAGCACCTATCCTGAAACTTCCAGACCTCAGTAAGGAGTTCGAGGTAGTAATTGATGCTAGCACACTTGCCTTAGGATGTGTGCTCATGCAGCAAGGTCACTCGATAGCTTACTCTTCAAGGAAACTGAAGAGTCATGAGTGGAGACACTACCTGTTCGGTAACAAGTTTACTCTAGTGACTGATCATAAGAGTCTCAAGTGGATCTTTACCTAGAACGAGCTCAACATGAGGCAACGTCGGTGGATTGAAGTGCTGGAAGAGTATGACTTTGAAATCAAGTACCGACCTGGAAAAGAGAATGTAGTTGCCGATGCACTCAGTCACAAGGCATTCCTTAATTCTCTAATCTTGCAAAATCCATCAACAGCTAGATCTCTAGCTACAAAGGTATCTATGCCAAACAATCCGATACTTGAGTTAGCTAGAGAGGAAGCATGCCATGATCCAGCCTATCAAACGATGCTAAGGGAAATCTCTATCAAGGATCAGGATCAAAAGCTACAGGCTAAGTATCATGAATTCTCTATCAATAGTGGACTTGTCTACTATAGAACGAGGCTGTGTATACTGGCAAGCCAGTCACTTAAGCAGAAGATATTGTGGGAAGCTCATGATTCCCCTTTCTCAGGACATCCTGGCTATGCCAAGACTCTCAATGCAGTTAGGAAGAGCTACCATTGGGAGAGGCTTAAAGGTGACATTCTCAAATATGTCATCGAGTGTTTGTCTTGTCAACGTATCAAAGCCAAACATGTCAAGATGCCAGGGAAGTTACAACCACTTGACATTCCCCAAATGAAATGGGAATTCATCAGTATGGACTTTGTTGTTGGCCTACCCCAAGTTCAGAGGGGATACAACTCCATCATGGTCGTGGTTGACATGCTTACTAAGGTTGCACACCTTATTCCAGTAAAGACAAACCATAAAGCCTCAGACATTGTAAGGTTTTTTATCAAGGAGATATTCAAGCTACATGGGCTACCCAGAAGAATCATTAGTGATCGTGATTCTCTCTTCACATCACACTTCTGAAGAGCTATCTTTGAAGCCATTGGGACTCAACTCTGTTTTAGCACATCTTACTATCTCCAAAAAGATGGCCAAACAGAGCGAGTCAATCAAGTCATCGAGGATATGCTTAGGGCATACTGTTGTCGTGAGCCGAGAAGGTGAATTCAATACTTACCTTTGATTGAATTTGCCTACAATGCTTCTTACCAACAAAGCATTCAGATGAACCCTTTCCAAGCATTGTATGGTCATGACTGTCGAAGTCCCCTAAACTTCTCAGATCCAACCTTAAGGGTTGAAGCTTCAAGGCAGATGTTAGAAGAGATGGATGACCAAATAAAGTCAATAAGATAGGACATCCAAGCCGCCAAGGATAGACAAAAGGCATACACGGATTTGAAGCGTCAAGATAGAATCTTCGAGAAAGGAGATATGGTCTTCATTCGCGTACGTCCAAAGAAGAGTTCCCTATCCTTAGGAGATTGCAAAAGCTAAGTCCAAGGTATTGTGGACCGTACAAAATCCTCAAGTGCCTAGGACCTAATGCTTATAGACTGCAACTCCCTGAGAACCTAAAGGTTCATAATGTATTCCATATCAGCCTATTGAAGAAGTATGTACCTAATCCTAACCATGTACTTGATGACCAACAAATTGTAATGCCTAGTCAAGGAGTCCTTGAACTAAGGCCTGACAGGATCTTAGATGTTAGGGAGAGACAACTGAGATCTAGAACCTTGAGAGAATGCCTCGTCCACTCGAAAGATTATCCAGAAGAGGATGCCACTTGGATAGATGAAAGCACTCTCAACCATCAATATCCCCAGTCTGTCTCGAGATGAGGACATCTCGATTCCTCCAAGGGGGAGAGAATGTAATATTCTGACTTTCCTAGAAATACGCATGAACCGCCGCTAAAAGGCGAGGCCAAAAGGATAAGTGGTGAGGACAATAAATTGAATTATGGCAATTTTTTTTAATTATCCCTCTCTCCTCCAGCCGACTGTCATGTTGGAGGAGAAGGGAATAGCATGCATGAGCAAGCTCCTTGCTAGAGCTTGCTGATGGTAGAGGGAATGCAAGATGCCAAGTAGGGGAGGGAGGATCCCCCTCTCCTCACCCATTTAAGTCGATGATGGTGGGAGGATTAGGGGTCACCACTGCCATAGAGCTTGAGAAGGAAGTGAAGAGCCAAGACTCGGCTGTGGATAAGTGAGGGAGGAGACAAGGCGCTGGGCTGCCGTGCAGCTAGAGGGAGTCGCCACCAGACTGCTGAGAGGGAGAGGAGGAGATTTCTGTGCCGCCGCCTGAAGCTCGTACACTGTCCCTAGATGCTGATTCCATCTGCCTCTTGGCCGCCGTCAATTCTCCCATAATCATTCCCTTGTTTTAATATCCACGTGGTTCTGAAACCCCAAAAGCTTCCAAGAAGCTTCTTGGAAGGTTCTAAGGGAAGAAGTTTCATGTGCCTCTTCCATATTTTCCACCACACACACAAGATCACTCTTAAGGGCTCTATATACCCCCTTACCCCCCTCCCCCTCCCCCCCCCCCAAAATTTCCTTGAAGGCCCTTCATGTGGCCTATTTAAGCCTTCCTATTACTCCTTTCCCCCCATGAAAAATTCCTTCTTTAGCCCTTTCATACCTTTGTTCCCCCCCCCCCCCCCCCCCACACACACAAAAAGAAAAGACTCCTCTTTAAGCCCCCACACAAAATCCACTCTTAAGGGTCTTTTGACACCTTCTTCTCCCATACAAAAGCCCTCGTAAGGGTCTTTTACACCCTTTATTTTCCCCTTTCATGTGGGTCCTTAAAAAGCCATTAAGCCCTTTCCCGTGGCTTTAATGGGCCTTACTCGCGGAGGTTTTTAAAACACCCCATTCCCGGGTTTTAAACCCTTTCCGTGGTTTCTCCCCTCCTCCACAGAAGTATCCCTTCAAAGAGCTTCTACGAAAGGAAGGAAAAGAAAACTCATAAAGGATGGTGGAATCTCAAAAGGGAGTTCGCAAAGCCACATCCAAGACGGAAAGGCTGCATTCGCGATGGCTCCTAAGAAAGCCCAAGGCGCAACCGCAAGAGGATTGTCTCCTAGCATCCACGTGGACATCTCACCACAAGTCCAGGTTTTCCTTCCTAATTTTTATTTTATATTGTTATAATTCAATTGTGTGAGAATAATTTTTGGAGATAGGATGCATTTTTAGTCTTAAATACTTAGGTTAATTCTGAAAGAATTAGCTCACGAGACAGAAAAGTTCGGTCATTAGTATTTTTAATACGAACAAAATAAAGTGAGCAGGAGATTGATATGCATTTCTAGCAAGTAGTTTTTGTGCATTTCAATGAATTGAACTTAGATTAGTGTCCATATTTACAAAACGAAATTAAGATAGTGCACTCCATTTAGGCATGGGAGTATAAATTGCATGTCCCATTATTAGGACATATCCTCTTCGCAAATGAGTCATTATGGAAAGTGCTAATAAGCCATAGGAAATTGCAAGGCATGAAATGATTCTTATGTTGCATAACTCTAGTCAATTATCGTTTTTCAACTGCATAATTATTAGTAAAAGGCTGCTTGTTTTAGCATGAATCTTGTTCGCAAGTTATAGGATGATTAATTGAAATTAGGTTATAACCTAACCTATGCTTGATCTTAAAACAAAAAGTTAGGGTTTGAAAATCAACTTACGCGTAGACAATGAGTCATGTGGGGTATGGAAATGATAGCGTAATTATCTTAAAAAATAGATAGGTTAAATTGGCATAAACCCAAACACCAAAAACCGCGGAGTACTCATTTTGAAAAGGGTTGATTCAATGCAACATATCCCAAGGAACTGACTAGGGTTATCACGGTAAAGACATTTACCTAGTCGCATGTATTGCTAAAACTGAAACTCCTATACCCTAAATACTTGTCCACATTCACGGAATGTAGGGACATCAGGACATACTTGCGAGAAAAGGTCTAGGGTTTTTCCCTAAGGGTCTCTTGCTAAAAAGTTGAAACTTGAAACCCTAGGACCGACAATGTCGGCCTAATAAAATCAGGAACGGGTTGTTATATCTAATCATAACACCGTAATTAGAAGACACCGTGATGGGTAGAATAGTTCCATAGTTTGATGCGACACTTGTGCAACAAGTGCAGAGTTGCATGATCTTGTGATTGGATCACAAGGGAATGGTAATTTCCTCAGAATGAGATTGGCATATTCTTACGCAAGTTATCTTGCAAGAGGATGAATAATCGTCCTAATAAAGTATCTTTCTGGGGTAAAGATAATCGCTTGGAAGTAAAGGACCAACCAATAAATTGGAATAACATATGAACTTAAGGGATTGATCAAGTCGGGTCAATAGGGTATGCCCGAACCCAGGATATAGGGGATCTTGCCAAACCGCAATTGATCTCCGATCGAGTGCTAGATGCATTCAGAAAGAAGGATTCACTCCTTAGCAGTTGGCCAACAATAACGACCAATGGAAATGATTGTGCTTGTTACAGATTTAAGAGAACTTTTTTGCTTTGTTTGATCAAAGAATTAAAGGATAAATGGATATCTAATGCTTCAGGTTGAAGGCCTGAAGGGAGAGGCAGCTTCAGTTACCCCCGACTACTTGCCTAACCCTAACCAAGGGGGTTGTTTACTGCCCCGCGAGAGGTCTCTTTGTTGAGCGCTACTTGGAGCAAGAGGACGCTTGGGTGCCAGGGGGCTCTAGCCGTAAATCCCTCGACTTTCAGGCCCTGCACAAGAGGCTAACGTGACTTGGGATTGTATCTCAAGGCCCGCATACTAGTCTACGGGCGGAATCTTGGATTAATAATCCCTATGGATTACTAGATAGCCTTCGGGCGGATTGTGAATAAGCTTACGGGCTGGACTTTATGTATTTCAAAGATAAATATGATAACCTGTTAAAAAGGAACTTGTTTGACATTACTTTTCTATGTCAAGTGCTATGATTACGTGAAGGAATCAGTGCCTAACGGGCTAATTAAGGAAGCTGATTGATACATGTCCAAGTAAATGTGTTAGGTAATTAAATAACTAAAACAACCTGAGGAAAGTACGGTGGATGTGGCCATAGGTCCATCCTACGGATGGGTGGTCCTGGTTGGCCGGAAACTTTTCTCAATCAAGATAGACAGCAGGAAGATCATTCAAAGAATAGGAACATCAAGAGCGTTGACTTGGAGTTATAACTGATCCCGATTTACGTTGTTTTAGGGGAATAGAATGGGACTATGCCTTATGGAAGAGAGGTTGAGCTTCGCATCCCTCTCATTTCCCATTCTCCTTGAGCCAAGTGCAGCGTGAATCCGCCTCGGACCTGGCGTTTCTGCGTAAAGTAGTTCACTCGGGTTTGACGCTAGTTGCCATTAGAAAATGACCAATAGAGAAAACCCTAATTCAGGTCGATCTTAAGTGGGAACGACCGGAATACTTCCACTACGTGGCAGACACGGAAAGTCCTAGATCGCAAACCCCGTAACATTCCATGGGAGTGTCGGGCGGAGCTTTCTAGACATCCTTTCCGATGGACTGCTAAGACGTGTCTTGAAGATGACACATAGACACGTTACAACGAGTTTTACCATCAAACACAAATCCAAACCCTAAGCCATATTTCCAGCAAAATCCCAACATTCCTAAATTTTCCGCTATTACCAATAATGTGTCTAAAGCCAAACCCATAGTCTGTTACAAATGTCATCAACTTGGACATCTAGCAGCGAATTGTCAATCCAAAAAGCCAATTGTACATCAATTATTTGGGAGCGACAGAAGATGAAGAACATGAAGAAATGCCAAATTTCATGGAAGACAATGACGATATCGGTACTATTTCAGATACTTTACCATATATGTGGAATCCCCATTCTTTATTAACGATGAAATATCTTGTGCATGGTAAAGAAAAGTCTGTTTTACATGATGATGGGAGCACACACGACTTTATTTCTGCAAAATTGATCAAAGAATTGAATTTGCATACTCTTTCTACCCATTATCGCATCAAGGCTGCATTCTTAGGCACTAGATATAATGGAACACAAGAAGTGCATGACTTAGAAATTAAAATTGGTGATTATGTTGAACATAGAAATTTCTTAGTTGTATTCTTGCAATCTAGTGACATTATCTTAGGAATGCCTTGGCGTCATCAGTACAATCAGGATATAGATTATTCCACGCATTCAATGAAGATTCATTCTAATGGGAAACAAATCACATTGCATGGTATGCGCACTTTCGATAATCTTTCATTGCTTAGTCATACACAGGCTAAACATGCAGTACGAAAAGGTAGCAAATCCTATTTAATATAGGTGAATGAAATTGAAGCTAAAGAAAATCAGATGCATCCTAATCACGCACAATTTCTTTCACAATTTCAAGATTGTTTTGCTGCTGACTTACCACCTGGCTTACCACCTATATGTCTCGAAGATCACAAAATATACCGAATTCCTCGATCACAACCACCATATAAAGCACCATATAGACATAACCAAATTGAATAGAAAGAAATTCAAGCCCAAGTTGAAGAATTGTTAACCCGAGGACTCATTAGACCTAGTAGTTCTCCTTTTGGTGCATCTGTTCTATTAGTGAAGAAGAAAAATAATACCTATCACATGTGCATTGATTATCATCCCCTAAATAAAATCACTGTTAAGAATAGATATCCGATTCCTATGGTAGATGATCTTATGGACAAGCTACAAGGATCTGCAATATTTAGCAAGATAGATCTTAGATCTGGATACTATCAAATAAGATTGGATACATCTGATATATTCAAAACTGCATTTAGAACAAAATTTGGACACTATGAATTCCTTGTTATGCCTTTCGGTTTAACTAATGCATCAGCCACATTCAATCGTATGATGAATCACATATTTTTGAAGCATCAACATTGTGTCATTGTTTTCTTTGATGACATATTGGTTTTCAGTAGGAATGAGAACGAGCATTATAAACATTTATCTTTGGTTTTCAAATTATTGAAAGAGAATCAATTATATTCTAATCCAGAAAAAAGTGAAATTTTCCAAACACAAATTGAATACCTAGGACATATTGTTTCATTTGAAGGTATTAAAGTTGACCCTAAAAAGATAGAAGCAATTTTGAAATGGCCGATACCTAAAAATGTGCACGAGTTACATTCTTTCTTAGGTCTTGCTAGCTTTTACAGAAAATTTGTGAGAAAATTTTCATTACTTGCATTACCTTTGACAAAATTATTAAAGAAAGGCATTGTGTATCATTGTTCTGACAATCAACAAAAGTCCTTTGATTTAGTGAAACATGCTTTAACTCATGCTCCTGTATTGCAATTACTTGACTTCAATAGACCATTTTTCCTAGTAGTCACTGATGCTAGTGGATCTAGAATATGAGCAGTCCTTATGCAAGATTCTCATCCCATAGCCTACTCTAGCTGCAAACTTAAACCCTTTGAACTTAAGTATTCTACCTATGATAAGCTTTACATCAATGGAAACACTATTTAATGGGATCTGAATTCATGATCAAAACTGACCAACAAAGCATTAAACATCTCCTTAGTCAACCACAAATATCTGACCGACACATTAAATGAGATGCTTTTATTCAAAGTTTTCATCCACTCATACAATATCAACTCGAAAAAGAGAATATTGTTGTCGATGCTTTAAGTAGAAGACTGACTTATTCATAATATCTCTATGATATCTTTTGACTCTCTTCTCCCTATGAAAGATACTTATGACCAAGACCCTAGTTTTCAAGCTCATTGCAAATAATTGGATTCCCATTGATTCATTGTCTTACACTGATGGATTTATGTTTTATGAAAAAAGATTATGTGTAACTGTTTCATTTCGATCATTTGATTTACATGAAATTCATTGTCCCCCATACCAAGGCCATCGAGGAATTAATTCTACTTTGCGTACACTGATTGAAGATTTTTATTGGCCACACATGGAATCTGATGTATCTAACTTTGTATCTAAATGTTTAATTTGCCAAAGAGTTAAACGACACCATGGTAAACAGTATGGTTTATTAATGCCTTTACCAATTCCAGAACGACCATGGAAACAGATCTCAATGGATTTTATCACTGGTTTGCCTAACACTAAAGTTAATCATGACATGATTTGGACTATTGTCGATAGGTTTAGCAAACAAGCATATTTCATTCCATGCAAGAAAACATTAACTGCATCTCAAGCTGTCAATTGTTTTTGAAAACTGTTTTTACTAATCATAGTTTGCCAAAAGTTATTATTTTTGACCGTGATTCTAGATTCTGCAATAATTTTTGGATTACTTTGTTTGCTAATTTAGGAACAAAGATTGATTTTTCATCTGCATTTCATCCTGAAACAAATGGGCAAACAGAAGCTACTAACAGTACCATTTTAGATCTTTTGCGTGCATACACAATTTCAAAACCACAAACATGGAATACACATTTACATTTACTTGAGTTTGCATACAATAACACATCACATACAACTATACAGAAAGCACCATTTGAAATTATTTATGGATATAGATTGTCTACAACTGTTACATCATTGTCAAACAAAGTTCAAGCTACTGATGATATTGCTAACATGCATGCTACTATTTTTGATGAAGTTAAATATGTGATTGCGAAAGCCCAGCAATCATATACAAAACAAGCCAACAAGAAAAGAAAAGCTGAGTTTCAAAGTTGATGATTATGTTTGGTTACGTATTGAAAAGTGTAGATTACAAAGTGTTGACAAACACCCTCTTGTAAAGTTAGCTCTTAGATTCTATGGACCTTTCAAGATCATATACAAAATCAATGACAATGCATTTAAACTCCACAACACTGGAAAATCCACAACATTTTCATATCAGTTTATTGCGACCTTTTAGAGGGCAAATACCTGTACACCCTGTCTATGAAAACCCTCCTTTACTAGAAGAAGAAACTGAAATCCTTCAGCCTGAAACTATTCTAGATATTGACTTTATGACCACTAGAACTGGCCGTAGATATTCTAGATATATGGTTAAGTTTAAAAATCATCATGTTGAAGAGGCCCAATGGATGCACTCTCGAGACCTAAGTGTTTACCCCTCACTGTTGGCTCCACATTGAGCTAATAGCAATTGAGGAGAATTGCTATCCCACACTGCGGGTATGATGCCAGGAGACATATTCCACGGTGGATTCTGAAAAATTATATTTGTTGCCGGGGCTCATTCACAAGGTGAATTCCTTGTGCGAAAAGTCAATGGGGACGCCTCTCCTTTTGGAGCGTCTTGTTAATTTAATGTGTAAGTGGTTGATTCCATAGCGGGTGATTCTGCAAAATACATATTTAAATTAATAGATGTTTATGAGTTTAGAGTGCACACTTGTAATAAATTAAGGTTAGGATTGAGTTCTAACCAATTTATTTATTTTGTAGCTGAAGACTGCTAGGTATTCACTTTTGTCGATTTAATTTTATTATTTTCTAACAATTGTGAATGCTTTAGTTGATGTGTAGAGCAGGCAGCGGTAGCGTTGGGAAGCACTGGGCGATAGCGTGTATTCAAGTTATTTAGAAGAAATTATCATTTTTAATGGGCGCGCATCTTAGGCGTGACACCAATATTTATTTTGATGCACTTATTTGTTGAAGCTCGTGACATTTATTTATTATTTTATATACGCATGGGTGCATAATTTAAATATTTGTTTTTGGACATTGTATTTGGGCATAGTCAGACTCTTTGGATGCCCAATAGCTTTAATTCTTTAGTGGGACAAAAGCAAACACAAAAGATAAAGCATGCTAATTGTAAATTGGGCTATTTTTGAGATTGGAGATGAATAATATATCAAATACATGCTTTGTGGAGTGCTCACACAAGGCATAGGGGGAGATTGTACCCAATTAGTCTTTTGCTTCATGTCGTGCAAGTCTTCTCTCTTGTTTTTTGTGCAAAAGTAGAGTTCTTTTGTTCTTGGGGACCTTCCGGCACTCGCTATACACACATACAACATCTGATCTGTGCACCAATATCATTGCTTAGGACTTTGGCAATAGTATCATTCTCTGAATGAGGGAACACATTTCTCATTGTAGTAGATTGAAGCATATATCCGTCTATGATATTGTCCACTTCCTTTGGTTAATTGGTGAATTGGTTTAACTAATCAGATGCACTAACGTGTTTCTTTGGTTTTTAAAGTGGGCCCAATCTCCAAAGTTTTTGTGAGCTTCCTCTTTATGTTTTGATTCTTCTTCTCCAAGTCCATAACTTCAGACTGTAACTCCATATTCCGCACATGTGTAGCATACATAGAATCTTAATTGATAAGCATTGCTTGTTGTAGGATCTGGTTCTCCCTATCCTTCTCAGCCACTAATCTATTCTTTTTCATCAAAGACTGCATATTCCCTTGTAATCTTGTCTGCATATTTGTCAAGGCTTGATGAACCCCTGCTAATCCTTGTGTGACAAGTCTGTATGTGTATCCATACAATCCTTCATTGCCTTCTAAAAGAAACTTTACAAATGATGTAAGCCCTTCAAATTGTGGTGGCCTTTGAGTGACTAGATCGGGTGTATAAATGCACCCATCAACGCAAAGGTCCATTTTTCCCTGCATTTTTTTCTTGTTGCATCCTGTATCTTATTGCATCATCCCTTTCCACAATTCTTTTGAACATTGGTGCATATTCATCCTCCAATTGAAAGTGAATATCTCTCTTTCTCTTGGTACGTCCTGCACCTACATATCCTGCAAAGAAAAATATATGCCAATTTCAACTTGGATTAACATTCAAATCACACAATTACACCCCTTTGATTCACTTTATCTGTGTTCTTTTTTACGTAGTTGGATATTGTCTCTTTCTCTTGATTCCAGTTATGATAGACCCTAATCAACCCTTAATCAACATGTAATCTTAATCTACCTCTAATTAGCATCAAATCTTATCTTCTGTTCTATCCAAAATATTCTCTCTCTCTCTCTCTCTCTCTCTCTCTCTCTCTCTCTCTCTCTCTCTCTCTCAAAACAACAATTGATTCAAAGATATCTAAACACATTTATACAGAAGCTTGGGTAGTGGAGAACAATAGCATTATCGTATCTTCTACCCTAATTTACTCTCTATCACTCTATCACTTATTTTCTTAGTTCATATCATATAGACCTCTCTCTTTTCCCCCCTTCTCTCTCTCTCTCTCTCTCTCTCTCTCTCTCTATGAATTGATGCTTAAGGGCTCAACAACAACTGTGAAGAATAATAACATCACATAGATTTAGAAAATTAAGATACCTCCATTATCACTTGATTGCTTGTAGTATAGACTGTTTAAGAGGAAAATATCTTATAGCATCGTATTGAAGAGGGAGATTACTTGTAGCAAGGTAGATAGTGTTGTAGATAGAGATTATTTGATTTCAGCAAATGGTATCAAAAGCACTCTTGAGATTGCTTGTAGCACGATAGAGAGTGTTGTAGATATTACTGAGTGATGCTTTAGAAGAATTCGTATGCAAGTAACCATATTTTGGAGGGAAGGAGAAGAGTACACAAAATTTGGGACAAAATTAGAGCTTAGAGAGAGGGAATGAAAAAATGCCAAGAAATAGGCATATACTTGTCCAAAAAAGATAAACATTTAGAAGGAAACTATTGAGTCAAAAAGGTGTATTGGGAAAAAAATAATCTTAAAATATGATGTGTACGTCATTCAATATAATTTTTGAACATCCACTCTTTTAAGAAGCGAGAATGGGAATGATTCTAATATATTTTCATGTTGAAAAGTGATGAGGGCATTAAAGAGTCGTATATTAATGATTGGCTCTGTTTTTAGGGAAAATAGAATTGTATTTTTTTAGTTATGAGGATTTTGAGAAAAAGTGACCTTATCCTACATTTTGGGAATAAAATAATAGGTGAAATCTATATAAAATATGAATATGAGATCTGCTTGATTGTAGAAGATATCTTATTATAATATTAATTTGGAATCTCCTTTTAGAGAAAAAGAGAGGTGAGAGAAACCCCTTAAGGGGCAAAAAAGAGAGTCCACATTTCTCCTAATGGCTTTCTTACTTTGATTGACCTATGTGGACTTAGACTACTTCCAAATGCCTTAGCATTTTCTTTGCATTCATCATATTAGGTGTCTTAATAGATGGAATCCAAAACTCTTCATCCAAGCTTTTCTCAGAACCATCTGAATCCACATCAACATGAGAGAAAGCTTATGATACATTAGTTATAATAGGTGAGTCCCCAACCTTCTCCTTACCTTTCCTTGATACTAGCGATATACTTGAGGAAGTGATCTATGTCGTAATCTACCACTCTAAGGTCTATCAACAGATCCATGATTAGAAGATTCATGTGGCTCACTTAATATCTATGACTATTGACCTATTTTGTGCACATCTACACTCTCATGCACACCAGCTGTAATATTCCTGCATATGAATCTCCTCTTAAGTTAGATAATAGCAATTTTTTTAAAAAAATTATCCCCTCCCTTCCCCAGCCGACGGTCGTGCTGGAGGAGAGGGAGGGGAGGCACGATGACTGTGCACCATGCTGGAACTCATGGAAGACTTGATGCTCATGCATCAGGCCGCGTGGAGGGAGGGAGGTACCTCTCCCTCCACCTATAAAAACCATGGCTATTTCAGGGAGAAGGGAGGGGCTGGATGAGAGGACGGCGCCAGACTATGGGAGGCATTGGAGCTGCGACAGGCTGCGTAAGGCGTGAGAGGAGGGAGAGGTCGTCAAGCTGTGCCAGAAGGTGGGAAGGAAGCGAGAGGCTGTCAAACTGCAAGAGGTCGTCGCCTTGAGAGGAGGAGCTCAGACAATCATGGAGAGAGAGAGAGAGAAGAGGTCGCTGACGTCGCTAGCTGTGGAGGGCGTCGACTTCACTACGCCACGGCCGGGCTATTACTGTTGACGCCGCCTGCTGTCGTGGAACTAACAGCCACCATCAAGCCTTCCTAGTCATCCGTCTCCACGTCGCCACGTAGCTGTCAGAAGCTGTTAGAAGCTTCTAAGGGGGCTTCTCTAAGCCCCCCTTCCCATTGGATCTCCATAAGTCCATATTACCCCCGGGATTTAAAGCCCCCTTCCCACCAATCATCTTTATCCCCCCCCCCCCCCCCCCCCCCCCCCGGCCTTCGAAGAGGAAGCCTATAAGGCCTTCCCATTAGTTCCCCAATAAGCCCTTTTCGGGACTTTGAAGGCGAGGAAGCTACAAAGCCCTTCCTACCAATCATCCCTAGTTCGGGATTTGAAAAGAAGAGGAGAAAGCCTATAAAGTCCCTTCTCACTAGATCCCCCAATAAGCCCATCCTTACCCTCGGGTCTTTGTGGAAAAGAAGAGGGCTTCCTTAGACCCCCTCCCCATTGGATTCCACATAAGTCTGTTCCTACCCCTTTTTCCCCTGGAATTTGAAGGAGAAGAATAGCTCTCAAGCCTCCGTTGCTGCAAGGGCTTTGAAGGAGAAGAATAGCTCTCAAGCCTCCGTTGCTGCAAGGGCCTTCACAAGAACACTAAGGCCTTCCAAAGCCAAATTCTACAAGTCGGTACTTCTGTCAAGGAACCGTACCTCAAAGGGAATGGCCCATACGAAGGAGACGGCCAGAAATCATAATGCTGCAAACTAAGGCAAGTAATTCAAATCTGTGAAGGCTAACCGGAGGTCGAAATCACGATGGCCCCTAAAAAGTCACAAGGCGCAACCGCAGGAGGATCATCTCCTAACATTCATGTGAACATTTCACCGAATCCACAAGTCCAAGTTTTTACTAATTTTGATTCCACGCAAAAGCATTGCATTAATCATGATAACTTCATGGATTAGGAAGCACCTATGCATGCTTAAAATCACCTAGTCAAGTTAAATGCAACTGGAAATAAATCGACTATTCGAACAATGATTAGAATTAGTTCATGACATGAAATTGGGTCATTGGTATTTTCCATATAAAGATATTGTCTATCCATTTAACGTCCTTAATAGTATGTTGCCTTGTCGTGCATGTCAAAGTGACGGCCTAGAACACCTATTGCCTATCATTAAGGTTGAAATTATTAAAGTGCTCCTTTGACTAGGCATGGAAAGATTAATTGCACGTCGCATTTTTAGACAAATCTTCATTGAATGATTCATTAGGGAAAGTCCTTAACCCTGTAGGAAATAGAAGAGCGCGGAAATGACTCTAGGAATTTGCGTGTGGCATGTGATTGTAAATTGGAATAGGTCAACTCTAGTTTTTTTTTGCATGAATTTCACTACGTTGTAGTCAGGAAAGGAGTGCATGTTGCACATTTGTCATATGAAAAATTTCATTCATCAAGAGTTGTATTTAGGGAAAGGCTGCATGGTTTATTGAAGCATGAAATCTTAAAAGAATTGTGGGCATGATTCTTGAATGCAAGTCCTAGTAGGATCAATGGAACTTATACCGAGATTTAACATGCGTTTTGATCTTAACAAGAAAAGTTAGGTGTTGAGATATCGAGCTCCACTCGTGATACGCCAGGGTGACCGTTGTGTATTTATGTCACCGACTTGTCAGTTGCAGATGCGGTTGGTACACCGCCCCTGAATAATAGCTACATGATAGCTATCCTTATCTACTCTAGTTCGTGGCTCAGTTAGTATGCCACCTTAGTTAGTTGAGTTTGGTTTGAGACCCATATAGAGGGTTCTTCTATTTCTTTGTACTTGAGTTCTTTTGGCTTACACAACTAAGAAGAGGAAAACTGTTTTCAGCCTCCACCCTTGTGTGTCCTCCCCCATTGTGCAAGCAAGAAAGCTTCAAGCGAGACTCCTTCCTTCTCTCCCACAATCTTGACATGGTATCAGAGCCTTGTTCATGGTAAGGAGCTCAAGAAAGCAAGCCAAGCTCACGGTGTTCTGGTTGAGACGCCCTTCGCGGTGAAGCAAGAGGGCAGTATATGCTGCGGGAAAGAGCTTTAGCTCTTGGCGACCCTGTTTTTTTTATTTGAGGCCATTTCGGGGCCTGTTTTGGAGGCGGAAGTTTTCTGCACGCACTCAGGAAAAGGCTCAGTTTTATGCTGTTTAGCCACTGTTCTACAGGTCGGTGAAAAGTTACTGTAGAAATTGCATCGTATGCTTGTGCGCAGAGACATTGGGAGTTTTAGAATCATCCTTGGTTCCTGTTTATGCAAAATCGTCACTAGGAAGTGACTGTGTGGTCAAATACCACTTTCGCCAGTTTTGCAGATTTGCCCTTGTGAGGGTGCAGCTGAGTTTTTGTAGTGACAGAATTTTTTGCAGTGTTTTGTAATGGCGTCTGATTCTCTTTCACAGATTGTCACTGAAAAGCTTGACAAAAACAACTTCCAAGCATGGAAGTTTAGAATGACGAATTTCCTTATGGGAAAAGGATATTGGGAATTTGTTGCAGGAAATGAAGAAGAACCAGTTCTTCCTGATGTTCCCAATCAACAGCAAATGCAGGCATTTAAAGCATGGCATGAGAGAGCCAGGAAAGTTATGTATTGGCTATCTATCAGCATTTCAGACTCTATGATTGTGCATATTCAGGATGCAAGTACGCCAAAGGAGGCATGGGATACTTTGTCAAAAATGTATAGCACAAATACGCAAGCCAGGAAAATGCAGCTCAAGCAAGAGTTGCACAATGTGCAAAGAGAAAATATGAGCATCAACGACTACCACATGAAGGTGAAGAAGATTGCAGATGCACTTGCTTCCATTGGGTCACCAGTGGAAGATGATGATTTAGTTTCTGTGACCTTGAATGGTCTAGGAAAGGATTATGCACAGTTTCGGACATCCATTTCAGTTCGTGAAAGATTTCCTGATTTTGAGGAGTTGATTGCTCTTCTAATTTCTGAGGAACAGAGAAATGGTGGTGCATCTTCTTCAGGAGGAACTTCAAAAGAAGCTGTCTTCTACTCAAATGCTGGAAGAGGTAGAGGCAGAGGTAGAGGAGGCCGATTTGGAGGCCGTGGCAGAAATCAGAATATGCAGCAAACTCAAGAAAACCAGTCCTATGGAGGAGGACGTGGTAACTCTAGAGGCAGGGGGAGCCAAAGAGGTCGTGGTGGATGGCAAAGAGGCCAAAATGCAAACAGTAATGTTGAATGCTACTACTGTGGTAAAATGGGTCATATGGCTAAAGACTGCTATAAAAAGCAGAATGACATCATGAATGGAAAACTGCAACAAGGGAATTATGCATCTTCTAGTAGACAGGGTGATGACAGAAATGAGCATTTGTTCATGGTGCAGCACATGAACAATTCTATGACAAGTGCAGAAGAAAGCAATGATGTATGGTATGTTGACTCGGGTGCATCAAACCACATGACAGGTCATGCAGAATGGATGGAGGATGCAAGGAAAATGGAAAAACCAGGATTTGTGGAGACTGGTGATGATACTGCACATCCTATTGTGCAGATTGGAAAAATTCCCTTGTCTATGTAGGGTGGGAAAAAGAAATACCTGTCCGATGTATTTCATGTCCCAAATATCACCAAGAATCTGGTTTCAGTTGGTCAAATGGTTGAACAGGGCTTGCAGGTCAGATTTAATCCTCATGGATGCTTTGTTGAGGATATGAAAAATAAAGGTCACTTGATAGCAAAAGGAAAGAAGAAGGGCAGAATGTTTACATTGGATGCAGACATGTCTGAATTGAGTGCAGCAATGTTTGCACATGGGACCGGTGTAGTTGCAGATATTGATATCTGGCATAAACGCATTGGTCATGTTAATGTACAGCGACTTAAATCAATGCAGGCCCAAAATATTGTTGCAGGATTGCCCAAATTCAAGGTTGCAGAAATGCATAAGGTATGTGAAGCCTGTCAGTTTGGAAAACAGGCAAGGAAACCATTTCCTAGACATGTTCAAGAGAGTGAGAAGCCATTGGAATTAATTCACTCTGATGTGTGGACAACTAAAGCTGCGTCTCTTGGAGGCTGTCATTATTTTGTCAGTTTTATTGATGACTATAGCAGAAAAGTTTGGGTGTATTTTATGAAAAAGAAAAGTGAAGTTTTTGGGCATTTCAAAACTCTTAAAGCTATGGTTGAAAAAGAAACAGGCTTGCAGATAAAATGCCTAAGGTCAGATGGAGGGGGAGAGTACCTCTCAAATGAGTTTGCAAAGTTCTTGCAGGAGCATGGCATAAAGCAACAATATTCATGCAGTTATACCCCACAACAAAATGGAATTGCAGAAAGGAAAAACAGGCATATTGGAGAGGTATCTCGTGCCATGCTCAATGAAAAAGACTTGCCAGATTTTTATTGGGCTGAAGCAGTTGCTACAGCAGTCTACATAATGAACAGGACTCCCACTGCAGCAATACATGGAATGACTCCAGAGGAGAGGTATACTGGTAGGAAACCAGATATTTCTCATTTGAAAATTTTTGGTTGCATTGCCTATGTACACGTGCCAGATGAGCTGAGATCCAAGTTGGATCCAAAAGCTGAGAAGTGCATCTTTATTGGTTACTCTCTGCAGCAAAAAGGGTATAGATGCTATAACCCTTCTACTCGTAAGTTTACAGTGAGCAGAGATGTTATTTTTGATGAGATGAGTAGCTGGTATAAACCAGTAAATGTGATTGATGATGAAGATGCACAAAATGGTAATGCTACACAGAATTCACAGCAGCAGTCACAAAATATTAGTGGACCTGGAGCGTCCTCTAGCAGTGGTTCACATTCTTCGCCATGGACAGGCAGATTGAGATCAGGAGAATCTTCTCAAAGCAATGCAGATAGTGGTATGCAGGTATCACGAAAAGGAAAAGAGAAGGTTGATCAGCCCATGTTTGATGTGAATGCAGGTCACTCTTATGTGGATGGTGAATCCAGTGGCTCAGAACAGAGCATTGATGATGAGTTGGGTATTCCTTCTATTGTTACACCTGGAGTAAGGAAGACCAGGGATGTTTTGAGAGCACCTGGGAGTGAACCTACTTTGCGCAGGTCTACAAGAGCTAGGTATCCTGTGGATAGGCTGAAATATGATGGATTTACAGCCATTCACTATGCATATATGGTCAAAGTGATACAGGAACCAGAACCCACATCTTTTGAGCAAGCCATGGGAAAAGAAAAATGGGAGAAAGCCATGGATGAAGAAATGGATGCCTTGGAAGCAAATGCTACATGGGAGTTAGTACCTTTGCCTAAAGGTAAGAATGCAATTGGCTGTAAGTGGGTTTATAAGGTGAAGCACAATGCTGATGGTTCTGTGAACAGATACAAGGCAAGATTAGTAGTCAAGGGGTATGCACAAACATATGGCATTGACTATGAAGAAACATTTAGTCCGGTTGCAAGGATGGCAACCGTAAGAGCAGTCATTGCTATGGCTGCATCAAAGGGATGGTCTTTACATCAGATGGATGTAAAGAATGCCTTCTTGCATGGTGATTTGCAAGAAGAGGTCTATATGGAGCAGCCGCCAGGTTATGTGCATGCTGTTCATTCTGAGTTTGTTTGCAGGTTGAAGAAAGCCTTGTATGGCTTGAAGCAAGCACCTAGAGCATGGTCTGACAAGATAGGACAGTATCTTGTCACTATTGGCTTTCAGATTTCCAAGGCAGATTTCTCACTTTATGTGAGAAAAACAGAGAAAGGTATTATGCTGCTTGTCATTTATGTTGATGATTTGATTATGACAGGTGACAGTGATGAAGATATCCTTCATGTGAAAATGCTATTGAAGCAGAAGTTTGAGATGAAGGATTTGGGAGAGCTGCGTTATTTCTTGGGCATTGAGGTGATTAGATCACCAAGTGGGATACAGCTCTTGCAGAGGCAGTATGGATTGGACATGCTGTCCAAATATGGGATGACAGGCTGTAAGCCTATTTCAGTTCCTTTGGAGCAAAATGTGAAGCTGAGCACAGATGCAGGTGAGCTTCTAGAAGACCCTACTATGTACAGACGCATAGTAGGAAGTTTGATTTATATGACTATTACCAGGCCAGATTTGAGCTATGCTGTTGGATTGGTAAGTCAGTTTATGCAGGCTCCAAGGAAACCACATTTGGATGCGGCTAGACGCATACTTAGGTTTGTGAAGTCCACATTGCAGTATGGACTATTTTATGAGACTAGGGTTCAGATACAGTTGCATGGATACACTGATGCTGATTGGGCTGGTAGTATTTCTGATAGACGATCTACCAGTGGATATGTGTTCTCTTTTGGGAGTGCTGCAGTCACTTGGAGCAGCAAGAAACAGCCTACAGTTGCCTTGTCGAGCACAGAGGCTGAGTACAGGGGTGCAGCAATGGCTGCATGTGAGGTAGCTTGGTTGCATAAGCTACTTTATGATATGCATCAGTCTACAGATGGGCCAGTTGTCATTTATTGTGACAACATGAGTAGTATACACTTGGCAAATAACCCAGTCTATCATGCTAGAACAAAGCACATTGAGGTGCATTATCACTATGTGCGAGAGAGGGTTTTATTAGGTCTTATTGATCTAGTTTATGTCAGCACAGAGGATCAGGTAGCTGACATATTCACGAAGGCATTGGGCGCAGAGAAGCTGCGCAAGTTCAGAGACCTGCTTGGTGTGCAGGAATTGGGATTGAGCTCGAGGGGGAGTGTTGAGATATCGAGCTCCACTCGTGATACGCCAGGGTGACCGTTGTGTATTTATGTCACCGACTTGTCAGTTGCAGATGCGGTTGGTACACCGCCCCTGAATAATAGCTACATGATAGCTATCCTTATCTACTCTAGTTCATGGCTCAGTTAGTATGCCACCTTAGTTAGTTGAGTTTGGTTTGAGACCCATATAGAGGGTTCTTCTATTTCTTTGTACTTGAGTTCTTTTGGCTTACACAACTAAGAAGAGGAAAACTGTTTTCAGCCTCCACCCTTGTGTGTCCTCCCCCATTGTGCAAGCAAGAAAGCTTCAAGCGAGACTCCTTCCTTCTCTCCCACAATCTTGACATTAGGGTTATTGCAAATTTAGGGGTACGTAGAAGCAATGAATTGCGTGTTTACGTGAATTGTGAGATGTTACAAATAGCTTTCTCCTTTAAGATCAAGTTAACATCTCTAGGGATGGTTCGTCCTTGTCACAAGACAAGTAGATCGAATTATCTAAATAGCCTAACCCGCAAGGGATTCGCATAGGATGGCTCAACCGATACGATAAATAGACCAAGTGCTAACTAGGGTTTAGCACGTTAAGGACTTTCACGCACTTGTTACCAAGACGAACCCTTGAACCAAAGGTTCTACCCACATTCACGGAATGTAGGGACAATTGGACGCTCATGCATAAAACGATCTAAGGTTTCTACCCTAAGGATCACTCGTTCAAATGATGAAACTTGGATTGAGTTGGAATCCCTAGGGCCAAACATTGTCGGCCTAGTGTGTTTAGGAATGGGTTGGGTAAGAAGACACCCTAAACCCTGCTTCTCGTCTGGAGATAATTCCGTGACCAGAAAACGCCGTTCAATGGGTGAAATGATCCCATGGAATAGATGCGATACTTGTGCAATAAGTTGCAACGTCGCATAGACTTGTGGTTTGTTCACAAGAGAGTTTTGCCAATTCTTGGAATGAGGTTGGCAAGTTCTTGCGCAAGTTTAACTTGCAAGAGGATGAGTAGTTATCCTGTTATATCACCTTTCTTGGGAAAATTTGCCAAGATAAGGGCAGTTAGGTATTTGCTTGGAAGCAAATGATCAATTAATAAATTGGAGTGACATGGTCGCCAGGATTTACTGTTAATAAAACCTAAGGTATTGGTTAAGTTGGGTTAACAGGGTATGGCCCTAACCCAAGGACAAAAAGGTGAACAAACAAACCCTTGGGGATCTTGCCAAGTCGCAATTGATCCCGGATCGAATGCTGGATGCATTCGGAGAGAAGGATTCACTCCTTAACAGTTGGCCAAATAAACGACCACTGGAATTGATTGTGCTTGTAATAGTTTAGAAAACACTGTTTGCATTGTTTGCTCAAAGAACTAAAGGATGAAATGATATCTAATGCTTCAGGTTGAAGGCCTGAAGGGAGAGGCATCTTCAGTTACCCCCAACTGCCCGTCTGACCCTAACCAAGGGGGTTATTGACCGCGCTGGGAATGTGGACCGAACCCGCCGCGAGAGGTCTTTCCGTTGAGCTCTACTTGGAGCAGGAGGACGCTTGGGTGCCAGGGGGGGCTCTGGCCATAAATCCCTCGCCTTCCGGGTCCTGCACAAGAGGCTAACGTGACTCGGGATTGGATCTCGAGGCTTGCATACTAGTTTACGGGCGGAAGCTTGGAATAGTGATCCCTGGGGATTACTGGATAGCCTTCAGGCGGATTATGGACAAGCCTACAAGTGGAACTCCTTGTATTTCAAAGATAAAATGATGAAATGATAATAAAGAATTTGTTTGATATTATTTTTCTATGTCACGTGATAAGATTACGTGAAGGAACCAGTGCTTAACATGATTAATTAAAGAAGCTGATTGTTATATGTCAAATTAATGTGTTAGATAATTACATAACTAAAACAAACCGAGGAAAGTGTGGAGGATGGACCATGGGTCCGTCCTACGGTTGGGTGGTCCCGGTTAACCGGGAACTTTTCTCAAAAATCTCGAAGAACAGCAGGATGATCATCATCATCAAAACGAATAACGAAAGCAATGACCTAGAGTTATGTCTTAACCGATTTACGCTGTTTTAGGGGAACGGAATGGGACTATGCCTTATGGCACAGAGGTTGAGCTTTGCATCCCCCTCGTTTCCCATTCTCCTTGAACCAAGTGCAGCATAAATCCGCTTCGGAGCTGGCATTTCTACGTAAAGTAGTACGCTTGGGTCCGACGCTAGTTGCTGCTAGATAATGACCAATCAGGATAACCTTGATTCAGGTCGATCCTAAGTGGGAACGGCCAGGATACTTCCGCTACGTGGCAGACGCGGGAAGACCTAGATCGCAAATCCCGTAACATTCCATGGGAATGCCGGGCGGAGCTTTCTAGACATCCTTTCCGATGGACTGATAAGACGTGTCCTGGATGATTCTAGTGGACACATTACAGTTGGTATCAGAGCCAACCAACAACGGACTTGTTTTTAAGAAATTTTAATAAGAAAAAGTAAAGCAAATGTTACTGTCCCAAACATTTCCTTACTTTCAATGCTGTCTTGCAGAATTATGAAGCATGGAACAGGTTCTTAGTGTTCCGAGTCATGTTTATGACCGCGATGCATTCCACGGATTATCGACAAAGGGTTGAGATGATGAACATCCTAGACCGCATTTACAATCCATCGCCTGTGTACGTGGAACGGAGATGGATGGGTGTTTCAGGGATCTATTATATAGCTGCCCATCGACCTGCGTACCTTCAAATTAACTTGAAGAGAATCAAGTGGATGGAGGATTTGAAGATCGTGAAGCTGTTCGTCTTTGTTGAGGCTCACACAAACGCGACCCTATAGGTCGGAGGTCGAAGGGTTAACCAGAATAAGTATGTGTACGGGGAAGTGATTCAAAGAATCCCTGCCGACCGAATCAAGGTTTTGGGACGTCATGAGAAGAATGGATATCAAAGGAAAAGATACCTTAATCTTCCAATGAACTATCGATTCCTGAAAATCGATGACCCCAATCCGTACTACTACTCAGTTCCTGTAGCTGAATGCAACAACATCTTATTCTCCTCGAATTAATGTATTAACTTGTTCCATCGCCCCAAGAAATAATTGTACCTCGAAAGGGCTATGCTCATATGAATGGAATAATTTTTTTAAAAAAAATCAACGATTATCTTGACTGTGAATATTGATAAAGAAATAAAGTGATTTGGTCACTTGGCTAAAGGAATACGCGGACGTAGTTCCTGAAAAGTTAACAGAACTCCCGCTTCAAAGAGAAGTAGATCATGAGATCAAGCTAGTAATAGGAGCTGCGCTAATTGCGAAGAGACCCTAAAGAATGTCTATACCGGAAGCAATTGAGCTGAAAGGAACAACTCAAGCAACTGCTAGATCAGGGCTACATCCATCCTAGCAGTTCACCTTGGGAAGCACCAGTACTGTTCTAGAAAAAGAAAGATGGAACACTTCGACTATGTATTGATTACAGTGGGTTGAATCAATCAACAATCAAGAACAAATATCATATTCCTAGAATAGATGAGCTTCTTGATAGTCTTCAGGGTGCCAAGAACTTCTCCAAGATTATCTTAGGTCTGGTTACTATCAGATAAGAATCAAGGAAGAAGATACCCCAAAGACAACCTTCAACACTAGATATGGACACTTTGAGTTCTAGTTATATCATTAGGGCTTACGGATGCGCCTGCCACCCTCAATAGGTTAATGCAGGATATCTTTAGACCATATCTTGATAACTTCGTGCTCGTCTTCTTTGATGACACTCTAGTCTATTCCTAACAGGAAGGAGATCATGAACCCCAACTTCGGATTTTCCTTGAGACAAGGAGGTCACACAAGCTGTATGCTAAGATGACGAAATGTGCATTCCTCAAACATCAGATTGGTTATCTGGGATTCATAGTATCATCAGAAGGAATATCAGTAGACCCAGCCAAGGTCAGAGATGTGCTTGAATGGCCAATACCAGTATCCGTCAAAGAGATACGTAGCTTTCTTGGATTGACAGGATGGTATAGGGTCTTCATAAAAAACTATGCTTTGATTGCAGCACCTCTTACAGACTTACTAAAGAAGCAGACTTCCATTACATGGTCAACTTCCGAACAAGATAGCTTCGACAAATTGAAGCAAAGTTTGGTATCAGCACCTATTCTAAAACTCCCTGACCTCAATAAGGAGTTGGAGATAGTAACTGATGCTAGCATTCTTGCCTTGGGGTGTGTACTTATGCAGGAAGGTCATCCAGTAGCATACTCTTCAAGGAAATTAAAGAGTCATGAAAAGAATTATGCCACGCATGATCTGGAATTACTAGCTGTCATCCATGCTCTAAAGCTTTGGAGACACTACCTGTTGGGTAACAAGTTTACTCTAGTAACTGATCATAAGAGTCTCAAATGGATTTTTACCCAGAACGAGCTCAACATGAGGCAACGTCGGTGGATTGAAGTATTGGAGGAATATGATTTTGAAATCAAGTACCGACCAGGGAAAGAGAATGTAGTTGCTGATGCACTCAGTCGCAAGGCATTCCTAAATTCCCTAATCTTGCAAAATCCATCAACGGCCAGATCTCTGGCTACAAAGGTATCTATGCCAAACAACCCTATACTTGAACTAGCTAGAGAGGAAGCATGCCATGATTTGGCCTACCAAACAAGGATAAAGGAAATATCTACCAAGGAGCAGAATCAGAAGTTGCAAGCTAAGTATCAGGAATTTTCCATTGATAATGGACTTGTCTACTACAGAACAAGGCTGTGTATACCAGCAAGCTAGTCACTTAAGCAGAAGATATTATGGGAAGCTCATGATTCTCCTTTCGCAGGACATCCTGGCTATGCTAAAACTCTTAATGCAGTTAGGAAGAGCTACCATTGGGAGAGGCTTAAAGGTGATGTTCTCAAGTATGTCACTGAGTGTTTGTCTTGCCAACGTATCAAAGATGAACATGTCATGAAGCCAGGGAAACTATAACCGCTTGACATTCCCCAAATGAAATGGGAATTCATCAGTATGGATTTTGTTGTGGGCTTACCCCAAGTCCAAGGAGGATACAATTCCATTATGGTTGTGGTTGACATGCTTACCAAGGTTGCACACCTGATTCCAGTAAAGACAAACTATAAAGCCTCCGACATTGCAAGATTGTTTATCAAGGAGATATTCAAGCTACATGGGTTACCTAGAAGAATCATTAGTGATCGAGATTCTCTCTTCACATCACACTTCTGGGGAGCTATCTTTGAAGCTATTGGGACTCAACTCTGTTTTAGCACCGCCTACCATCCCCAAACGGATGGCCAAACAGAGCGAGTAAATCAAGTCATCGAGGATATGCTTAGGGCATACTGCTGTCGAGAGCCGAAGAGGTGGATTCAATTCTTGCATTTGGTTGAATTTGCCTACAATGCTTCTTACCAGCAGAGCATTCAAATGACCCCTTTCCAGGCATTGTATGGTCATCATTGTCGAAGTCCCCTAAACTTTTCTGATCCAACCTTAAGAGTTGAAGCTTCAAGACAAATGTTGGAGGACATGGATGATCAAATAAGGTCAATAAGACAAGACATACAAGCGGCCAAGGATAGGCAAAAGGCATACGCAGATTTGAAACGTCAAGATAGAGTCTTCGAAGAAGGAGACATGGTCTTCATTCGTGTACACCCTAAAAAGAGTTCTCTATCCCTAGGAGAATGCAAGAAGCTAAGTCCAAGGTATTGTGGGCCGTACAAAATCCTCAAATGCCTAGGACCCAATGCTTATAGATTGCAACTCCCTGAGAACCTAAAGGTTCACAATGTATTCCATATCAGCCTATTGAAAAAATATGTACCCAACCCTAATCATGTACTTGATGACCAACAAATTGTAATGCCTAGTCAAGGAGTCCTTGAACTAAGGCCGAATAGGATCTTAGATGTTAGAGAAAGACAGTTGAGATCCAGAACCTTGAGAGAATGCCTCGACCAGTGGAAAAATTATCCAGAAGAGGATGTCACTTGGATAGATGAAAGCACTCTCAACCATCAATATCCCCAGTTTGTCTTGAGATGAGGACATCTCGATTCCTCCAAGGGGGAGAGAATGTAATATTCCCGCACATGAATCTCCTCTTAAGTTAGATAATAGCAATTTTTTTAAAAAAAATTATCCCCTCCCTTCCCCAGCCGACGGTCGTGCTGGAGGAGAGGGAGGGGAGGCACGATGACTGTGCACCATGCTGGAACTCATGGAAGGCTTGATGCTCATGCATCAGGCCGTGTGGAGGGAGGGAGGTACCTCTCCCTCCACCTATAAAAACCATGGCTATTTCAGGGAGAAGGGAGGGCTGGACGAGACGATGGCGCCAGACTATGGGAGGCATTGGAGCTGCGACAGGCTGCGTAAGGCGTGAGAGGAGGGAGAGGTCGTCAAGCTGCGCTAGAAGGTGGGAACGAAGCGAGAGGCTGTCAAACTGCAAGAGGTCGTCGCCTTGAGAGGAGGAGCTCAGACAATCATGGAGAGAGAGAGAGAGAAGAGGTCGTTGACGTCACCAGCCGTGGAGGGCGTCGACTTCACTACGCCACGGCCGGGCTGTTACTATTGACGCCGCCTACTATCGTGGAACTAACAGCCACCATCAAGCCTTCCCAGTCATCCGTCTCCACGTCGCCACGTAGTTGTCAGAAGCTGTTAGAAGCTTCTAAGGGGGCTTCTCTAAGCCCCCCTTCCCATTGGATCTCCATAAGTCCATATTACCCCCGGGATTTAAAGCCCCCTTCCCACCAATCATCTTTATCCCCCCCCCCCCCCCCCCCCCCCCCCCCCCCGAGCTTCGAAGAGGAAGCCTATAAGGCCTTCCCATTAGTTCCCCAATAAGCCCTTTTCGGGACTTTGAAGGCGAGGAAGCTACAAAGCTCTTCCTACCAATCATCCCTAGTTCGGGATTTGAAAAGAAGAGGAGAAAGCCTATAAACTCCCTTCTCACTAGATCCCCCAATAAGCCCATCCTTACCCTCGGGTCTTTGTGGAAAAGAAGAGGGCTTCCTTAGACCCCCTCCCCATTGGATTCCACATAAGTCTGTTCCTACCCCTTTTTCCCCTGGAATTTGAAGGAGAAGAATAGCTCTCAAGCCTCCGTTGCTGCAAGGGCTTTGAAGGAGAAGAATAGCTCTCAAGCCTCCATTGCTGCAAGGGCCTTCACAAGAACCCTAAGGCCTTCCAAAGCCAAATTCTACAAGTCGGTACTTCTGTCAAGGAACCGTACCTCAAAGGGAATTGCCCGTACGAAGGAGACGGCCAGAAATCATAATGCTGCAAACTAAGGCAAGTAATTCAAATCTGCGAAGGCTAACCGGAGGTCGAAATCACGATGGCCCCTAAAAAGTCACAAGGCGCAACTGCAGGAGGGTCATCTCCTAACATTCATGTGAATATTTCACCGAATCCACAAGTCCAGGTTTTTACTAATTTTGATTCCACGCAAAAGCATTGCATTAATCATGATAACTTCATGGATTAGGAAGCACCTATGCATGCTTAAAATCACCTAGTCAAGTTAAATGCAACTGGAAATAAATCGACTATTCGAACAATGATTAGAATTAGTTCATGACATGAAATTGGGTCATTGGTATTTTCCATATAAAGATATTGTCTATCCATTTAACGTCCTTAATAGTATGTTGCCTTGTCGTGCATGTCAAAGTGACGGCCTAGAACACCTATTGCCTATCATTAAGGTTGAAATTATTAAAGTGCTCCTTTGACTAGGCATGGAAAGATTAATTGCACGTCGCATTTTTAGACAAATCTTCATTGAATGATTCATTAGGGAAAGTCCTTAACCCCGTAGGAAATAGAAGAGCGCGGAAATGACTCTAGGAATTTGCGTGTGGCATGTGATTGTAAATTGGAATAGGTCAACTCTAGTTTTTTTTTGCATGAATTTCACTACGTTGTAGTCAGGAAAGGAGTGCATGTTTCACATTTGTCATATGAAAAATTTCATTCATCAAGAGTTGTATTTAGGGAAAGGCTGCATGGTTTATTGAAGCATGAAATCTTAAAAGAATTGTGGACATGATTCTTGAATGCAAATCCTAGTAGGATCAATGGAAGTTATACCGAGATTTAACATGCGTTTTGATCTTAACAAGAAAAGTTAGGGTTATTGCAAATTTAGGGGTACATAGAAGCAATGAATTGCGTGTTTACGTGAATTGTGAGATGTTACAAATAGCTTTCTCCTTTAAGATCAAGTTAACATCTCTAGGGATGGTTCGTCCTTGTCACAAGACAAGTAGATCGAATTATCTAAATCGCCTAACCCACAAGGGATTCGCATAGGATGGCTCAACCAATACGATAAATAACCCAAGTGCTAACTAGGGTTTAGCACGTTAAGGACTTGACCTAGTTTCACGCACTTGTTACCAAGACGAACCCTTGAACCAAAGGTCCTACCCACATTCACGGAATGTAGGGACAATTGGACGCTCATGCATAAAACGATCTAAGGTTTCTACCCTAAGGATCACTCGTTCAAATGATGAAACTCGGATTGAGTTGGAATCCCTAGGGCCAAACATTGTCGGCCTAGTGTGTTTAGGAAAAGGTTGGGTAAGAAGACACCCTAAACCCTGCTTCTCGTCTGGAGATAATTCCATGACCAGAAAACGCCGTTCAATGGGTGAAATGATCCCATGGAATAGATGCGATACTTGTGCAATAAGTTGCAACGTCGCATAGACTTGTGGTTTGTTCACAAGAGAGTTTTGCCAATTTTTGGAATGAGGTTGGCAAGTTTTTGCGCAAGTTTAACTTGCAAGAGGATGAGTAGTTATCCTGTTATATCACCTTTCTTGGCAAAATTTGCCAAGATAAGGGAAGTTAGGTATTTGCTTGGAAGCAAATGATCAATTAATAAATTGGAGTGACATGGTCGCCAGGATTTACTGTTAATAAAACCTAAGGTATTGGTTAAGTTGGGTTAATAGGGTATGGCCCTAACCCAAGGACAAAAAGGTGAACAAACAAACCCTTGGGGATCTTGCCAAGTCGCAATTGATCTCGGATCGAATGCTCGATGCATTCGGAGAGAAGGATTCACTCCTTAACAGTTGGCCAAATAAACGACCACTGGAATTGATTGTGCTTGTAACAGTTTAGAAAGCACTGTTTGCATTGTTTGCTCAAAGAACTAAAGGATGAAATGATATCTAATGCTTCAGGTTGAAGGCGTGAAGGGAGAGGCAGCTTCAGTTACCGCCGACTGCCTGCCTGACCCTAACCAAGGGGGTTGTTGACCGCGCCGGGAATGTGGACTGAACCCACCGCGAGAGGTCTTTCCGTTGAGCTCTACTTGGAGCAGGAGGACGCTTGGGTGCCAGGGGGGGCTCTGGCCATAAATCCCTCGCCTTCCGGGTCCTGCACAAGAGGCTAACGTGACTCGTGATTGGATCTCGAGGCTTGCATACTAGTTTACGGGCGGAAGCTTGGAATAGTGATCCCTGGGGATTACTGGATAGCCTTCAGGCGGATTATGGACAAGCATACGGGCGGAACTCCTTGTATTTCAAAGATAAAATGATGAAATGATAATAAAGAATTTCTTTGATATTATTTTTCTATGTCACGTGATAAGATTACGTGAAGGAACCAGTGCTTAACAGGATTAATTAAAGAAGCTGATTGTTATATGTCAAATTAATGTGTTAAATAATTACATAACTAAAACAAACCGAGGAAAGTGCGGAGGATGGACCATGGGTCCGTCCTACTGTTGGGTGGTCCCGGTTAGCCGGGAACTTTTCTCAAAAATCTCGAAGAACAACGGGATGATCATCATCATCAAAACGAATAACGAAAGCAATGACCTAGAGTTATGTCTTAACCGATTTACGCTGTTTTAGGGGAACGGAATGGGACTATGCCTTATGGCAGAGAGGTTGAGCTTTGCATCCCCCTCGTTTCCCATTCTCCTTGAACCAAGTGCAGCATAAATCCGCTTCGGAGCTGGCATTTCTGCGTAAAGTAGTATGCTTGGGTCCGACGCTAGTTGCTGCTAGATAATGACCAATCAGGATAACCTTGATTCAGGTCGATCCTAAGTGGGAACGGCCAGGATACTTCCGCTACGTGGTAGACGCGAGAAGACCTATATCGCAAATCCCGTAACATTCCATGGGAATGCCGGGCGGAGCTTTCTAGACATCCTTTCCGATGGACTGCTAAGACGTGTCCTGGATGATTCTAGTGGACACATTACACCAGCCCCTTCTATATCCTTCTATATCATAAGTGTTATACTCACATGTTTAAATTTTTTCCCCTTAAAAATTAGATGGGACCAAAAATGGGCCGGCATTGGCTATGGCACTAGCCGGACCTCATGCATACAATAGACAACTCCACCACCACACGGCCTTGCGGTCTAGGAGCATGTGTAATAACTAAATGCATACCAGATACATCTAATATTGTGTTTGTAGCTAGATAAGAGTTCAACGACACCTTCCTCAAAACCCCTCAAAGGGGGTATAAGTGCCACATATCACACACATAAGGAAGCACCTCCAGCTAATTTCCGTGGATCCACTACGATTCTCCTACACCTCATGGATTAGCCCCAAGATGCATCGCTTTTACATATAACACATTTGCACAAGACTCCTCTCTTTGTTAGCAAGATCCAGGAGATACCATGTTTCCTCACTAATAATTTCCCCCACAAAACGAATGGCTGACCTACGACAAGGGGAATCTCACCCTCTTAAGCGTGGGTCAACTATAATTCAAACAATTGCTATGCATTTCTAGGAGTTGATACCACATGCATGATCAATGCAATAGTGGATGTCTCATTGTGCACAAACAGTTATGTTTTGAAATCAGCCTATGTGCTAGTATGCAAACAGTCTTTCCATGAATTCCAACTAATACGTATATGCTTTGTTACAAGAATCTAGCACCAAGGCAAACCTTGTGCTACTAGATCCCTAATTTCCAAATAGGCCATTTTCTAAATGCTATGCATAGAAAAAACAATCAGAATTTGAATTATTTCAGCCCTCAAGCTGTTGCACAAAATCCTACTTCCCCTTCCCGATTAAGTTTTGCTTCGTTGCATAGGTGTATAGAGGTTGTTTTGTCATGGCTTAGTGTATAAAAAGTAATAAATCACACATTGTGATAAAAAAATAGGAAAAACTGAGGCCAAACCTCATGCTTTGCTCCATCATACATCCATAACCACTTATTATATTTCTCTGTATTTTTCTAAGATAGATTCTTATTTTTCTCTCATTTTTTCTCATTTTTCTCTATTTTTCTAATAAAAATTTGATATAATTTCAGAGCTGTAGCTCTTGATTCTTATAACAATAAAAATATAGATTTTATTAGCATTTTATTCCATGTGTATTAGTTTATTCCACCTAAAAACACCAAAAATCCCATTTTCCTCATAAAAACTGTGTTTTATGGGTTTCTAAAAATTATTTTCAACATTTTGAATTTATGTTTTCTGATTTTTTCATCATGCAAGCATATAAAAAATAGTAAACAACATGTCTACCAATTTTCACTCCATAAGAACAACATTGGCTTAATCAAATATAAAAAACAAGCAATTTTCCTTTGTAAAATAGAGTCGTACCGCTTATTTGCATGTTGCGGGTTTTTTAATAATTCTTTCGGGTTGCCAACAGAGCAATCAATAGCGAATCTTCAATGTTTAACATCTTCTCTCAGGCTCCTCTTGATCTTGGACCAATCCGATTCATGCCGGACAAGCATCCTTCAGCCCCTCTTCTTCTTGATTCAACCATTGGAGAAGCAAAGACAAGCGATGGAGAGCGAAGACAAGGCATTGGCCCTGGGTATTGTCTCATCACCAGGAACCTACCAAGCCTTCGCAAGGCGATAAACAACCGCTCAAAGATTTTTCTTTCTTCTTTACTGATATAGGGATTAGAACCCCTTTTTACACAACTCTGTATATTCATATATTTTCTTTTAGATATTGAGGGTTTTTTCTTATTTTGGTTATTTTTAGCAGGCTTCTCTAACTGCCTCATAACTAACAAGAACTCCTAGAATGGCCGCCTAGTAGGTCAACAGAACAGGGTCACTAGAACTCCCATTTAAAACAGGTCTTTCTGTGCCTGACAATGCCTTTGCAAGAGCCAACGACTACTCAGACCTCCCATAGACATACGGACCTAAACCTGGGACTTCATGCCTTGATAGCGGTTCCCAACAAACAAAAGAAAATAAACCTCACATGCATATATATCTTTAATTTCTTAAAGGCAAAGACACGAAAAGGGGATGAAACCACCTAGAATGGCCACAAGCAGCTCCTCTACATAGCAAAGGCTCCCTCCAATGACTTCATCAACCTGTATGATGCAATCACTACAACAACAAACCATTAATCATACCTACACCAAACAGACATAGGGCCCTCTTGGCCTAAAGAAATCAAACATGAAAACCTTAAAACAACTGGCCCTCTTGGCCTAACGAAATCAAATAAACCAGCTCAAATAGATCCCTCCTTGGAAGAAGGTAGATATACAAAAATACGCTCTAGTCCAAGGGAAAAAATAGGGCTCTCAGCTAAATGCATCAAGTTGTTACCCATACCTTCTGCATATATAACAAGAGGTATACACATATAACATGTCGTCGAATCAACCTATGGGTCCAGGATAAGAGTGGTAGATGGGTCTCACCTACTCTTCACATTACCCATATCAACCATCACCTGCCATATAACACGTGGTCTGATAACATTCCCCATGAGCGACCATGTTTTATCTCGTTATCAAGAGCAACATCCGGACTAGGACCACAGTTGAAGAAGAGGTCCTCTTCATAAGCAAAATTGGCTAGTGAATCCGCAAACTGATTCCAAGAACGTGGAATTAGCTGAAGAGATACGCTCTCAAATTCATCAAGTAGGGTTATAGTAATTAATTGATACATACGAAGGATAGGATTCCGGGCTGTATATGTCTCATTGAGTTGATTTAAGATCAGCTGGGAATCCCCTTTTACTAACAACTGTCGAATACCACCTTTCTTGGCAATATTTAGTCACATAATCAAGGCTTTATACTCTGCCATGTTGTTAGTGAATCCTACCCCAAGATAAGCAGCTAATTTCATTGTAACTCTACATCAAGGATCTCACATATCTATTCCAACACTCCCTTTTTTATTAGGGCCGCTGGACGCCCCATCAAAATATAATGTGTACGTCCACAATGGGTTTACACAGCCAGCCATCCAGAACTCGCCTATTCGTAATTATGATAATCAAAATTCAACATATTTGTAATATTTCCGTTGAAAAATATTACTAGCCTGCGTGAGACTCATGCCGGGACAATTCCGGTATCAAAGATACAAACGGTGCGATCTTTATGTTGTACACGACATGACCCTCCACTGGCAAAAAAATCGAGACTAAGGTTTAATAAAAACCTGCATATCTTCATGAGAACCTCCTCTTGGGAGGAGGTCAAAAGGATAAGGTTAGATTTATGGCAAATTTTTTTATATTAACCCTTCTTTCCCCCCAACTGAAGGTCATGATGGAGGGGAGGGAGTGAAGTATGGATGCGTAAGCTCACTTGCTGGAGGTCATGGAAGGGAGAATGGCCATGAAATTGGCCGCATGGGGGAGAGAGGTCTCCTCTTCCTATCCTATAAAAACCCCCTGTGGGGGGGGAGTAAGAGGAGGAAGGGTCGTGACGCCGCCAGGCCGAGAGAGAGAGAGAGAGAGAGAGAGAGAGAGAGAGAGAGAGAGAGAGAGAGAGAGAGAGAGAGAGAGAGAGAGAGAGAGAGAGAGAGAGGAGAGCAACGTCGCCATGTGCTGCGCCGTGAGGAAGAGCTGTTGTGCAGAAGAGCCGCCAGTTGTGCCGCCGCCTGCAGCCTGAGCCGCCGCCAACTCCATCTGGGTTCGCCGCCGTCTGGCCACGTTGACCACCGTCATCAAAAGGCCATCTCCCTGCCATGTGCAGTAGTGAAGCCTGAGAAGCTTCTTAGAAGCTTCTAAGGGGGGGCTCTTTAAGGCCCTTTCCCTTGCGTTCTTAAACAAGGGGTTCTAACCCTAGGAAATTAAGCCTTTCCCTTACCTCCCCCGGGATTTAAGCAATCCCTCCTGTGGGAATCTGCACTCAAGCTCATATTACTCCCGGGTTTCTTAAAACCCTTTTCCATTGGCCCTTCTCAACGCCCTCGGAATTAAGGCCTTTACCCTTGCATCCTCGGGAACTTATGAGCTCCCCTTCTTTTCATAGAAGTTTCGGGAATACAATTGATCTTCACGGAAAGGGGGCTTAAGAAAAACCCAAGGTAAAATGTCTTGTGGGAGTTGAAATGGGAAAGGGGTTATAACCCGGCTAATATGGTTTTATGTGAGACCACCGGAAAGGCTTTAAAAGAAAGCCGAGGGATAAAGTGGACTTAAGGATATTCAGTGGGAAAAGGGGGCTTAAAACTGGCTGGTGTGGGGATCCACAGAAAGGAGAAAAATAGCTTTGTAGTATGCAAGGGGGAGTGCTCAATTCCCGAGGATGCAAGGGGAAAGGCCTTAATTCCGAGGGTGTAAAGACCGCTTGAGAAGGGCCAATGGAAAAGGGTTTTAAGAAACCCGGGAGTAATATGAGCTTGAGTGGGGATTCCCATGGGAAGGATTGCTTAAATCCCAGGGGAGGCAAGGGGAAGGCTTAATTTCCCGGGGTAAAAACCCCTTGTGTAAGAATGCAAGGGAAAGGGCCTTAAAGAGCCCCCTCCCTTAGAAGCTTCTAAGAAGCTTCTAAGGCTTCACTACTACATGTGGTGGGGAGATGGCCTTTTAAGGATGGCGGACAACGTGGCCAGATGGCGGCAAACCCAGACAGAGTTGGCGATGGCTCAGGCTGCAGGCGGCGGCAGCTGGCGGCTCTTCTGCGATAGCTCTTCCTCACGATGCAGCACATGGCAACATTGCTCTCCTCTCTCTCTCTCTCTCGACCTGATGGTGTCATGACCCTTCCTCCTCTTACTCCCCCCCCCCACAGGGGGTTTTTATGGGATAGGGAGAGGAGACCTCTCTCCCCCACGCGGCCAGTTGCATGGCCATTCTCCCTTTCACGACCTCCAGCAAGTGAGCTTACGCATCCGTACTTCACTCCCTCCCCTCCAGCACGGCCTTCGGCTGGGGGGAAAGAAGGGTTAATATAAAACAAATATCCATAAATCTAACCTTATCCTTTTGTCCTCCTCCCAAGAGGAGGTTCTCATGAAGATATGCGGGTTTTAATTAAACCTTAGTCTCGATTTTTTTGCCAGTGGAGGGTCATGTTGTGTACAACATAAAGATCTCACCGTTTGTATCTTTGATGCTAGAATTGTCCTTGCATGAGTCTCACGCGGGCTAGTAATATTTTTCAACTGAAATATTACATTCTCTCCCCCTAAGAGAAATTGAGATGTCCTCATCTCGAGATAAACTGGGGATATTGATGGTTGAGAGTGCTTTCATCCACCCAAGTGGCATCCTCCTCGGGATAGTCTTTCCACTGGACGAGGCATTCTCTCAAGGTTCTGGATCTCAGTTGTCTCTCCCTAACATCTAAGATCTTGTCAGGCCATAGTTCAAGGACTCCTTGACTAGGCATTACAACTTGTTGGTCATTAAGTACATGACTAGGATTAGGTACATACTTCTTCAATAGGCTGATATGGAATACATTATGAACCTTTAGGTTCTCAAGGAGTTGTAGTCTATAAGCATTAGGTCCTAGGCACTTGAGGATCTTGTATGGTCCACAATACCTTGGACTTAGCTTATTGCAATCTCTCACGGATAGGGAACTCTTCTTTGGGCATACGCGAATGAAGACCATGTCTCCTTCCTCAAAGATTCTATCTTGACACTTCAAATCCGCGTATGCCTTCTGTCTATCCTTGGCGGCTTGGATGTCCTGTCTTATTGACTTTACTTGGCCATCCATCTCTTCCAACATCTGCCTTGAAGCTTCAACCCTCAAGGTTGGATCTGAGAAGTTTAGGGGACTTCGATAGTCATGACCATACAATGCTTGAAAAGGGGCCATCTAAATGCTTTGTTGGTAAGAAGCATTGTAGGCAAATTCAACCAAGGGCAAGTATTGAATCCACCTTCTTGGTTCACGGCAGTAGTGTGCCCTAAGCAGATCCTCGATAACTTGATTGACTCGCTCCATTTGGCCATCAGTTTAGGGATGGTAAGCTATACTAAAATAGAGTTGAGTCCCAATAGCTTCGAAGATAGCTCTCCAAAAGTGTGATGTGAAGAGAGAATCACGATCACTAATGATTCTTCTGGGTAACCCATGTAGCTTGAATATCTCCTTGATAAACAACCTTGCAATATCTGAGGCTTTATAGTTTGTCTTTACTGGAATAAGGTGTGCAACCTTAGTAAGCTTGTCAACCACAACCATGATGGAGTTGTATCCTCCCTGAACTTGGGGTAGGCCAACAACAAAGTCCATACTGATGAATTCCCATTTCATTTGGGGAATGTCGAGTGGTTGTAACTTTCCTGGCATTTTGACATATTTGGCTTTGATACGTTGACAAGACAAACACTCAGTAACATATTTGAGAATTTCACCTTTAAGCCTCTCCCAATAGTAGCTCTTCCTAAGTGCATTGAGAGTCTTGGCATAGCCAGGATGTCCTAAGAAAGGGGAATCATGAGCTTCACACAATATCTTCTGCTTAAATGACTGGCTTACCGGTATGCACAATCTCGTTCTATAGTAGGCAAGTCCACTATTGATAGAGAATTCATGATATTTAGCCTGTAGCTTTTGGTCCTGGTGCTTGATAGAGATCTCCCTTAGCATCTTTTGATAGGATGGATCATGGCATGCTTCTTCTCTAGCTAGCTCAAGTATTGGGTTGTTTGGCATGGACACCTTTGTGGCTAGAGATCTAGCTGTTGATGGATTTTGCAAGATTAGAGAATTCAGGAATGCCTTGCCCGACTGAGTGCATCGGCAACTACATTCTCCTTTCCCGGTCGGTATTTGATTTCAAAATCATACTCCTCCAGTGCTTCAATCCACCGACATTGCCTCATGTTAAGCTCGTTCTGGGTAAAGATCCACTTGAGGCTTTTATGATCAGTCAGTAGAGTAAACTTGTTACCCAACACATAGTGTCTCCAAAGCTTTAGAGCATGGATGACAGCTAACAGTTCTAGATCATGGGTAGCATAATTCTTCTCATGGCTCTTTAGTTTCCTTGAAGAGTATGCTACAGGATGACCTTCCTGCACGAGCACACATCCTAAGGCAAGTGTGCTAGCATCAGTTACTACCTCGAACTCCTAGGGTCTGGAAGTCTTAGGATAGGTGCTGATACCAAACTTTGCTTCAATCTATCAAAGCTTGTTTGTTCGGCAGTTGACCATGCAATAGATGTTTGCTTCTTCAGTAAATCCGTCAAAGGTGCTACAATCAAAGCATAGTTTTTTATGAAGACCCTATACCATCTTGTCAATCCAAGAAAACTGCATATTTCTTTGACAGTTGTTGGTATTGGCCATTCTAGAACATCTCTGGGATCCACTGAGATTCCTTTCGCTAATACGATGAATCCCAAATATTCAATCTGACGCTTCAAGAATGCACACTTCTTCATCTTGGTATAGAGCTTATGCGCTCTCATTGTCTCAAGGACAATCTGAAGTTGGGGTTCATGATCTTCTTCCTGTTTGGAATAGACTAAACTGTCATCGAAGAAGACGAGTACGAAGTCATCATGATATGGCCTAAAGATATCCTGCATTAACCTGTTGAGGGTGGTAGGCGCATTCGTAAGCCTGAATGACATAACTAGGAACTCAAAGTGTCCATATCTTGTGTTGAAAGCCGTCTTTGGGATATCTTCTTCCTTGATCCTTATCTGATAGTAACCAGACCTGAGATCAATCTTGGAGAAGGTCTTTGCACCTTGAAGATGATCAAGAAGCTCATTTATTCTAGGAATAGGGTACTTGTTCTTAACAATTGATTGATTCAACCCTCTGTAATCAATACACAGTCGAAGCGTTTCATCTTTCTTTTTCTAGAACAGTACTGGAGCTCCCCATGGTGAACTGCTAGGATGGATGTAGCCCTGATCTAGCACTTGCATGAGTTGTTCCTTCAGCTCAATTGCTTCCGAGATGGACATTCTATAAGGTCTCTTCGCAATTGGTGCAGCTCCTAGCACTAGCTTGATCTCATGATCCACTTCTCTTTGAGGTGGAAGTTCTATTAACTCTTCAGGAAATACGTCCACGTATTCCTTTAGCCAAGAAGGTCCTTCACTAGACTCCTGCTTTTGATCTAACTTATTGAGCTTAATTAAGTAGACAAGAAGTCCCTTTCTAACTCCCTTTATAATCCGAGATGCTTTGGCCAATTGAATTTTTGGCTTTCCAGCCTCACCTTGAGTTGTGACCAATGCCCCTTCAGAGTTTTGAAAGGAAATTTGGCCCTTTCCACAATGGATGTGGGCGTCATTAGGTTTAAGCCAATCCATTCTGAGTAGACACTCATGGATACCTAGGTTCATGACTCTGAATTTAACCGAAGTCGTCTTTCCTCCCAGAAAGAATTCCACCTTAGCAGTTTGCTTGGTACAAGTGACCTCACGACCATTTGCTAATTCCATAAGCAAGGTAGGTGCTTCTACTGTGGCTATTCCTAATCTTCTTGCACAAGCTGGTGAGATAAAGAAATGTGTGTTGCCACAATCAATCAAGGTCTTGAAACCTTTACCTTGATAGTCCGACGGTGTCCTGAATCACCAAGAACTGGCGATTCGGCCCTTTCTTGTGAAGAGCGGCATGGACTGTCGTGCTTTCAAACTCTGCTTCCATGGTCGGATCTTCTTCTTCTCACATTTCCCTGTTGGCAATGCAGGCGGTTTGTCCTCTGCCTCGGGTAGTGACTCCCTGACCACGGCCAGTTCCTTGGAAAGGTGTTTGGCGATATCCTCCTCCAAGCTTGGGACATTGCCTCTTGAAATGACTGGGCTCATTGCAGTGGAAAAAATGGAAGTTCCGGCCATTGCTTTGGGTAGGGACAAAGCTGTTGGCATTATTAGTCCTTGCTTTCTTTATTTGTCCCCGATTTTGACCTTGAACTCTCTTCATTTGAGGCCTATATACTCCTCTGCTCGGGTCATTATAAGACCAAGTTTTGTTACTTCTTGACCTAGCCTACACCTCCTGAATTATAGGCACAGCTCGAATGAGTGCGTCTTGTAGATCTGATGGGCGCATAGATTCGAGACGGGTATTCACTGGTGGGTTTAAACTAGCACAAAATTTTAACACTTGCTGTGTCATGTCCATCTATGGCGCATACTTAAGAAGTGAGATGAATTTAGAGTAGTATACGTCAAGAGTGAGTCCCAGCTATTTTAGCTCGTAGAACTCATTTATTTTCTGCGTGCGATATGCAGGTGGTAAGTATCTTCCTTGCACAGCTTTCTTTATTTTTTCCCAGGTAACGGGTCCTTCCGCGATTCCTTGATCTCTGCACCATTGCTTCCACCAAAGCCTGGCTTCACCGGCGGTGAGCTTCAACTTGGCGAGCATAGCCGGGTTGGCGGGTGGAGTACCGGCTGCTTCAAAGTAATCCTCCATGGATTCAATCCAAATTTCAGCATCTGCTTGGATAGTTCTACCTTTCTCGTCAAATTAAGGCGGCTTAATCTGCTTAAGAAGAAACTTCTTCTCCTGGATTACGACAGTACTTGATGTAGGAGGAGAACTGGGAATTTGTACCTAGGGTTGTGCCTGGATAAATGTTTCTTAACGTTATTACTCATTAATCGTTATGATTTATATTTCATACCCAATTTAGCTATCAACCAAGAATCCTAGCCACTTAACTTTTTATCAATTCTCATGGACAAAACAGACATTGATAAAAAGAAGTCTTATTGCATTTATATGGGTCTAGCCCTTTCGGAGTACAATATTTCTTGAGATGATAGGGCAACTGTTTACATTTAGTTTGGGGAGAATAATGTTGTATTACATTTATCTACGAAAATTGGATAATAGTATGGTTTCAGGTCATGGATCTTTAGGAATCGGTAAGTCATTGAAAGATTAGGGTATCCTTTCCTTTGGAACCTATTCTTCTCATAGCGCCCCAACACTTTGATCCTGTCGGCAGGGATTACACGGGTCACTTCCTCATATACATATGAGTTTAGCTCAACCCTTCAACCTGAAATATGTAAAGTTGAGTTTACATGAGGCTCCACAAAAATGAACAGCTTCACGATCTTTAGGTCTTCCAACCACTTAATCCTCTTTAGGTTGGTTTGAAGGTATGTAAACCGATGGGCAGCTATATAGTAGATTCCTGAGTCACCCGTCCATCTTCGTTCCACGTACAAAGGTGATGGATTATAGATACGATCTAGGATGTTCATCATCCCAACCCTTTGTCGATAATCCGAGGAATGCATCGCAATCATAAACATGACTCGGAACACTAAGAACCTGTTCCATGCTTCATAATTCTGCAAGATAGCATCGAAAGTAAGGAAATGTTCTGAACAGCAATATTTTCTTTACTTCTTCTTATTAAGATTTCTTAAAAACAAATCCTTCATTGGTTCGTTCTGATACCAACTGTAACGAGTCCACTTGTTCCCTTCAGGATACGTCTTAGCAGTCCATCGGAAAGGAGGTCTAGAAAGCTCCGCTCGGCACTCCCATGGAATGTCACGGGGTTCGCGATCTAGGACTTTCCGTGTCTGCCACGTAGCGGAAGTATTCTGGCCGTTTCCACTTAGGACGACCTGAATTAGGGTCTTCCCTAATGGTCATTTCCTAAACGGCAACTAGCGTCGAACCCCAAGTGAACTACTTTACGCAAAAACATCAGGGCCGAAGCGGATTCACGCTGCACTTGGTTCAAGGAGAATGGGAAATGAGAGGGATGCAAAGCTCAACTTCTCTGCCATAAGGCATAGCCCCAACTCCCCCTTGCATACTACAAAGCTATTTTTCTCATTTTTGTGGATTCCCACACTAGCCGATTTTAAGCCCCCTTTTCCCACTGAATCTCCTTAAGTCCACTTTATCCCTCCGCTTTCTTTTAAAGCCCTTCCGGTGGTCTCACATAAAGCCATATTAGCTGGGTTTTAACCCCTTTCCCATTTCAACTCCCACAAGACATTTTACCTCGGGGTTTTTCTTAAGCCCCCTTTCTGTGAAGATCAATTGTATTCCCAAAACTTTTACGAAAAGAAGGGGAGTTCATAAGTTCCCATTTCCAAAGCCCAAATTCCGCAAGAAGGTGCATTGGTCAAGGAAGCCCTATTTCAGAAGGGAATTGTGCGTGTGAGGGAGACGGGCCAAGATCATAAGTCTGTTGGCCAAGGCAAGAAGGTCGAATTCTCGATGGCCCCTAAAAAGGCACAAGGCGCAACCGCAGGAGGATCATCTCCTAACATTCATGTGGACATTTTACCGAATCCACAAGTCCAGGTTTTCTTCCTAATTTTTGGTTTACGTCGAAATATTGAAATTGTGCATGGATAATTTATGGAATTAGGATGCACTTTTGGCTATTTTAAAGGAAATAACTCACAACCAAAGAATCGATCATTTGTATTTTTCAAAGAAACGAATGAAAGAAGGACATAAAGCGTCTATGCATTCTTAGCAAGTTATTTCTATGCATTGCAAAATAACGAATTTAAATCAACTAATGATCATCTTTACAAAGTCGAAATTATTATTGTACACTTCGGTTATGCATGGAAATATAAAATTGCATGTTGCATTATTCGACATCTCCTTCTTTGCAAGAATGCATTAAAGAAGATTGCTAACAATCGTAGGAAATTGCAAGGCATGGAAATGATTCTAGGGCTGCATGAAGTAGATTAAACTCTAGTTAGTTGGCATAAATCTCAATAAATTATGTAAGTAGTTACGAAAGGTTGTGTAAAGCTCATTCAGTATACGAATAATTCATTCAGAAATGAAATTAGGAAAAGGCTGCATGGTTCATTTTAACATAAACCCTAAAAGCTTAGCAACATGAATCGTGAATACATCAATGGAAATTATGCCGTAACTTAACATACACTTGGATCTTAGCAAGAAAAGTTAGGGGTTGTAAATCTAATCATATGTAGGCAATGAATCGTGTATGGTATCATAATGAAACTAGTTTTTCTTCTCATTGATCAAGACAATATCTTCATAAATAGACAAGTATATTGTTTTACCCTAAACACTTGAATCACAAAGGACTCGCTTAGGAATGGTTAGATCAATGCAACATATCCCAACTACTAACTAGGATTTAGCACGTTGAGGATGTGACCTAGTCGCATTTATTGTCAAGATGTGTTCCCTTCATGCAAGGAACAATCTAGGGTTTCTACCCTAAGGATCGCTCGATTAAAAAGATGAAATCTAGATTGAGATGGAACCCTAGGACCGACAGATTCGGCCTTCTACAATCGGAAATGAATTGGATATGAAGACACCCTTTGTTCTTATTCAATCATGATTTTGTGATTAGAAGATGCCGTTGAATGGGTAAAATAGTCCCATGGATTAGATGCGACACTTGTGCAACAAGTTGCAGAGTCGCATGATCTTGTGGTTTGATCACAAGGGAATGGCCAATACCTCAGAATGAGATTGGCAGATTCTTGCGCAAGTTTATCTTGCAAGAGGATGAGTAGTCGTCCTGACATAGTACCTTTCTTGGGAAAGGTGACCAAGATAAGGGGATTAGATAATTGCTTGGAAGCAAAAGACCAATCAGTAATTTGGAATAACATAGTTACTGCTAATAGAACTTAAGGTATTGGTACATCCCTAACCCAATGACATAAGGGTTAACAAACAAACCCTTGGGGATCTTGCCAAGTCGCAATTGATCCCGAATCGAATGCTGGATGCATTCGGAAAGAAGGATTCACTCCTTAGCAGTTGGCCAAAATAACGACCACTAGAAATGATTGTGCTTGTAACAGTTTAGAGAGCCAGTTTGATTTGTTTGCACAAGGAATTAAAGGATGAAAAGATATCTAATGCTTCAGGTTGAAGGCCTGAAGGAAGAGGCAGCCTTAGTTACCCCCGACTGTCTGCCTGACCCTAACCAAGGGGGTTATTAACCGCATTGGGAAGGTGGACCAAACCCACTGCGAGAGGTCTCTCCGTTGAGCGCTACTTGGAGCAGGAGGACACTTGGGTGCCAGGGGGGACTCTGGCTGTAAATCCCTCGCCTTCCGGGCCTTGCACAAGAGGCCAACATGACTCGAGATTGGATCTCGAGGCCCGCATACTAGTTTATGGGCGGAATCTATAATCCCTGTGGATTGCTGGATAGCCTTCGGACGAATTATGGATAAGCCTACGGGCTGGACTCTATAAATGTATTCCAAAGATAAATATGATAAGCTGTTGAAAAGGAACTTGTTTGACATTGCTTTTCTATGTCAAGTGCTATGATTACGTGAAGGAACCGGTGCCTAACGGACTAATTAAGGAAGCTGTTTGATGCATGTCCAACTAAATGTGGTAGGTAATTAGACAACTAAAACAACCTGAGGAAAGTGCGGTGGATGTGGCCATGGGTCTGTCCTACGGATGGGTGGTCCCGGTTGGCCGGGAACTTTTCTCAATCATAAATGACAGCAAGAAGATCTTTTCAATAGGACACGAACAGCAAGGGCACTGACCTAGAGTCTAAGTTATAATAATCCTGATTTATGTTGTTTTAGGGGAACGGAATGGGGCTATGCCTAATGGCAGAGAGGTTGAGCTTTGCATCCCTCTCGTTTCCCATTCTCCTTGAACCAAGTGTAGCGTGAATCCGCTTTGGCCTTGGCATTTCTATGTAAAGTAGTTTGCTCAGGGTTCGACGCTAGTTGCCATTTAGGAAATGACCATTAGGAAAACCCTGATTCAGGTTGGTCTTTAGTGGGAACGGCCAGAATACTTCCGCTACGTGGCAGACACGGAAAGTCGTAGATCACGAACCCCATGACATTCCATGGGAGTGCCGGGCAAAACTTTCTAGACCTCCTTTCTGATGGACTGCTAAGCCGTGTCCTGAAGGGAACAGGTGGACTCGTTACAATATTGAGAGGATGAACAGACGGCTCCATCCCACCTTTATCATTAAAGACTATAGGGACGCTCATCAAAAATTGCAAACAGTGATGATAGAAGACCTTAATCTCCCAAACGAATGTTCCGATGTCTTGCTCAGTCACTTTATAGCCTTTACTCCACCAGATGAGCTTTCCCTGATGATATCATTGCTTTAGATATGGGTGCTCCAAATAAGGAATTAGCCGCCCCATCAACCAGTTTAAGTTCTCCTACAGGTCTCAAATCAGCCTCAGCATGGATGTGCAATGCATTGAGTACATTAGCAAACTCAGAAATAATAAGGTTTAATCTTATTAAGATTAACCTTATTCTTAAATTCCACACCATGTAGATCAACTAGTAAATCCATGTACTTATTTTTACCTAACCTAACTATCTTGTAAGGGCCATCCCATCTAGGCTCTAGCTTCCCTGGAAATAGCTCCTTACACGCATCATAGTATAGAACTAACTGTCCTTTCTTAAAGGTATATTTCTTCACTTTTAGATCATGAAGCTGCTTCATCCAACACTTAGCCACTTCCTGGTGCAACAAACTCTGCAATTTGAGCTCATCCAAGTGGGCTATAGTCGTAAAACACTTGAATAGGGCATCTTCATCACCGAACGAATGATTGATTGCAAATCTTATGGTCGGAAACTCAATTTCTAAGGGAAAGACGTACTCCTCCCCATAAACTAATTTGAATGGGGTGTGGCTAGTGGCTCGCTTGAACATTGTGTTATACGCCCATACTGCCACATATAATTTTTTATCCTAGTCCCGTTTCTTTTCGGATACTATCTTGGATAGGATACCCACAAGCTACTTATTGGTGCTTTCAACTTGTCCATTTGCTTGCAGATTATAGGGGGTTGTCTTATTGTGCTTGATTTTCCATGCTTCAGTCAACCATTTAATCACATTGTTCAAAAAATGGGTTTCACGGTCCGATACTATTTCTTTTGGCAGACCAAATCGACATACTATTTGCTCCAGTAGGAAATTGGCGGTTTTCTTTGCATCATCTTTCCGTGTTGCATGTGTTTCCTACCACTTAGAAAAATAATCAGTTGCTTGGATAATATATCTCTTCTGTGTAGTGGATGACGGAGTAATAGGGCCCACAAAGTCGATCCCCCACTTCTCGAACAGAAGGATCGCCATAATAGGAGTGAGTGGTCGCTTCCTATTCTCTCGGCTATCATGTCGTTGACAAATTTCGCATCTTTTAACGTACTCAAATGCATCCTAGAAAATGGCCGGCCACCAATATCCCGCTCTCAAGGCTTTTTGCACAGTTAGCCACCCAGTGAAGTGACCTCCGCAAGCAGAGTCATGGCACTCTTCTAAGATGAAAGGAACCTCGTTAGGTATTACGCATCCACGTGTCTACCCCTTGCTGATACAATGTGCCTGTGATTATTGTGAATTTTAAAGGCTACTGCTTGATCTTTCACTTTTCTAACTTCAATAGACCATCTCCAATCTCTCCTGTCGACAAATAATGCGTTATCACTGCATACCATGAGGGAATAGATGCCGTGTCAATCTTGAACAATGAGTCCCAGTCACTACCTTCAGCCAAAGCTTCCTTTGGCTCCCCAAAGTCCACAAGGAACTCTACGATATCCTGCAACCTGGGTGCCTTGCTCTTAACCTCATAGTCAAACTCCGGCAAAGTGATTAACCACTTTGCCAAATGGTCGGGTGGTTGTAACTTATTCATCAGCAGTTGTAGCCCTTCCGCCTTCGTATATAGGGAAACATTCTCATAAAGGATGTAGTGCCTGAATTTTTTAGCGGCAAAGACCATCGCAAGGCACAACTTTTCCATATAAGTATAATTAATTTCGGATATACCCAGCTTTGGACTAGCAAAAGAAATCGGGTGATACCACTTCTCTTCCCACATCTGCGCTAAGCAACAACTAATGCTATGCATAGTAGCCACTGAAAAGATATAAAAACTTTTGCCCCTCTTTGATGCTTTCAACACAGGTGCTCTTACAAGTTCCTCCTTTACATCCTCGAAAGCCACCTTACAAGGGTTACTCCACATAAACAAACAATTGAAGGATAACAGATTTGTCAATGGCAATGTTCTTTCTGCCAAAGCGTTTATGAACCGTTGATAATATCCAACTGACGACAGAAAGCTATGGACTTCTTTGGGGGTATGTGGCAGACTCATGGCGACTGTAGCTTTGATCTTTTCAGGATCCGTCACAATACCTTTCGAGCTAACTACATGGCCCAGCAGGAGCCCATAAGGTACACCAAAAATTCACTTCCTCGGATTGAGAGCTATGTAAAATTTTCTGCATCGCTCAAAACATTTTCAGGGACAAGGTTGCTAGAGGTAAAAGTTGGGGGGGTGGAGCTAGTTGGGAGGTAAAAGTTGGGGCGGTGGAGCTAGGAATATGCATACCACCTCCTCTCCCATGGTCCACCTCAAATCTCTTATGATTAGGAGATTCATTAACTCTTAAGTTAAAGGGCCCTTTTTGAGTCTATATTCCTCCTAATGTGGTATAGTCTTGGCAACATTGCATGAATATGGTACATATATGAATCCCTTTGTGTTGTAGATAACTCCTATTACTGATACATTAATATTGCGTTTGTAGCTAGATAAGAGTCCAACGACACTTTCCCAAATCCCTCAAAGCGACACATATTGGCAATAAGTGCCACATATCACACACATAAGGAAGCACCTTCGGCTATTTGCCGTGGCTCCACTGCGACTCTCTTACACCTCACAGATTAGCCCCAAGATGCATCGCTTTTACATATAACACATTCGCACAACACTTCTCTCTTTGTCAGTGAGATTCGGGAGATACCATGTTTTCTTATTAATAAATTTCCCCAAGAAACGGACGGTTGACCTATGGTAAGGGGAATCTCAGCCTCTTAAGTGTGGGTTAACTATAATTCAAACAATTGCTATGCATTTCCAGGAGTTGATACCACATGCATGATCAATGCAATAGTGGATGTCTCATTGTGCACAAACAGTTATGTTTTGAAATCAGCCTATGTGCTAGTACCCAAACAGTCTTTCCATGAATTCCAATTAATACATATATGCTTCGTTGCAAGAATCTAGCACCAAGGCAAACCTTGTGCTACTAGATCCCTAAACTCCAAATAGGCCATTTTCTAAATGCTATGCATAGAAAAAACAATTAGAATTTTTATTATTTCAGCCCTCAAACTGTTTCACAAAATCCTACTCCCCCTCACCATTTAAGTTTTGCTTCGTTGCATAGATGTATAGAGTTTGTTTTGTCATAGTTTAGTGTATAAAAAACAATAAATCACACACTCTGATAAAAAAAATAGGTGAAATTGAGGCCAAACCTCATGCTTTGTCCCACCATACATCCACAACTACTTATTATATTTCTCCATATTTTTCTAAGGCATATTCCTATTTTTCTCTCATTTTTTTTTCATTTTCTCTATTTTTCTAGTAAAAATTTGATATAATTTCAAAGCTGTGGCTCTTCATTCTTAGAACAATAGAAATATAGATTTATTAGCATTTTATTCCATGTGTATTGGTTTATCTCACCTAAAAACACCAAAAATTTTGTTTCTCTCATAAAAACTGTGTTTTAAGGATTTCTAAAAAATATTTCCAGCATTTTGACTTTATGTTTTCTGGTTTTTTTTTCATGCAAGAATAGAAAAAATATTAGAAAACATGTTTACCAATTTTCACTCCATAAGAACAACATTTGCTCAATCAAATATCAAAAACAAGAAATTTTCCTTTGTAAAATAGAGTCATACTGCTTATTTGCGTGTTGTGGGTTTTTAAATAATTCTTTTCGGTTGCCAATGGACAGACCAACAGCAAAATCTTCAATTCTGAACATATCCTCTTAGTCTCCTCTTGATCTTGGACCAATCCAAGCATCCTTTAGCCCCTCTTCTTCTTGATTCTTCCCATATGAACCACTACTCGGCAGAGAGAGAGAGAGGAGAGAGAAAGACTGGTTTTCTATCTCAACAACCAAGCAGCCATTGGAGAAGTGGAGACAAGTGATAGATAGCAAAGACAGAGTGTAGATCATGCATCAGATCAGTTGGGGGGGTTGCATTGAAGTGGCATAGCCCCTCCTCCTCATCAAAACGATTCATGGCGCATTCATCCCTGCACGTGGTCGAAAAAAATGCCCCCCTCCCCCCCATGAAATCATTTTTTGTTGAGCCCCCCCCCAAAGGCTACACCTTTTGGCTTCCTAAAGTCCATTTTTAGTTGGCCAATTTGGCCTTGGCCTCTTGGACATTCCCAATCGATCATCCGGCCTCCGATTCTGGCCTCCAATTCGGCCATTGAAAAATCCTAGGCATTCCTCTTGAAGTCCCCCACTACCGGGCATCTCTCAGAGTCTCGTCTCACATGCCAAAAAATTATGAAAATTCATCGACCGCTGTCGAATGGATCTTTAAAGCACTTTTGGGCCTTACCGATTACAATCGTAATACCGATTGCAGCTGCCGCCTTCGACGAAGTCTATTTTTTCCTAAAATTTGGAATTTTTGGCACTTCTCGACATAAAGAATTATCTATCATAATCTCACTCTCATCAATTTTGAGGACAAACTTAAGCTTGCCTGTACATTCTTCCATAGAGATATTGTAGAACTTGACCATAGCAATCTAAACCCTACATATATCCAATACAAAGTTGTTGGATGCATTCAATACAAATGCAACTTCTTTAGAACCATACTTCAATATAGGTGTATTTTCAAGATGTGTTGGCTCATGAGTTAGTTCTAAAACTTTCTCATTTCACGTGAAATGGTTTTGGCAAAGGCATTACTTGCTTAGTTTTGAAGACTTTCTTAAAACCTGTATCCAATTGTTGATAGAGCGTACTGTATGACTCAGAACTCATCCCACCTTGTCACATAATCCCTGAGCATATGTAGTAGTAAACAAGTTGCTCACATCCCTAAGATGTTCACTTGCGACACCATCTACAATGTTCCTAAATTTATGATTTTCCAATGCATTTTTTACCATATCCTTGCTTAGGACTTTGGCAATAGTATCATTCTCTGCATGAGGGAACATATTTGTCATTGAAGTAGATTGAAGCATATATCCGTCTATGATATTGTCCACTTCCTTTGGTTAATTGGTGGTGAATTGGTTTAACTAATCGGATGCGCCAACGTGCTTCTTTGGTATTTAAAGTGGGCCCCATCTCCAAAGTTTTTGTGAGCTTCCTCTTTATGTTTCGATTCTTCTTCTCCAAGTCCATAACTTTAGACTGTAACTCCATATTGTGCACGTGTGTAGCATGCATAGCATCTTCAATGATAGACATTGCTTGTCGTAGGCTTTGGTTCTCCCTATCCTTCTCAACCAATAATCTATCCTTTTCCATCAAAGACTGCATATTGCCTTGTAATCTTGTTTGCATATTTGTCAAGGCTTGATGAACCCTTGCTAATCCTTGTGTGACAAGTTTATATGTGTATCCATGCAATCCTTCATTGCCCTCAAAAACAAACTTTACATATGATGTAAGCCCTTCAAATTGTGGTGGCCTGTGAGTGACTGGATTAGTAGGATAAATGCACCCATAAACCCAAAGGTCTATTTTCCTTGCATTTCTTTCTTGTTGCATCCTGTATCTTATTGCATCATCACTTTCCATAGTTCTTTTGAACATTGGTACATATATTCATCCTACAATTGAAAGTGGTTTTCTCTCTTTCTCTTGGTACATCCTGCACCTGCATCCTGCAAAGAAAAATATATGCCAATTTGAACTTGGATTAACATTCAAATCACACAATTACGCCCCTTTGATTCACTATGTCTGTGTTCTTTTTTACCCAATTAGATCTTGTCTCTTTATCTCGATTCCAATTATGATAGACCTTAATCAAACCTTAATCAATATGTAATCTTAATCTACCTCTAATTATTTTATCTTCTATTCTATCCAAAATATTCTCTCTCTCTCTCTCTCTCTCTCTCTCTCAAAACAAGAATTGATCAAAGATATTTAAACACATTTATACAGAAGCTTGGCTAGTGGAGAACAATAACATTATCGTATCTTTTACCCTAATTTACTCTCTATCACTCTACCACTTATTTTCTTAGTTTATATCATACAGACCTCTCTCTTCCCCCCCTTCTCTCTCTCTCTCTCTCTCTCTCTCTCTCTCTCTCTCTCTCTCTCTCTCTCTCTCTTTGTGTCTCTCTATGAATTGATGCTTAAGGGTTCAACAACAACTGTGAAGAATAATAACATCACATAGATTGAAAAATCACTTGATTTCTTGTAGTATAGACTGTTTAAGAGGAAAATGTCTTATAGCATAGTACTGAAGAGGGAGATTGCTTATAGCAGGGTAGATAGTGTTGTAGATAGGGATTATTCGATTTCAGCAAATGGTATCAAAACGACTCTTGAGGTTGCTTGTAGCAGGGTAGAGAGTATTATAGATAGTATTGAGTGATGCTTTAGAAGAATTCGTATGCAAAAAACCATATTTTGGAGGGAAGAAGAAGAGTACACAAAATTTGGAGCAAAATTAGAGCTTTGAGAGGGAATGAAAAAATGCCTAGAAATATGCATATAATTCACCAAAAAAGATAAAAACTTACAAGGAAAATTTGAAGTCAAAAGGTGTCTCAAGTAAAAAATAATATTAAAATATGATGTGTATGTTATTCTATATCGTTTTTTAACATCTGTTGTCACAACGTGTAGGGTTCACCACAAGGGTTTTGCAAGAAAACTAGACAAGATAGACTGTGTTGTGTCTTCAATAGATAGATAGATACAAGTAAATGTTTGTGGGTTTGAGAGGAACTTCATTACCTTCAGTTCACCATTTACTTTGACTTTTCTTGGAAAAAAAATAGATTTATACATAAGACAGTTGAATGAAAGGGTTAAGAGCTTGAAACTTATGATCACAAAGATGGATGAATTGTAAATAGAAGTACAACTTCAATTGATACAATAAGATTCTTGCCCTTCGTTGCCTATGAATATAGCTGCCTATTTCAGTCTAGGCATGAAGAAGATCTTCAAGACACTTTTAGTTTTCAACTGATTAGTACAATGAAGATAGAGGATCAAGAAGAAGACTACCTATATTAGCCGTTGAATGAGTCAAGGTTATAGAAATAACATCACTATTGTCGGGTTTTCATGAAAGGATCATGAATTTCATGACCTAGATCAATGTAACTTGAATTGAGCAGCTGCATGAAAGCTTCACTTTATGAATTGACTATTATGGATAGCCAACAATAATTCCAAAGAATGGCAAGAGATCATCACCAAAACACTTCTTTAAAACCGCCCTTGAATGAAGAGGAAGCAAGATACTATGTAGAGAGAATTACAGGTCTACTTTGTACTTGCATTGTTTGGATATGAAGTAGAACCTTTGTTTACAGGTTTCAGCCCATGAATACCCTATTCTAGACTGAGAAGAAGAGACCAAAAGTATCTCTAAACAGTGTCAAAAGATGTCTTTGAGGTTTACTTACAAAGACTTATGCTTGTAGTCACTCATATGAACCAAGAACAGCCCATCTTATCCCAAGATTAAAGAAGTGGATCAGAAATAAAGCTACAATCCATGAATTCCTTGTTTTGAGCAGCCAATGATATTCCAAGATAAGACCATTATTCTCCCAAATAGTATCTACAATGTCCTTTCAAGGCAAGAGTGATTCGATACAACAATTACAAGTGAAAGTAGAGTATGTCCTTCTCATAAACCAAGAGAATAGAAATGGAGCATTAGTGTGATAAGAATCAACCCACAAAGAGAGTAATGGGCTGCATATAACACAATATTAGTGAGTTTGGGAATCTCCCAATTCCCATTTTTAGAATACTAAAAAGGTGGCACCCAGATAACATGCCCATAAGTTTCCCAAAACCATATGATGTGACCTATCATTGGAAAGGTCTTGAAAAATGGAATTTATTGAGCTATAGAGCGCTCGATTTGGAGTTATAGTGTTCAAGTTATGACAAATCCAAAGATTTGACCACGTGTCCCAAACTTATGAGAAATTCCCATATTCTCCAATATGGTGTTATATAACAGTCCAAATCTGAGCTTTATGTTTTCCAAGATCTCCTCTTGATAGAGAAGAGAGGTTACATCAAGAGGTAGGTGCATCAGACAGTGCCCTTCTCTTTTTCTTCACAAATGCAAGTACCTCTTGAACCATGCAAGAGATGCATTGTAAAATAGAAAGTCAGTCCATTAAAGAGAATTCTTGGGCCTTTCAGTTCAGCCCAAAGTCTTGATATTAAAGATCAAGAAGTGGAACAAGAGGCTCACTTGAAACGAGAGAGTTGCTACTCCATAGATAGAGACACAAGAAATGTTAAAAGCTTCCTTCTTTCTTCTTTCATGAACATGAGCGTCCCTGAATGGGTTGCTGCCCTCCTTTTTATACATATTCACCCTCTTTTACTCAGGCAATAGTGTCCTTCCATTTTGTTCAATGCATTGGAAGGGAGATACTTACAAGTCAAGTGGAGTCTTCTGAAGTTGCTTGTGGCTTGGGCTTCCCTTTTGTGTGGTGGCTTGGACACCTCAATCACTCCTCCATCCATGGCACCCTGTTCAGTGTAGATATTTTCCCAAACAATGTGGTGTTGATCACACTGCCCTCTTCTTTTTTTCCTTGACTATTTTATTAGTCACACAAGCAAGGTACAATACATATACAATGTCCTATGCTTAGTCAACTTAGATAAGTCCATCTTCCTTGTGACTTGGCTTGTGAATACACTTAAAACTTTTGAATATTATGAGTACACAACCACATCATTGGCTCATGGAAAATGTAACCCAATGAAACCTACCAAGTCAAGTGCTTATGTCCATATTTCTTCTTGTTTAATGTTCCATGACTTACAAAATGTGTATCAATTTCATGTAAGCAATGCAAGGAAAGTTAAAAGTAAGTAACCAAAATCATTCATCTTGTCAAGGACCCATGATAAATTTATTGTTTTTAAAGGTAGAGAACCCCCATCTTTATTGTACCATGCCAGATGTTGGTGGACTTATGTTTTTATGATTTATTGCACTAGGCAAGTCTCTATGTGGCATGTCTAGATTACAATGACTAAGTGATATATGTAAAGGATAAAAGTTTTGTGTTTAGACCATGGGCAAAGAATCCCATGACATTCACCCCCTCCTAGCCTGCACATCATGCGGCATGTGCCACTTTATGAATTAGGAGATTTCTTCTTCTGTCATGTCCTCTTCTCCATTTTTGAAGTCATCTTCTTCTTCCATGTCTTCATGCTCTTGAATTATATCCAAGTCTTCCAGCTTATATGTTGAACTTTCTCTTCATTTGAAGAGCTTGATTCTTTTTCCAGCTATGGGTACCTTCATGCTTGTCCTATCCAATTCAGCCAATGAATATGCAGCATTGTCATGGACTATCTTTACCACATATGGACCAAACCAATGCTTTACCATCTTTTTAGAAGCATTGTATTGATTGTCTAGGCTGCTGTCATAGACAAGCACCCAATCATTTTCTTGGATAGCTCTTGGCCGAAGTCAATGTTGCCTATCAAATCTTCTTTTGTTCTTTAGTCTTGCTATTTTTAGCTTCTCAATAGCTACTTGAACATCTTCAAGTCTTCTTTCTAGCTGCGAATACGCAAAGTTAGTAATTCTTCTATACTGATGTCTACCTCCCAAGGTAGAAGACTCCATGTGAGAATAGATTCTTCAATTGGCATAATTGGCTGTTGTTTATGCATAAGTTCAGTTGGCATATAGCCAGTTACGATACTGTGAGTAGTTCGGTCAGCCCATAATGCAAAAGGTAGCATTTTAGGCCATTCTTTGATCTTTCCTCTACAAGTCTCTGCTAGAGCTTTGAGAATAGGCTGATGCCATCTCTCACTTTTCCCATTGCCTTCAAGAATGTAGGGTGATGTCAAAGCCAACTTAATACCTAATTGAGCAAAAAATTTGCGTGCCTCATCGGCATCCAACTCTCCTCTATCTGCAATTACTTTGCCGACACAACCATATCTGCAAAATACTTCTTCAAGCAAAAAATGACAAACAACTTGAGTGGTCTTGGTTACTAAAGCTTTACCTTCAACTTGATTGGTTAGATCATCTCTTGCAAGCACTAAATACCGCATATTCCATATCCTTGTAGGCATGGTTACAAGATCAATAACCCATCTATAATGCATAGAAAAGAGATAAGTCAGTTGTAACCCATCTTGATGCTTAACCATAGAGTACATCTGACACACATAACAAGTTTCAACAAAATGCTCTATGTTTTGATACATGTTCTGCCACCAATATTTTTCTTTGACTTCAATAAAGATTCCCCATATGCCTCTATGGCCAACCCACAAGCTTTCATGAAATTCCTTCATTACTTGTTGTTATATTTTGTTACATAAAAATCGGACATGTGCTCCTTTTTTCTTCTTTGTGTGCTTCCATAGATGCCCTTCCTTAATTAAAAAATTATAAGCTTTCCTCTTAATATGCATGAACTCCTCATCAGTCCAAGTCTCCTTCTTCTTCATTGTGCTCAAATATTGGCCAATTTTTAGTCAATCTTCTTCATAATTTCCTTCAAGGAAACAAGCTAGAACTTGAGCAATGCAATGAGCATGCTGGCTTCTAGTTGACCACCCTTCTTCCACCATAGGTGAATCTTTGATCTTTGTTGTTGTTTGCTTATTTACAACAATACATTGTCCTATTCTTGCTGTACTTAATGTTGTATCATTAAAAAGTTTAGCTACACTTGCTGTTTTCAGCTTTGGTTCTATATATGCAGCAATTGAAAATGAATTTTCAGCAGTCATGGAATGAAATTCAGCAAGTATAGACTCTCCAACTTCATCTTCTTCCATCAGCTCCTTTTCATTGCCATATCTTACACGTGACAACATGTTAGCAAACTGGATTTTCCTTTCTTGCAATATGCTTTAATTCAGGGTTGAGAGATTTAATATATGCACTGAGCATAGCAATGTCAGGGGTAGAGCAGTTGGCAATCATGCCCAAGAGTGGAAGACAATTAGTTTCTACCATTATGGAAGCACCTATAAAGTATTCACAATCACACTTTAATGCTGTTACAACTCCCCACAATTCCCTTTTTGCTTGTGCATGCCTTCTTTGAATTTCATTGAGAACCTTTGCTCCAAAACAAATTGCATACCTATTACCTTCAAGATCTTCTTGGCCAACAATCCATCCTATCCCAATGGGACTTGTATCCACAGTGAGAATGATGGGTTGTCCATTTGAATAATCAGCCCTTTTGAGAGTGGAGGCTGAAATTAAAAGCTTCTTTAATTTGTGTGTATAGTGAGAGTATGCTCTTTACCCCAAAATAATCTTTGGCCTTTCCTTAATAATTAATAAATATTTTTGGCTACATGAGCAAAATGTGGTATCCATATAAGGTAGAATACACATGCGCCAAGAAATATTTTCACCTCTGAGATATTTGTGCATTTTTCTTACATTTTGCTGATGGCATCTATCTTGATTGGTGAAGTTTTATGTCCCTAGGGGGCACAAAAATGTCTGACCACTAGAACTTCTTCAACTCCAAAAAACAACCTAGCTCTAGAAAGGGTAGGATGAACTTCCTCTAGCCTTGTTAAAAATCCTGTCACAATCATGAATATGGTTAACTACAAATGTTCTACAGCCATGTTTGTCAAGCTCCTCATTCCTTTCGTAGACTTCACATCCCTTGATAGGTACATCATCAAGAAAAGGAAAAGTAAGCTATGGAATAAAGTCCCTTAAGACTTTGTGCATGGCATTCATCATATGGGCAACCGAATTTGTTGCACCTTGCGGTAGAGTACACATGTAGATCAAAACAAGAGGTGTCTTCATTGCGGTGATGTCTCAGCTCTCTAATGAAAGCTGAAATTCGTCATATCCTGAATATAGGTTAGCCATGGAATAAATTGCTCTTCTTGCAAAAGCTTCAGCAAACTCATCAACAATTGGACCTAAACCAACATTTCGGATTGTGACTCGATTAACAGGCCGTAGATCTTGAATGAATCGTAAAGATTCCTTTTTTTTGGGCATAGTAAACCATTGATTTGAGTAAGGTGCTGAAGAAGTATCTAAAATCTTCATTCTGATCCTTTCATTCAGAAGTGCGCCCTTGGAACAAGAATAGGCTTGAGGTTCCAAGGCACATGTGGAACCATAAAAATAACCATACGAGCCACAATATTTGGATCTACACAACCTATCTCACTTGGCTGAAAGGAAAAGCTTTGCCATGCTTCATTAGCATTGCATTAAAGAGTGTTTTTCAGTCGATAAAAGAAAAGAATTATCACCTACTTTGAGATCTTTTATACTTTCAGATGTAAACTTGTGACTAATGTTGGTAGGATCATGAAGACTCGACTGAGTTGCTACCCTATCAGCCAGCCCTTCACTTTCAAGAGAGGCAGTGGAACTACCACATGCTTGAATTTCTTATCCACTGTCTTTTATTTTGTCTCCACTTGCACTTCAACCTTGTTGGGAAAACCAATATCTTTATGTTCAACAAATTCTTGAATTGTTTGATAAAAATCCAAAGTACAGACTTCTGTGGACTGATTTTTAGCCTGATTTTCTGCACAAAAAACTGCATATATTTCAGCCAATGTATTAGTAGTAATCAGCCCAAAAAAAAACCTAAAATATCTTCATTTTTAGACATCATGTCATAAGTTTTTAGCTCCCTTTTTACATTATATGAAAATTTTCTTTCGGCTTTAGTCATGGCTAGAAGGGACTTATAACAACCCATATTGTTGACATAACATACATGTAGATTTGCTAGAGACACAGCTTCTGAAGCATAACGAGGCACAATCTTTTTACATGAAGCACTGCCATAGCCTCCTTTTATAGCGGTGCAGCCCAAAAATCCTTGAAGTCTCGGGCATTAGGAGACACATGATAATCTTGCAATCGATCTCTATTTCGATGATGGTTAACACAAAAAATAAGAAATTGGGCAGCTCGTTCATTATCCTTGCTTCGGATTCAAGCATAGGAAGAACCATCATCAAGAGATTTTGTTTCCAAGCAGGCTTTAGAAATGTAAGGTTGCCCAAGAATGATAGGGTAACTACAAGAGTCTTGAACAAAGAAGTGAAAATTGTATTTTATGTCTCCAATAATTACCTGCACATTAGGACATGCAGCATATAACTGTCTAGAAGAATTGTTTGCGGCTCTCATTTGCCAGCCTGGGTCAACATCTATGGGCCATCCGCTGCTTTCATGGAGACTCCTAGATATGTTGTTTATCTCAGAACCATGGTCTAAGAGTGCAATACATGGTATTTCTTTTTCTCAAATTTTGACAACTGTCTTCATTGTTGCTCTTGCCCAATGCGTACAGGAGTAGTGACTGCTTGGAATGTATCGAGCTTCTTCCTCATTATGCATGTGTTGTGTAGACGACCTTCTTTTTGAGAGGTAGGCTACCCAATTGGTTTGAACCAGTCAACCATTACATTTTTGACTTTTACTTCTTCAATTTTTGCTTCCATGATTTCTTTATCTTCAACTTCAATTACTACAATTAATTCTTTAACTCCTTCAAACTGAATTCCTTGTGCATTTTTCTTCTCTTTATCCTACACAAATACTCGAAGAGCTTGCAAAAAAGCATGCACTGTTTCTTCAACATCATCACCAATATATTGTCTTTTTCTTTTGATTACATTAATAATTACACCATGAAATTCACATTTGGAAATTCCAAGAATTTCGCCTAAGGTGAACTCAATTTTACTTCCTAGAATTTGATTTAGTTGACTCAATTCGCAGCCCATAGGTAACTGCATCAATTGTTGCATAGGCATTCTTTATAGCTAAATCTTCTAATCTTTTCTTCATTCCACCATTGCCAAAATTTGGCTCCAGTGGAAGACCAATTTAAGCTGCATGAATTTTTTCATATTTCCAAAAGACGAGATTCTGTGCTTCAGCCTCATGGAAGGTAGCACATTCCCTCTTGTCATGTTGTTGGCTGTCACACGAGATACAACGCCACTTAAAGCCTTCCCTCATGGGTCTTTGAGTTGATGATCGTCCTCGCTCTTCAACTTTGACATCCAGCTTCTCTACTTTGGAACTAATTTATGTAAGATCCAGATGAAGTTCTCGCATGCTTTTAATGAGTTTATCCATGAGATCATTTTTAGAAGGAATAGAAGAAGAAAGAGTTGGTTGATTAGTTAAAGTGATAGGGGTTTTTGAAGGTGAAACGGGTGTCAATGGAGTTGTTGAAGAAGAAGTAAAGCCCAATTTTAGTCACATCCATTCTCTTCGAGCAATCATGTTAACTACTTCAGTAACATCTATCCATGTAGTTTTGACTCATGTTTTGGAGGTAGCATCCTCTAGGTGATCAACAAGCTTCTCTTGCAGGATGGGATCTGCCGCCGTAAGGAATAATTCAATCTTCTGACCTTCCATACTTTGTTGGTATTTAGCATCAAGTTGTCCAAATTTACTTTCAAACTCATGGCATAGAGCTGTTGCAGCTAATCCTTTGTTCGTTTTCTCAACCCAATCAGTGAAACTTTTCTTCGTCATAAGACCAAAGTCTTCTAAGAAGAATTCTTTGTGTAGGGATTTTTTGAATGTAACCTAGTCCACATCTTGCTGAAAAAGGTCATGGATTCTCGCTTGAAGACCATGCTTGGCTAGTCTAGCAAAATAGTGACTCCATGCATGTTGTGGTACATCAAAGAAGAGCATTTTCTCAACATTCAAATGAATGAAAATAGAGAAATTTTGACCTTTAAATTGTTTTAATTCTCTCCCAACTTCTTCTAGGGCCTTGATAGTTGTGGAATCAATCTTCTCTTCGTCTTGCCTTTGTTGTTGTTGTTGTAACATTTGGATTTGTTGTTGCTGAGTCTGCTGCAGTATGCACACCAACTATTGTAGAGTATCTCCTGAAGAATCCCTCGTCTTGGAGTTTTCTTACAACTGACCTTCATGTTGGGTTCACCAATGTCGCAATGCATAGGGTTGAAGCTCACCACATGGGTTTGGCAAGAAAATTGGACAAGATAGATGAAGTTGTGTCTTCAAGAGATAGATAGATACAAGTAAATGTTTGTGGGTTCGAGAGGAAATTCACTACCTTCAGTTCACCATTTACTTTTGACTTTTATTGGAAGAAAAATAGATTTATACATAAGATAGTTGAATAAAAGGGTTAAGAGCTTGAAAAGTATGATCACAAAGATGGATGAATTGTAAACAGGACTACAACTTCAATTGATACAAGAAGAGTCTTGCCCTTCCTTGCCTATGAATATAGCTGCCTATTTTAGCCTAGGCATGAAGAAGATCTTCAAGACATTTTCAGTTTTCAACTAATTAGTACAATGAAGATAGCGGATCAAGAAGAAGATTGCCTATATCAGCCTTTGAATGAATCATGGTTATAGAAACAGCATCACTGTTGTCGGGGTTTTCATGAAAGGATCATGAATTTCATGACCTAGATCAATGTAACTTGAATTGAGCAGCTGCATGAAAGCTTCACTTTATGAATTGACTATTATGGATAGCCAACAATAATTCCAAAGAATGGCAAGAGATCATCACCAAAACACTTCTTTAAAACCGCCCTTGAATGAAGAGGAAGCAAGATACTATGTAGAGAGAATTACAGGTCTACTTTGTACTTGCATTGTTTGGATATGAAGTAGAACCTTTGTTTACAGGTTTCAGCCCATGAATACCCTATTCTAGACTGAGAAGAAGAGACCAAAAGTATCTCTAAACAGTGTCAAAAGATGTCTTTGAGGTTTACTTACAAAGACTTATGCTTGTAGTCACTCATATGAACCAAGAACAGCCCATCTTATCCCAAGATTAAAGAAGTGGATCAGAAATAAAGCTACAATCCATGAATTCCTTGTTTTGAGTAGCCAATGATATTCCAAGATAAGACCATTATTCTCCCAAATAGTATCTACAATGTCCTTTCAAGGCAAGAGTGATTCGATACAACAATTACAAGTGAAAGTAGAGTATGTCCTTCTCATAAACCAAGAGAATAGAAATGGAGCATTAGTGTGATAAGAATCAACCCACAAAGAGAGTAATGGGCTGCATATAACAGTCCAAATCTGAGCTTTATGTTTTCCAAGATCTCCTCTTGATAGAGAAGAGAGGTTACATCAAGAGGTAGGTGCATCAGACAGTGCCCTTCTCTTTTTCTTCACAAATGCAAGTACCTCTTGAACCATGCAAGAGATGCATTGTAAAATAGAAAGTCAGTCCATTAAAGAGAATTCTTGGGCCTTTCAGTTCATCCCAAAGTCTTGATATTAAAGATCAAGAAGTGGAACAAGAGGCTCACTTGAAATGAGAGAGTTGCTACTCCGTAGATAGAGACACAAGCAATGTTAAAATCTTCCTTCTTTCTTCTTCCATGAACATGAATGTCCCTGAATGGGCTGCTGCCCTCCTTTTTATACATATTCACCCTCTTTTACTCAGCCAATAGTGGCCTTCCATTTTGTTCAATGCATTGGAAGGGAGATACTTACAATTCAAGTGGAGTATTTTGAAGTTGCTTGTGGTTGCATGGCTTGGGCTTCCCTTTTGTGTGGTGGCTTGGACACCTCAATCACTCCTCCATCCATGGCACCCTGTTCAGTGTAGATATTTTCCCAAAAAACGCGGTGCTAATCACACTGCCCTCTTCTTTTCTTCCTTGACTATTTTATTAGTCACACAAGCAAGGTACAATACATATACAAAATACATATACAATGTCAACCTAGATAACTCTATCTTCCTTGTGACTTGGCTTGTGAATATGCTTAAAACTTTTGAATATGATAAGTACACAACCACATCATTGGCTCGTGGAAAATATAACCCAATGGAACCTACCAAGTCAACTGCTCATGTCCATATTTCTTCTTGTTTAATGTTCCATAACTTTACAACTTTAGGCAAAAAATATGGTTTTGACATGCATAGCATTTGGAAAGAAAAGGAAAAAAGTAACGGTCACTTTGAGGGATCTTTGCAACATACTACACCTTCTCGGGCTATGTCATTCATGACTCAGTCATCAGAGTCTATACAAGAGTCTTGTAGATGTCCCACTATACGCAAGACAGGTATGTAGATTTCTAGCTTTACATTTTGAGTCTTAACATTTAGCCAACATCAACATTTGTAAGTAAACTTTATTTTGATGATAGGATTTCAATACCAAACTATCGTAGATGCTCTGCTGGTAGACGTGACATCGATCGACGATTTTGCATTGGATGGGTATATTTTATCACCATTCTCTATATACACATCTATTGTAATGGTTACTTATGCTTTGTTATTGTGTTTTTAATTTTAGCATTAAGCACTTCATGGAGGGAAATACCATCAACTCTTACCAGTGTAATGGTGCCCCATCATATGAGGTTGCTAAGTTGTTGTTTGCAGATTTTCCTACATCTTTGCTTGTTGTTGGCCTTAAGGCAAAAGGTATATGTGCTTGCATTAGTTTAGTTTATAAACTCATGTGATATTGCATGGTCTTATACATCTTTACATTTGAAAGGGATTCCCGAATGGAATACATTTTCTAGTGCACTTGTCAAAGGTGTCATGGACCTAGCCCATAGATTCTTGGCAGATGAGGGGTTCTTGGTGACTTTGGGACTTGCACAACACTTTGGAAAAGTGCTTAGAGGAGCTCATGCCATTGGATTGAAGTGAGAGGAGGTAAGTGTGTTGAAGACAAACTTGTAACTTTTTAAAATAAAAGTTTAAGTAGCTAACAAGATGATTTTGCATTGCTAGGTCATGGACCTTACTATTGGCTTGTTTTATCGAGGGATGCATGTCCCTTCATATGATAGAGAGGCTGGCAAGAGGGTTAGCCCATACAGGTTTCCTGCCTCTCGTAGCTTCCTCTTCGAGACAGACCTCTAGGGCACATCATTTGAGCACACTTATGTGGATGGTGTAGAGGTTCGAGGAGGTGCAGAGAGATCACTAGTTTTTTATAGGTGCGTTATACATTCTTAGACTGGTTTATACTTTGCATTGAGATATGTCATGCTTTTGTTATGGATGTTACTAAATGGTTTCTTTTGTAGGTGGCTCCTTGCTACGTTCAAGAGGATCTCGACTATGTGCTGGATATTTTTTCAGGTTGTGGCGGCCTTGGTAGAGCATGCACAGAGATGCATCGTTTTTGCATGTGCCTTGAGGGTGATTTTAGCCTCTACAACCAGTGCTTGATTGATGTGGCATGCGGACCGCCATCAATTCATCCTAGTGACGATGATGATTTCACATGATTTGTAGTTGCATTATTTTTAATATGATGCCTTGTATTGGTAGTGCATACCATGGGGCTTGATGATGCTCGGGAATTATGTATGACTCTAGATTTTGGATCTCACTTAAATTGGTATTACTTCATAAACTTATAAAATTATGCTAAAACTTCATGCTTTAGAAGTAGTTGCATACCTATTTTTTATTAGAGATCAAAGCATTCAATAGTTTGCGATTAGTTTGCAATTCAACATCCTAATATAATTGATCTAATTACTTTGCAATTGCAAAATAATTAAATTCAAAGCGATAACATAATCAAACAAAAAGCTCCATAAAATAACCAAAAAAATCCAAGTGATGACCAAAAAGCTTCAAGAAGCACTTAAAAAGCTCCAAATGAAGAGCTTGCTAAATAATAGCACTCCTTGTCCATGTCTTGCCGATTATTCTAACTAGGGAGGGTGTTGAAATATGCCTCTCTAATAGGCTCATGTGAATCCTCCTCTTGTTGATGGAGAAAGGGGGAGATGTACTTAGACCCTTTTGAGAGAAGTAGTTGGACCCATGCAAACTTGACATCATTGATGATGTAATCAAGACATTTGCCTTAGCCTATGTAAGAGGCTCATTCTCATAGTAATACATCTCTTAGATTTGTCTACTTTTCATCTAGCTTGTCTATCTTGTTCTCTCTTTTCTCTCCACACATACATTCTTTCACATACAATCACAAGAACTCTATGGTACCATCCTCCATAGCTATGTCGTTAAGCTTGTGATTGTGTGGAAGCACCAAATTAATTCCAACAAATTATGTGTTGTGACTTGTTTGTAACTCATGAGCTCTTGTGACATATGTTGTATTCTCCATGAGTCTTCCTATGCTACTTATGACGAGAGGCCAAAAAATGATGTCTTTTGGTTTATGCTCTTGATGCTATAGTGGGGTAATGCTATGATGTATTTCTTATTTATATTCCCATGGTTCTTCCCATATCTTGGGAGCTCTCACATTATGTAGATGTTTTGAAGATATGAAATGTTTTGTTGTATGGTTTTCAACATTGAAAGAAAATAGTTAATGGATTGTATCTATAAAACCAACACATTCATGCTTTAATATTACTACTACAAAAGCTTTAATATATTGGGTGTGAGGTGGGGTGGAAAGGGGGGGAGGGTGTAGGGTGGGAGGGAAGGGTGACCACTTCTAAATATGTAAACATATAATGTGCAAATAAGAGAATTTTTAAATATCAATTTTGCACATTTTTAAAATACAAAAGGGTTCCAAATAAAGGGATTATTCATGGATTGAAGAGAAAATTGATATTTTTATTTTGAAGAACCTCATAGATAAGAATATTTTTAAATATGCCTTCAATGCATGTGATATAGAGTATTTACATATAGTGAAGCCCCCAAGATTATCCTCCCTTACAAGGCATGAGAGCCCACGTATCTAAAGGTGGTATGTGTGCTACTACTTTATGACAATAATCCACTCCAAAAATTTTCCCCACCTCCATGAATTTTCACGTAATAATTATTACAAATCCACTTATCAATGTGAAAGTGGTGGAGTACATAGGGCATCAAGTAACTTGGACCAATGATAGAAAATCACGGCACCATTAGAGATGTTGGATTATAGTACGATGGCTATCCAAACTATTAGAGTGCAGTCCATGCAAAGAGGGTCTATGGTAAAAATATCAGTACTTTTGATTGGATAGCCTTATTAATTTGGATGAAACTTAATTCAAACTAAAGCCCAAAAGTTACTCTTTCTACACATGTAAAGGGTGCTAAACAAAGCACAAGCAAAAGGATAAAATAAAAAAGGTGCAACAAACAAGGCTAGGCTACAAGCTCAATGTTAATGCCCCCAAGTGGTGTGATCTCTAACCACCAAATGGGGGGACCCGGTGGAAATTCAAGAAGCAAGAGCTCCTCCTCTAGAAGCAAGCTGACTAACTAAAGAAATGAAATAGGCTATGGGGCTATAGAAGGTGTGTTAAAATTGCATAGATTTCTATCTACCACCATACATGATCATGACCCCAAGTTTATGGGCACCTTTAACTAAGTATCTTTAACTCCATGGGCACTAAATTGGACCCCTCTATAGCATATCGCTCCCAAATATATGGATAAACATAAAGTTTTAGCCAATGGTTGGAAGCCTCTTTGTTACGATTGCAAATGACACATAAGAATATTGGAATCAATTGTTACACTTTATATTGTGCATTCAAGCATTGTAATGGCACCTTTTGAGGCCTTACATGGCTATGCTCACACATCCTCAATCATTTTTTTACATGATCTTAATCCCCAAGCACAAGAGGAATTGGCCAAAATGGGGACCTTACAATTGAAATAGAAAACTTGCTCAAGACATCATGGAGGCCTATGACAATGATAAATGCCATGATGTGACATTTCAAAAAAGCGAGTATATATTCTTTTGTGTACCCAACTCCCACTATGCCACACTAAAAAATTACTCCAACCATACGATGGCTCACCACTTCTATGGGCCATTACTAATGCCATGTATATACCCAAGAAAGTCTTTGCCAAGAGAAAGAATGTTCCACACAACCTATTGCTTCAAGATTATGTTACAAGATGGCAAGGCCTCTTCTATGATGAGTCTCCTTGATGACTAGCTAAATATTGCACCTTAGTGGGAAGGAAATTGGTTGCCTTTGTGACTCTTTTCACCACAACATGAATGGAACTTCAACCATGATTGGTAATATGTAGCCTTTAATGAAATCCATAATGATGTGTGTCCATTTCCATTCAAGAAAGGGAAGGGGTCGAAGGAGTCTAGAGGGCTTAAGAGATCTTAATTTGTTCCACTAGTAATCTACGGATTGAGTTGTATACTCTTTAGCATTTCTATAACATGTCTTTGAATAGAAACTCTCTTGCACCTTTTTATGAGTTTTGACCAACCTTAAATGGCTAGTAAGGACTAAGGAGTGCAACTCATGAGGAAGCTTCTGCTTGAAGGAGGACTAGATGATTAAGAACATAAAACCATTGAGCTATAACAAGCCATCATGAAGATTATGGATAGGATCCATTTAAAAAATCACCGTTGCAGCCATTGTTAGATGATGATGGAGAGATCCTAGCACCATAGCTCTATAATGTAGAAATCCATAGACATTGCTCATGGGAGAGCATAGATTGTGATTAAGAATAATTTCAACACCCTATGATTGAGAGCATGCCATAGACATAAGGATGACATTTCTTGATTTCATGGAGGATGGATAACTCTTTCTCATAGACATGCATATATATTTCTCTTCTCTTCCAAATTCATACTTTCAAAGGTAGTTATTCAATGTACTTGCTAAAGAACGATGCCAACATATTTTCCATGTACTTGGTAAAGAAATATGCCATCACATGCATCAATACAACTACCAACATCTTTATGCCAATTAAAATTGGGGCTGAAGTGAGCAGTGTCGAAGGATTTGCTAAAGCAAAGCAAAGTCGTGTCTACAGAAGACCTTGACTAATTTCAGGATAGAAGTTCCAGCATATGAATAAGCAAGACGAGAAAATGATGCCAAATAGTATTTATATTTCTGCCATAAAGTTTGCAAAATACAAGATGACTTCAAATCTGTTAAGTCCACTGATTTTAGGCCTCTTAATTTAATTCTACTGCATTTGTAGATCCTTGACCTCAAACACTATGTGCAGAAATTTAGAATTCAAATATACAACACTATTGTGATCTTCTTGGATTCAGATGTCGATAATGTGTGGGAAACTGGCATCAATGAGTTTACAAACAGGAGGCATGAACTGTAATAAAGTCTCTTTACTAATATCTCGAACTGTGGTCCATCCTGTGTGGAAACTGTATCTATCCACTAGGAGCTCTTCAACCTGTTTCACAGTTTTTCCCCTCCATTACTCCAAGAAAGAGCTAAGGTTCCCACAGAGATCTGAAACTCTATTTTTGCTTCTTTCAGCACACTAATGCTACTGGAATATAGATTGTTGTCATACAGATGCATTCATAAGAAGTTGCTTAAAGCAGTATTCTCTGAAAACTGTTTGCACCCAAAGGAATTGCCTTTCCCCAGTAAGTATGGAAATATTTTGTAAATAAAATTTTCTGTTCTCCCCGAAGCCTGGAGCTTTGATAGCACAAGCCTTCAAGCCTAGCACTCTTATTTGATCGTTCTACAAAAACGAAAAAGGCATCATTGAAAAATCAGCTTGTGAGAGCTTCAATTCAGTCGCTGCGATGGCGATTGTACAATGCATGAGGGATTTTCAGCGGCCTGAGGTTGTGCAGCTGCAAAGAGGATAAAAAAGACATAAGGGAGATGATATGGCGGATTCCTTTTCTCTGTTGAGAGGGGATGAATGGGAACAAGGATGACAGAGCTGGATTAGTGGACAGAAAGAGAAATCACAGAGAGAGAGATTGCCTTCCCAGGATTGCAGAAAGAGAATTTGTTGTGATCCTCCTGCATCTATTGTATAAACGCCATAGTTCCCTCCAGAGCTCGCCTCCTTTAATCTGTGTTCATTAGCCTCCTTCTCGTCTGCTGTATTCCTTTTGCACCCAAGCTATGAGAGTTGAGAGAAACGATGAGTCCCTTACAGTAAACCAGAGCCGAGAACTTAACGCCCCATCATAAAATTCAGATTTCCCTGTCGTTTTCTGTTAACAATTCTCTTCCATTTCTGAACATAGAGCTCGCCTTCCTCCCAGACCTGTGCCAACTATCAACGGATTTGAAACTGCAACATATTGGCTCATTTGAACCCAACGAATTCTGCCTCAAACTATCGTTTGCAGCCACTTTTAACACAAAAGCAGCGTTCCCCTTCGAATTGTCTCCCAGGTCAGATATGATTCTTAGGAAGATTCAGATTCAGAAATTCCCCTTTCACTGTCTCTTTGTGCCGTTCCTTCTGCCAACAGAAGTAAAATCCCATTGTATCAATTTCAAAGGTCATGATCAGGAGAGCTGAGCATAGCCTCCCTCTCACTCCATCGAACGTTCGTCCTCCACTGATTGATCCCAGTGAAAAAAAAAACAGCAACGTTCCCACATTAACTCCATAGGCTATTTTCCCTTCGTCCTCAACATTAGCCACGATTCCCAAATTCCCCTGCGCCCCCAGAGATAGCTTCCCTTCCAAACGACGACATCCTCTTCCGTTTCCAGCGGCTCCTCTTTTGCCTTCAGACCAATAAAGCGGCCCCCCGGAAAAGCTTTTCTCCCAGTCTGTGCCCCTTGATTTTTGAGGGCGATTGGAACATATGTTGGTCATTTCTGCCTCCCTGCCACAATGCAGGGTAAGAATGGATAGTTCAACCGGATGTTGTGTTTCAACTCCATGTATTCCTCAACTGAAAGTTCAGATTCATTCACATTGCCTTCACCATCAACTATTTTCCTTGCAAACTTTTGTTCTGCACACGAACAGTCTCACTGAATCCAATGATCCTATGAATCATATTCGTGTGATGGGAAATAACTTTTACTCCTTTCAAGATTCTTCTTACCCGGTCCCAGTCAATGCTTCCCAATGGATAGGCATCTGATGAATAGACCTGAATCGAGATTTTTGAAAGATTACAAAGCTAACGGCATGACCCCAACGACGTCGAACAAGTTCCAAAACAGTGTGAGCCTTTGGTGCCCTTCGCTTAATTTCCATTGCAATGATACCGAAAAGAAGTATTTGTACGGTTGAGCTAGTGGCATACCAAAAAGATCCACTTATTCCATATGTAAAAGTCTCATTCGCTGACTGTAATATAGTTGAAACCCATGTCCAATGGCTGACAACATTTGGACAGACGCCCTCTAATTACATGTGATGATAAGAAGCAAGTGCCTTGACAAATGGTCCATGTTCAGCATAACCTTTTTGGTGGATTCCACATCTCGGATGCACATCAGTACGACATCCACCCCCTCTAATCCTGCGCATCCTCCGGATGGGCCAACTACCCATGATCGTTATCATCAAGATCCACAAACAGATCAATCTCTTCATTATGCATTTCCGGTATATCAACAAGATTATCTGTCATATCATCTGTCTCTTCCATTGGAGTTTCTTCTCGTTGCTCTTCTCTTGAAAATTCTTCAAATGCATAATCTTCATCATCTCTTTTCTTGAAAATCTTGATTCTTTTTCTAGCAATAGGCACTCTAAGCACTGTCCCATCCAATTTTGTCAACTCATATGTTGCATTATCAAAGACATGTCTGACTATGTACGGCCCAAACCATCTTTTCACCATCTTCCAAAGTGCAGTATGCTGATTTTCAAGGCTGCTATCAAAGACTAATACCCAATCTCCCTCTTCTATTTCTCTAGGCCGCAAGCGATGCCTGCTGTCAAACCTGTCCTTATTTCTTAGTCTAGCAACCTTCAACCTGTCAATAGCTAGCTGAATATCCTCTGGTCTTCTCTCCAACTGTTGAATCCGAAGAGCTAAGAGCTCCTCTCTCGTCAAATCCTCCTGCCAAGGTAAAACTGACCAAGTCAAAGCACAAGTCTCAGTCGGCATAACAGGTTTCTGACCATACATCAACTCTGCAGGCATATATCCTGTGGTAACACTGTGAGTCGTACGATCAGCCCACAAAGCAAATGGTAGAAGTCTCGGCCATTCTCCAATCCGTCCTCTGCATGCTTTGGCTAATGCTTTCACTATCGGCGGATGCCCTCTTTCACTCTTCCCATTTCCCTCTGGATTGTATGCTGTAGTTAGAGCCAACTTGATTCCTAGTTGAGAGAAAAGCTCCCTAGCTTCATCTGTATCCAATTCACCGCGATTCGCAGTGATCTTATTAGGAAGATTCAGATTCAGAAATTCCCCTTTCACTGTCTCTTTGTGCCGTTTGTTCTGCCACAGAAGTAAAATCCCGTTGTATCAATTTCAAAGGTCATGATCAGGAGAGCTGAGCATAGCCTCCCTCTCACTCCATCGAACGTTCGTCCTCCACTGATTGATCCCAGAGAAAAAAAAAATAGCACTGTTTCCACATTAACTCCATAGGCTATTTTCCCTTCGTCCTCAACATTAGCCACGATTTCCAAATTCCCCTGCGCCCCCAGAGATAGCTTCCCTTCCAAACGACGACATCCTCTTCCGTTTCCAGCGGCTCCTCTTTTGCCTTCAGACCAATAAAGCGGCCCCCCAGAAAAGCTTTTCTCCTAGTCTGTGCCCCTTGATTATTGAGGGCGATTGGAACATATGTTGGTCGTTTCTGCCTCCCTGCCGCAATGCAGGGTAAGAATGGATAGTTCAACCGGATGTTGTATTTCAACTCCATGTATTCCTCAACTGAAAATTCAGATTCATTCACATTGCCTTCACCATCAACTATTTTCCTTGCAAACTTTTGTTCTGCACACGAACAGTCACTGAATCCAATGATCCTATGAATCATATTCGTGTGATGGGAAATAAATTTTACTCCTTTCAAGATTCTTCTTACCCGGTCCCAGTCAATGCTTCCCAATGGATAGGCATCTGATGAATAGACCTGAATCGAGATTTTTGAAAGATTACAAAGCTAACAGCATGACCCCAGCGACGTCGAACAAGTTCCAAAATAGTGTGAGCCTTTGGTGCCCTTCGCTTAATTTCCATTGCAATGATACCGAAAAGAAGTATTTGTACGGTTGAGCTAGTGGCATACCAAAAAGATCCACTTATTCCATATGTAAAAGTCTCATTCGCTGACTGTAATATAGTTGAAACCCATGTCCAATGGCTGACAACATCTGGACAGACACCCTCTAATTACATGTGATGATAAGAAGCAAGTGCCTTGACAAATGGTCTATGTTCAGCATAACCTTTTTGGTGGATTCCACATCTCGGATGCGCAGCAGTACGACAGTAGGCATTTCAACTCTTCAAAACTAGCATCAGTAGATGGATCTTGGGAGAAATATTTATTCTTTAATTAATTAATGAGAGGGGAAAAAACATGGGTATAGTGGCAAAGTGAAATGGTCATAAAAGAAAGAGAGACCAAAATTCCTCCCAAAGAGATGGAATTTGTCTATACAAGCAGATTCTTACTGCAATGCACCTTCCTAATGTCCACTCAAATCCCATCTTCACTCATGATATGTCCCACGTACAACTCTTATTTCCATAAAAGAACATGTTATTTTCTTTGAACAACATTTATGGGAGGGAAACACTTCTAAGAACAATTTTAAATGCTTCAAATGCTCATATTTGATCTCTTTGTTGTGAAAATTAGGATGTCAATGAGAAGATACATATAAAATGGTATAGAAGGACTACACTATCTTATTTATCAAAGATTGTAAGGTTGTGGGGGCATTGTCAAGGCTAATGACATTGACATGAAGTGATACATGCTATGTTCAATCTTGATTGTTGGTTTGTATTCATCATCCTCATGCATTTGGATCTAGTGATGCTACAATAAGAGGTCTTTCTTGGAAAAGTGATTGGCACCTTTGATCTCATCTATAAGCTCATCAATCTAGGATTTGGAGAGGTATGTTTTAATGATTGACTTATTAAGGTGAAAGTAAGTAGCACATATATAGAGGATACCATCTTTCTTCTTAACCAAACCCACTAGTGATGTAAGTAGATTGACTAGGTTTGATGAGTCCCCTTTCTAAGATTTCTTGAAATTTCCTTGTAGGTTCTAACTCAGTGAAGTTATCTACTTCTCAAATACGGGGTAAGGAAATGGGTGGCTAATATATATGATCAAAATCATATAAGAGTTGTGCTAGATGAGGATCATTTGTTGCATGAGTATTGATCATTCTCTTTTTTACTTTTTCTTGATTGGTACAAGTATATGATAACAAAGCTCTTAAAGCCAAGCCATTTGGTTATTTGCTAGAAAGGATTCCTATAGTTTAGTTTCCAAAGAAACCCTTATGTTAGATGTTGCGTTCAATAAAAGATCATGAAAGTTAATGTCTCATTTTTGTGATTAGAATGTTAATTTGTTTTTATCAAACAGAATTCTCATTGGAGTTTCTAAGAGGAGATAACAGGAAGTGGTTCATTGCCACATCTTGAAATAAGACTCAATTTTCATCATGCATGAGTTCTAAGCATAAAAGGACTGAGTCCATAGTGATTTTTCAAAACGTTGAATGTAAGTGAATTACATGCTAAAAAATATGTCTATAGGACCCATGCTCAAGCATATCAAATCATCCATGATGGTGTACTTAGGGCTTAAGGTGATGGGAGTGCTTATAGACACTTGACTACTAAAATCCATTGAGCCCTTTTCCACTTGAGCCCTCACATGAGAATCCTATCATTTGGGGTAGAGTTTAAGTGCATACACAAATATATTTTGATGATAATATCGTTCAAACACACATCCACAACTATTTATTGCTCATCCATTGACCTGGCCTTGAATGTTGTTAGATACTTACAACCTGATTGAGCCTAATGGAAGCTGCAAGGCATGGGGGTACCATTCGGGTCAAAGGAAAAACCTTTCATTGGATCCTAAAATTTTTCTTCCTATGGCTCACTGCCAATATCCATTTCTTCCACTTGAGGAAATCACCCATAGTACATGCTCCTCACTAGAGTCTTTATAAAAGATTATGCTTATTTTTGCACACTTGCTATTGGACTTGCTTTTAGGATTATATGTCCACAAGTCCCTGCATTTATAATATCCATTCATCTTCCATCTCATTTTTGGGCCCTCTAAGAATTGCCAAGTCATCATTTTGTTTTAAAATGGAGGCCCATGGATAACTATATTCATTCTATCTCGCAACGTCTATATTAAATGAATGAAATGCACCAATCTCTGATAATTTTGGTGTTTATATGCTCAAATAATGGGCTTTCAACCAAAAGGTTACCTCAACATTTCTTTAAAGGAAGCCTCACTCTCATATGCCCTTATAATATTTCCTAGAATCCCAAAGAGCTTAAAAGCTCCAAAAGTGAGTCGAAGTTCCTCCTCATGTTTCTTTCATGAAAGATATCATTTGAGTGAAATGGGTTGTTGCTAAGCTATCTTGATGAGGTTTTTGGATGCCAATATAGCCTTGTAGGCCACAATTAGGAATTGAGAACTAGCTCTTCATTTGGACCAATAAACCATGGGATGTGTGGGCACATGGTTCATGGGGATAGGTGTAAATGGTAGAAATTAGTGATTCCCATAAGGTTGATTCTTTGTTTGACATAGGGGCTCAATCTCATTAGAAGGCAAAGTTTTTATGGTTTCATTTCATAGAGAAATGCTCAACCTTTTTGGTGGCTTTGTGATGAAGAGTGGTGGGATTAGTGGATTCTATTTTGGGTGATAGAGGTTGATCAAGGTCAATGTAGTTTTTGAGCTTGTTCTCTTCATCAATTCCTTCCATATACATAATGCATGAAATAATTTGTATATTCCCACATACCAAGACCATGTTTAGAGAATAAATATCACTACCTTTGTTAGCTTTTTTTCTTCTATGATGGATATAAAAATATTGGCATATGTTGCATTTGATGGAATCCCATAAGTCAAAAACATGGCCTTACTTAGATAGATGCCTCCACCAAGAGTGTGCTAGATCCTCAAGGTAAAGGGTTGCAAAGAGCACTTTATCATCATCACTCTCTTTGGAAGAGGGTTGAAAGAGGTCTCCAACTTAGTGATCTATGGCATGTAGATCATTGAAGGTTTCATTCAAGCCATGCAAATTCCAAATAGTTATCTTATCTTGTAATTCACGAGGTACATAATTCCTATATTGCATGTCACTGTTATTTATATTGTTACCATAAGCACCATTATTGTTATTGCCATTACTGCCTTGGAGGCTAGAATGCACTACATTAGACCCATTTATACAATTGCCATGTATTGCCATAAGTGCTTCGCAATCTCATATGACTAATGCGAGGTTTATGAGGGTTGGATGTCTCATCCTTGAAGAAAGAGTCTTTGTACATGTTGAATTTCTTTGGGAATTCAGACATATGCCTATGTAAGGGTTCCCCATGTTCAAAAGTGACATATGGTTGAACACAAGTCTTGCCTTAATTTATTGGAGGCAGTTGGGTCCTCTCCTTCGCCTTGGTAACTTGTGATCTATTTGGGACATTGGTAATAAATTGCTCCATTAGTGTAGTGAGTTCAACCAAGGAGTTTTGAATATCATTATGAGAGGATTGTATGCAATGAAAGCCTTCTTTTCTTGTACCCTTCAGAAAAATCCATTTCAACATCAACTTATGGTGTGGGAATATCGTCGATTGCATTCAAGATGCTAGCATAATCATTCTCAAAGCTATGATGAACTGCTTCATGAGGAGGCACTTCATCCACCAGTTTTAGGCAATATCCTTATCAAATTATGCAACACGACCTTGTTGTTGCTCTCCTTGAGCATCAACCTTGGTGTGTGTGGAACCATTTCCTCCCATGTGCTGAACATGGTTTTGTAACCTCTACCCCACCCGTACGTTCTCTGTGTGGGCTTTGAGGTCTTTAGCCAAGAAGACCTCCATGGCCTACATGTCCACTCGAGGGTTGCATAGAGCATCATCATCATCCATGTCCGTAGACTCGTGAATCTTCTTGTGTTTGCCACTTCAAGCCACCCTCTTTGTCGGCAGCGTCCCTTTCTACCCTGAGAGCGTGGAAGAAGAAGATGTTGGCTGGAAAAAGCATAATCTATAGCATGGGTGGTGGCTCTCCAGCCCCGGCGTACTGCTGCATGCAAGGGGAGTGGGTCTATGGTGTATTTTTCCCTACTGGATCGAGAAAGTCTGATTGAATTTTCAGAGATTTTTATTTCCCTAGGTACACAAGTGATGGCTGGAAAGCGTCATGCATGCCATCGTTCCCATTCAGAATCCCTTCCTTTACGAGATGCGGAAACAGGTGCTAAATAGGTGTTTCTTGCCAAATAATTGAGGGACAAAGACATAAGCTGATCAGTACCGAGTAAGTAAGCTGATCAGGTGTTTCTTGCCAAATAATTAAGGGACAAAGACATCAGCGCCGAAGCGACGAAGTAGTGTCGGCTAAATAATCAAGCTATTATAAAGACAGAAGCTCGTTTTCGAAGCTGCCTGCTCCATTAATATTTGTGGCTTAGAAGAGAAATTGATTATTCGCGAGATATCTTCTGCGGTGGTTCTCCACTTTGTTCCGCGGGTTAGGGAGGTCGCCTGCATCATGAATCCAAGTGATGACGTGACGATGAGCATGGTAGGGCAGGATAATGACTTTGTACTTCTCCATCAGGCGGCGATGGAGGAGAATACCGACCTCAGCAATCAAGGGTCATTGATCATTAGCATATCGGAACACCCCGGAGCGGTGGACGATGTCGACCAGGACGGTGACCAGGGGTCTTTATATGAGGATGGCCACGATGATGACAACCACAATGACGATGTAGACCGCTTAATCTACGACGATCTCGCCAGGACGTTGTGCGGGGACGGCTGTGAGCTTCTGGATGATCTTCTCGAGGAAGACTACGACGATGACTTACTAATGCAAATCACAAGGGTGGTAGAGATAGAAGCAGCACTTCCAGTGACAACAACTGCCTCCTCCACTCCAGAGAGTTTGCGAGGTGACGGTTGTGCGATCTGCCTCCTCCCGGCCTTTGGTGATAAGGAGGACTCGATCCGAGTTCTTCCGCACTGTGGGCATGCCTTTCATGCTGTATGTATTGACTCATGGCTCATGGCTTACCATGAGGATGACCCAGCTACACCACCTGCTGATCAAACAGGGTTCAAGTCTACCTGCCCTCTTTGTAGAACCAACATTGATATAAGGCCGCACCCTATACGCAGACTCTTGAGTCCTTGAACCATCCCAGCACATATTTCGAACTAAGAATGGTAATTTCTTTGTTTCTGACCACTGCGCGATTCAACCATGTTGCCGGGTGTAAGAAGCTTGTGGTATTCATCTCATTTAGCTGGCTGAATGGCCCAACTGATTACGACTGAGTACTGTCCAACTAAAAAGTATCAACTGATGTTGCAAGTAATGATGCTAGAATTGAACATGAATAGTATTATAGAGAAAGGCATTGTCGCAGAGTACCTATGTGCACTTCCAAGGAAGATGAAAGAAAATAGAGTAGAGCAACGCACACACACTATATATAGTGAGCACGTGCATGAGCATGTGTGTGTATTTATCTCTGTGTCAGAGAGAGGATCTAATCATTTCCTATACAAGGATTTTTTTTGAAATGTAGGAAATTCTCCGATGCAATTTAGAGCATTTCCTATGTGCTTTTGGAACTCCCTATATGAATGAATACTAGCAGGCTTGGTTGGCATTGTTGGCCACACCCGGTTGGCATCAATGCGAAGCTCGCAAGGCCTACAAAATGACTATATAAGAAATTAGAGCTTTGATCTAGGTATTCAAGATCTAACTTGTAAACAAAATTTGGAATTTAGTAAAGTTGCAATTAACCCTATGCAAGTGAACTTAAACCATCTAAGAATCCACCCAATCCTTAACACACACACACACAAATACACAAATATGCTCATGTGGGCGTGGACTTTTATCCTGGCACAAAATATTGGAAATGCATTGTCCATAGTGTATAAATAGGAGACCTCAAACTAAGTAGACACTGAATCCTAAGGAAATTACATGGGCCTGTTTTATTCACTTCATATCGAATTTATGCACCATCTCTTCTTTCTTTTCTTGCGATCTTTTGCAAATTTCTTCTCATAATCTTTTGAAAATTTATTTTAGGGGTGCACCTAGCTTGTGGAGGTAAGATATGACTAATTGATTACTAGATGTTAATCATCATAGCTCAAAATACATATAAAAACTAGTTAATCTTATATTTTGGCTATTAATAAAGGAAGCATCAACTTCCAACAATGATTAGTTGCATGCTAATTTCTTTCTATTAGTTAGTTGTTATAGAGTTCCCTTCATATGTTTAGTACTTTCTAAGAGGTTAATGTAAAGCAATTTAGAGTAATGAAGATCGATGTCCCATGTCCACCTCTTCACCTTCTTCCACAGGGATTTTCAAAGTTAGTTATACCCTTTTGAAAGGAGCTAAGATGTGATAGGTTAAGGGACTACTAGCTTTTTGAACTACCTCTCACAGTGTCATAACGTTGTGCATCCACTCATGAAAATCTTGGAGAGGTGTTCAATGATGCCAAAGTTGATGTCATTAGTATTGTGTTTTGGTTTCCCATATGTGATAGCATTGGCGGAAGGATACACATTGTCGAAGGATTTTCGAAAGCAAAGTCGCGACCACAGAGGACCTTAACTAATTTCAGGATAGAAGATCAATCATACAAATAAGCAAGATGAGAGGATTTGTGAGCAGCAATAGATCTGCCAAGCTCCCAACGAGACCTCATCTATGCAGCGATGACAAGATCGAAAGTAAGCTTTGAGCTGAGCATAGAATCCATCCTTCAACATAGGTACCTACAGTATAAATCTGGTTATCAACTACGGACGAAAATTTCAGCGTTGTCCTTTTTTATAAGGATCTATTGTAGCCAGAAAAACCCATTTGCAATTTGTTGAGACAATTGAATTCCTTCCTTGAATATAATATCTCATATCATCCCACCAATTAAGCTCACTGACGCAAACTTTCAACTATGTATGATGCGTACAGGACCATGGAATGCTCTAAAGCCTCAACAACACTCCTTAATGTCTGAATAATGGTGAAACTCAAGATCGTTTGCACAATCTGAATGTTGCTCATCGAGAAATCGGAAGACCTCTTCATCCACTCTCCACGAGAAGATATGCCAACATCTATCTTCTGTCATGCAGCACCTAACTTCTTGCAGTTCGCCACCTTGAAGCAACAACATTAACGATTCAGTTTATCAAATTACAAATACATAATAGATAATGACATTATTTCCAATTAGCTTCCGTTCAGACTCGAACATCAACAATCCTGGTTTCGTTTCCTTGCATGGCTTCAAATCAATGGAGTCACTTTTCTTCCTTATTTACAGCTTATTCTCAATTGGAGCTTCAAACGATGAATCCAAGCATCAAAATTTTATCATCGGCTCTGCAAAAACGGAGAAGGAGAATTTACTACCCTGATTCCAGTGTTATAGAAGTTGCGAGATTCTTCAGTCATAAGCAATCCATTGAAGCAGCATCGTTCTTCTTCTCCACCATCCATTAGGGCCAAAAACGCTTCAAAAATGGCACTTGTAAGAAAGTGATTAAGTTGCTAATTAGTTGAGGTTTAAGAAGAATAAAACCTCTAAATTTGGTTGTCCAGATGTGATTAATGAGAGAATATTTGGTTCATTGAAGAGGTCGGCCATTAATTGCCCTCATCTTTTAATCCAGGTCAGGGGTCACCTTTTCGGCCGTTTATTGTCTTGGAACTCGAGAGATTTTGTATTTTCGAGATTTTCGTACGAACTTCGCATTTGTTTGCTCCCGCGTTTTCTTTCTATACACTATTCTCTTTTACCATTCCTTTTGCTGCACTTGCTTTCTATCACTGTGAGATTCTTGCTCGGTTCATTTGCTAGAATGTCTAGCAATACTACTTCAAATAACACAGGCGCAAGCACACGTAAATACAAGCTATCTATTCAGCTAGATCCGACTTACACATCTTGGAGAAGTATACATCATCGAGTATTGATAGATGAGATTGAAGCCAACAGGTTGCGAACACAAGGAATGAAGCATATAGATTTGTGGGTGGATGGAAATATCTATCCCAGGGATCCTTCTACAGGTAAACCACCTCCTTTTTTGAATGTCCATGACTATATAAGATATGCTGGAGAAGGTTACAATGGAATGCTTGGCTACTGTATGAGGTTATACTCTGCATCTTACACATATATAGCTCAAGTGCACGAAATGAAAAAAGCACTAGAAAAAAAAAATTTAGAGTTGACAAGTCAGATTGATATTTTGAAAAATGTTAACAATTCATTGCAGAATAAGCTAATACGCTTGAGAGAAACTCCAGTAGGATTTAGAGAGAGGAAGAGACCATTAAAAAATATAACCAGCTTGTGTGAGAGAGCAAAGAAAAGGAGACTAAATCTTACAAAGAAATATGTCTCTAACATATTAGGCATAAATATCCGAGAGAATGAGGAAAGAATCAAACTTTTGAAGGAAACCATGAATAAGAAAGACATTTTGAGGATTCTTAAGTCACCAGAAAATGTGGATTTGAGAGGTCCAACTCTGAGAGAGTTAGTGAAGGATTTAAAAGGCACAGTGAAAGCAAATGAAATCGTAGAGACATGCGATACTGTGGGTATAAGTCGAAAAGGTTACCGTGCTATCTCTGGATTATGGTTTAAAAATCTTAAACGCAATAGGGTAACTATATTTGGATTGCCCCGAGCCCTTGCAGTTTCCACTGCAAGAATTTCCATGAATCGCAAGATTCCACATGTTTTTGGAGATTACTTTCACATCGAAAGGTCTATGTCCTACGAAAAACAAAAAAAACAGGCAATTTTTTATTACAATGAGTTTAACAATATATGGGTTGATCTAAAAAAGGTGCAAATTGCAATGGTTCACATGTATAAAATCACAGTAGAAGAAAGTTATGGTGTTCTAAAGTTTGCCTTGAAGTTGGATGAAGCACAGATTCAAAAGGGACAAAAGATGGAAAGAATTAGCATTTGCCTCATGAACATGGCATTGGACCATGGCAATGGCGAGGGCAAAGCTCCATTGCATAAGATCCAATCTGAGATGGAGATTTGGTGGATTGGTGCAGCCCAGGTACCAATTGAAAATCATCAAACGTTGAAATGGTTGTTCAACCATATAGGTATTCCAAATATCATTAAGTCTCAAAGTGAAGGCGAAATGTTGGTAGTTGATGGGGTTGGTAAATTTAATGTGGAATGGCATATGAGTGCTGATTTGAAAACTATCAAATGTATGCTTGGAATATGTAATGGTGCAAATGCAAAATATCCTTGCATTTATTGCATGGAAAGTATTGGATCCAAAGATTGGAGTAGTTTGCAACCAGTAAGAAGAGCCCCAAATAGAGACTCTATAGATTTGAGTAAATTTAAAAACATAGAAGACATCTGGGATCCCATTCTCTCCATCTCTCTTAAGAATGTTCATATTTGTACTTTGCATGCAGAGATTAGAATAATCGATAAGCTTCTCAGGTTGCATCTTGACTACGCATATTCCATTAAGCCATTATCTTTATCAGATGAGTGTATTGATAAATGCGAGGCATTGCTATCGAAAATGGGATTTCATGGGGGCCAAGTTCACTTGAGAAAGGATCCAATACTTTCAGGAAAAACAAGAGATATCTTGGCCGATGTCTCTATGGGAGGCTCAAAAGCTAGACGATTCTTAAGAAACCATTCAGGAAAGCAGGTGAATGCGGCTTGGGAGTGTTGGAGAGAGCTATGTGAGATCACAACAAATGTTGCAAGCACGCCGAGGCTTGCATTTCTTAGAATGGAGGTCTGGATACACCTTGATGTTTTTCTGAAACTCCTCAGGCAACATAAGACAACATATACATATGCGGAAGAGTTCAAAAGATCAATCACAAAGCTTGTTCAGGCGATAAAAGAGGCATGGGGAGAAAAAGATATCACTTTTTATCTGGTAAAGTAATAATTATTTAATATCGGCTTATTTTGACAGGTTTTTCAATTGGTATAAAATTTGTGTTACTTCGTATTGCAGCATATTCTTCATATTCATGGACCTTTCTTTGTGGAGGAGCATGGCCCCTTAGAAACTTATAGCAACCAAGGCATGGAAAAATCCCACTATCAAGCACGCACAAGTTATTTTCGAAGCACAAGGCATGGGGGAGGAGTTACAAAAAGCAATGCTTTGGAGGAGCTATTCAACTGGTTTTTTCGACGACAACTTCAAAGAATGCAAATAAAAGACGGCAATGACACATGAGCAATCGCACTTTTATATATAAGAAAGAATATATACAAAGCTAGTTTTCCAAAACTCTCACATTCTCTTCCTCCTCAGGAATCTTTCCTCTATAACGGAGAAATTTTTTTCTCTTGTAGCCAGCTATAGATTTTACATCAGTTCTGTCTGCAGCTAAGGCGTAGGATGAAAACGCCAAAAAGTATCCTGCTCTAGAAGCAGAGTAACCTAGACCGTAGCCAAAAATCCTAATTGCTGCAGTCTTTTCCAAAAACATTATTTTGTGGGCATTATATTGTAATCCTGAGAAACCCAGCAGCTCTCGATCCTTTGCCACGCCCCAAGAAGTTATCTGTATCGGCAATCTCCAACTGCAAATAAAACCCATACTGAATGAGCATGAAATGTAAACCTACCAATGTGTAAAAGCAAATTCAAAATTATCTTACCACTTGATTTTCATCGTACTCCAATTTAAACGGATTCCATAAATTAATTGATGATGCTGTCTCATTGGTGTTAGTCAATTCTTTAACATATTTAGACTCCTCTCTTCCAAAATTGGAAATGCCGAGCTCGCTTTGAATGCGATCGAAGTCCTCATCAGTAATACTCAACTCTTTTTCAGCTTCTTTGGCCTTTTCAAAACAAAGAGAGAATGCCTCACCAGCATCAATAAACTTATCATCTAGAGTTTCTTTATCAAGTTTCAGAATTTTTACTCCTTGTCCTTGAAAGGTATACATGGCAGGGAAGGAACAATATGGTGAGAACTCTCATCAGGTTGAGGGTTTGTATCTCCTTGGCTCTCCTCAATGATAGTCTCAGCTTTGAAGTGAGCAACATCCAAATTCTCAGCAATGGAAGCCTCAAAATCTGTATCTACAACCTCCTCTGTTTCCCTTTCATCTGCCAGATCATCCAGCATGCAAAAGCTGGCAGTCTTTGCTCCTTCCAACTGTTGCTCCTTAGCTTTCATAGGGTATTTGACAAGGATGAATATAATAAAAGCAGCAGATTTTCTCATCATCTTGCAGTTTTTGGAATGAGTGCAGCAAAATATGTCTGTTGAATGAAACCTCTCCAGAGAGTGGACCCTGCACTTTCTAGTAAATACTGCCTTTTCATTTCCTGTTGACCCAATGGGAACATGGACATATTCAATTATGCCAACTTCAACAGAAGGACCTGCAAGAGTTTCAAACTCCAAAAAGTCCTCCACAATATATTTTTCACAAGATTTCAGAACTTTGTCAAGTTCCCAATCAGGATTAAAAATATTTTTCACAACTCCATAGAATGAGAGATCCATTCCATTCTGAAGCATAAAATCAAGTAGCCTCTCTGATGGAGTGATATCAATGAGCTCTGATACTCCTTGACCTCTCACTACTGGCGTTCGCTTCCCTGGAGATGTACTTGGCTTTCTCACACTGGTGGCAGAGGATCGAGAGGAAAAAGAATGCACAGGCTGATCAGCTGTTGATGCACTTGAGCCTTTTGAAAGCCTTCTTCTTTTACCAGTTCCTGAAGAAACCTTGGATTGTATGGGTTCAGACATGTTTCCAACTTCTGACGATACGGCGCGATAAGAGAGAAACGATTCAGACGGAAAGGCCCCCTCGCGCCGTATCGGTGATCCCAGTAAGAAGTGCTAGAGCCACAACAAAGGTGGTCACACGAGCTTCAAGAACGCTGAAAGAAGACTAGATCTACAGAACCTCCAAAACGAAGCGAAGAGAGGAAAGCGAAGAAAACCAACAGTCGCTCTCGCGCCGTATCAGCAATACAAACAAAGGTCAGAAACCAAAAAAATCCGTACAGATAAGAAACACATCCTGTAGGCGCGGATTATGCCACCTGGCAGTATCTGTTAGTCTCATACACGTGGCAGTAGCCGTTGGGCAACACGTGGCCGAAAACCACGTGGCGAACAAGTGGACCGGTCATTACTTGACACGTAGCATACGGACCATAAATGCAGATACGTGGCACAATCAGTATCGGACACGTGTCTGACACGTGTCATGATTTACCTGGGTATATAAGTGGTCATTTGTCCGACGTGTACACTTTTCATTTCTCGAGCTCTTCCCGCCTTGCTTGCCGATACGGTGCGATACAAGTCCTTTTTTCGCTAGCAAAAAGAGGTGTGCCGATACGGAGCGAGGGCGTCCAAACGGTGTGCTCGTTTTCTCCTAATCGCGCCGTATCGGCTTCTCATCTCCAATACGGAGCGAGGGTGTCCAAAGAGTGTGCTCGTTTTCTCCTAATCGTGCCGTATCGTATCGGCTTCTCATCTCCAATACGGAGCGAGGGCGTCCAAACGGTGTGGTCGTTTTCTCCTTATCGCGCTGTATCGGCTTCTGATCTCCAATACGGAGCGAGGGCATCCAAACCGTGTGCTCGTTTTCTCCCTATCGCGCCGTATCGGCTTCTGATCTTCAATACGAAGCGAGATCGTCCAAACAGTGTGCTTGTTTTCTCCCTATCGCGCCGTATCGGCTTCTGATCTCCAATACGGAGCGAGGGCGCTGTTCCATTCTGCTCGCTTTGTTCATATCGCGCCGTATCGGAATTGCTCATTTCGTCACTTTCCTCGCCAGTTTGTCTTTCAGTACTTGTCCTTCTGGTTGTTATTTTTCCTTTTCTGGATGGCAAGGACAAAGCAAACTACAAGAAGAGTGTATCTAGATGGGAAGAACAGTGGGGGTAGAAGAAAGTTAAAATTTGATGAATCTAAGGGGGTAGAAGAAGCTGGTCCATCACAGGCTCCAGAGCATTTTACAACAGAAATCCCTCCTACACCAGGTGTTGTCCTTACATCTTCCATAAATGTTTCTTCACCTGAAGTTGAGGAAGCAAAGGATGAGGCTAACCCTGTGAAAGATTCATTCCCTACAATGGTACCTGAGCCCACATCTGCTGAAGCCACTAAACACCCCAAGCCACAAAAGAGAAAGAGGAAGTCCAGGTTTTTCTATATGCAAAGATGTTTCAGTGAGATCAGGAAAGCCCAGAGAGCTACACAGCATGTCATTCCAAAAGCTGCTTTTATAAGGGTGGTTAAAGAGATCTCTGATAGATTGTCTCAAGTGGCAACTGTCTCTGGTCTAAATAAGAAGTGGCAACTCTCAGCCATTCTTGCCCTACAAGAGGCCGCAGAAGATTTTGTCATTGATTTCATGAACGACGCTTATATTGCTGCCACCCATGCTCATAGGATCACCCTTATGAATAAAGATTTCAGCATCATTAGCAGAGTGAGGTATAGGTTTGACAAAGTCCTGAGGCCCTTGCCTTCCAATGATCAAAAAGCCTTTGAAATCCTTAACGTTCCCCCAAAATTGTCCAGGAAAGAGAAAAAGCTAAATGTTGAAGATGTTAGTGACCTTTACCCTACAAGGGGTGCCACCCAGCAGGAGGCTTTCTTGAGTGAAGAAAATCAGGAGGTGTTTGAAACTGAAGACGATGTTTACAAGAGGAAAGCAGCATCACTTGCTCCCGTCAACAACGAGAGGATGGGCAAAGTGTATGGGCAGATTCTTGTGAATGTTGCTGGGGAATCTGAGGAAGAATATCTTAGTATATCTCCCGAGGACAAGCCCATGTTGGAAAAAAGGGATGTCCAACTATCTAACTCCGTGGTATTTTGTTGCATAAGGTAAGGTTTTTTGTTGCATAAGTTAAGTCTTTTCAATTATATTTTGGATGAAATTGGTATTTAATAGCTTTTGCTATTATCTGCAGGGCATTGGTGTCCTCTCTCACTCTCGATATCCGAAGAACCATATACATTGTTGATCCACTTCTCTCTGTGGGACTTTTTGCAAAATCTGGTTCTAATATTTCACCATTTTTTCGTAGCTTCGATAGTGTGAGAAATTACCACATCTTTTTCCCTTATGTAGAAAGGTATTTTTCTTTTTCTGTAGAGGAGAATTTATGTTCATTTGCTTTCACCCTTCTACTCACCTCTTTTATGAATTTGCAGAGGGCATTGGAGTCTCATCTACATTAATTGTCTTTCAAGGGAAATTATCTTTATGAATTCTCTCAACGGTGTTCACGGTCAAGCACGAATGTATGTTGGAAGAAAATTACTTACTTTGATTTCTTTTATAAATAATATTTTGAACTTACAAAGCTTCCTTTTGCAGTGCTGGTAGACTCGTTTCTACATTTTTGGATACAACATACGAGGATCTTGCTGATCCTTAAAGGCTGTATACTTTTCTTCTACAAGAAGTTCCATTGCAAAGCGATGCGCATTCTTGTGGATGGAGAGTTATCTCAAACATTTGCAGAACAGTGGATTCAAAGCTGTTACAAATAGAAGGAGTGAATGTAAGTTTATTTCATTTGATGTTTGTGTAACCCTTATCATGATGTCTTTTCACTAACTTACAACATTTATTCTTACAGTGTAGAGACTATCCTGAATCATATGTTTGGTGGATAAGGGAGAGATGCATCGAGTTGATTCTAGACAAAGCAATCACACCGTATGATCCTGACTCCCCTCTTCCTCCCAAAACTTCAATGGCCAAGGGCACAAGCAAGGGAAAGGTCAAGGGAAAGGGTAAGGACAATGGCAATGGTAAAGACAAGGGCAAGGGAAAAGGCAATGGGACCACTGCTGCAGAGTCTAAGAAAAAAGGAATGCCAGTGCTCTCTCCTCTTAAATTTGATCCATCCCCTCTTAAACCCCAAGAAAGGAGACTACCTGTAAAGGTCAAATTTTTTCAACAATCAAAGAAAGGCCCTGTGAGAAAAAATATATTTGAAGAAATCGATAAAGAATGAAAATAGCAAACATAAGCATACACGAGCCATTTTATTTTGGCTTTGTACATTTTTATGCAATTTTTGTACCTCATTGTGTAATGAAAATTTTCACTTGTAAATCGAATGTAATGTACATTTTATACACGAGTCTTATTATTTTGGCCTTGTACATTTTTATGCAATTTTTGTACCTCATTGTGTAATGAAAATTTTCACTTGTAAATCGGATGCAATGTACATTTTATTTATACACATTCGAAAGGCGACTTGCTTCACGATAGCTTATGAAGTTCCCATTAAAAAATATCTTAAGGACAGTCTATTAAGATAAATTCCTGCCAAGTTTTCATTCTTAAGGCCCCAAACTCACAATTGTGGGAGACAAACAACTCGTACAAAAGAAAGAGCGCTCGGCTCTTTTACCAATTGTTACACCATTCACTTTGAACTTATATCTAGGGGATGTATTGTCTAGCAATTCCAAGGTATCCCTCACATCTTTCAGACTCCAATTGGAAGTAACACTCACTTTCTTTACTTCTTCATGCGGAAAAACGTGCACCACAAGTTTATATGGTGTGTTCTCTGTATCAGAATCCAAGGGAACCCAAATACCCAATCTTAGTTTGTATCGCTTGTAATCAAAGGCCAAAGCAAGATTTTGGCGAGGGATACTGTAAGCCAAAGCCAAGGATTGAGGGCATGCACTGCACCTCAAGATATCACCTTTATGATCGCACTCTCTAGATTTCCAATGCGTCCCTATAGTGTTGTCCAAATCCTCTTCCGAAAAGTTTCTACTTAACCAGGATACCTTCGTTCTTTGTAAATTTGCTGTTTTGAAGCAAGCCACGAAGATATGGAGGGGTACAAACCATGATAAACGTATTCTTCTTGAGATCCTTCCAGCTGTCATGGACTTTTTAATATCTTGAGATATTTTGAATTTGAAACTCTGCACTGTTACCTTGTCAGGAATCTCCCAATTTAGAGATGAAAGACTTGGCAATGGCAAATCTTCGATATTCCCATACCTATCCGCTTTAGAGGGAACCACATACTGTGCATAATATATAAAAACCTTGCATTCACTATAAAAAGACACAGTTTGATCGGCATAAATAATGTCTGCCAATACCTTATGAATGGCATGGAAAGTCCCACTTAGGCTTTCCACAGGTTGCCATTCAATACTTGTTGACGGAAAGATATCTACAATGACGAACCGTTTGTTAGAACTTGCATAAATGGAAAAGAATTATATACATTATTCAACTTATAACTTACAATGTTTTTGTTGGGGAACACGTTCGTTTGGAGGCAAGTGCATATCCTTGGCCATGTAAACATGTTGCACCTTGACAAACCAGCCTTCGGGCATAATTTTGAAGGCAATGATACGCCCCTTCCAGTGATGTTTTATATCTTCTCGTTTTCTTCTTTTCACCTTATGGGAGCCCTTGCAAGATGGCAGCATGGTAACCCAATCATTTACAGCAAAGGTTTTGGGCTCAAAATTTCCATCTACTCCCTGGCTATAGACTGTGCAAGAGTGTATTAAACGAGAAGGGCGCCTGGAGGAAGCCATGAAAAGAATGAAAGCGCAGAGAAAGAAGCTCAAAGAGGGGTGAATGAACTAAAAAGTAGCGCCAAGAACCCAAATGAGTATGTATTGGGCGCCAAAAACAATATTGAAAGATCTCCCGACTTTCAAAAAACTCATTATTAATTTCGTCACATCTCTGTCATGTATTTTGTCAGATTTGTAAGTAAATAACGTCTTTGGGACTCCAAAACATGTCAGACTTTAGGGGTTTTGGCTAAAAAAGAAGAGAGAATCACGAAATGGACTCCACTATCTCTAAAAAAGAGGAGACAAGAATACCATATTCTTGCACACGTGGCAAACTCTCTTTGGCCCTTTCCTTAATCCCGTGATTAACAAAAGTGCATTTTTTGAAGCATTTTTGGCCCCAATGGTCGTCGACCTCCCCCTCTGTCCACAGAAGCGTAAGGTTTTTTTTTAATCTTTCATCCTCCCTAAACAAACACGGAGGCTTCCCCCCTTTCGATCCTCTGATCTCTAGCACGTTGTCCCCAGACGTCAAGAGTTTGTCTGTGTTTTCCCTATTCTCTGTTCTGTGACAAAATATCCCTCGGATGCTTTCCTCTCCAATTGCAATTTATGGTGGGGTTGCCATAGTATGCTGCGGCGCACCTGCGCTGGAACAGCAAGCAGCAAAGAATGATGGTGCCGATCAGCACAGCAGGAGGAAGGGGATGGATATCCAGATGCCGTGGTAGTAGATCATCCTCAGTTTCTAGCAATTGCCCCCTTCTCTCCCTCTCTCTGGGTCTCTGAGATCACCTCCTCTTTGTCTTCATCTTTTTGTCCTTCTCTTCTATTACCCTCCTCGATTTCTTCAGCACCCTCCTCGACTTCAGCTCCGCAAGCTTTTTCTTTCCCCCCAAAAAGCCTCCGATTTGAAAATAGCCATCCATGGCTTCATTTTTTTCTTTCCCCAGACATTCAATCCTTCCACAATAGGCCCTAGAAAAGCGTACTCTAGAAAAGCATACAAGCCTTCATCTTGATGCTCTAACCCACATCACAAGTCTAGGCCAAGATTGCTTTACCTTGGAACCTCGAGTACTTTGGTGCAAACAATTTTGTCGCCATCCAATGCGATTTTCTTCAATGAACTTGAGTACTTGGAGAGTAGAAGACAATGAAACTTCGAATTATCCATCACTTTACTCCACCTCTTTTGGTTGCTTCAGCATGCAAGACTTCTCCTATTTCTAAGGTTCCATTGGCACCAGAAGCCTTAATCCCCTTGACAAACATGACAGCTTCCACAGCCAGACCTTCCACTTGCATATGTTCCAAACAGTTCAGCACTTGTCTACGAAGCCCACATTCTACATATCCTGAAATAAGTGTAGCCCATGAGACTGCATCTTGAGTTACCAATCTATCAAAAACTCCCTGTTCTTCTACAAGCATGTCACATTTAGCATACATGTCAACCAGAGCATTACGGATAAGTTCCTCTAGCAAAACCCACACAGAATAAAAATGCAAACATAATGACTAAGTATGTACAAAGTATCAAATCCCACACACACAACTTTTGGGTGGATTTCACACCTCGGATGCGCAGCAGTATGACATCCACCCCCTCTAATCCTGCACATCCTCCGGATGGGCCAACTACCCATGATCATTATCATCAAGATCTAGAAGCAGATCAATCTCTTCATTATGTATTTCCGGTACTTCAGCAAGATTATCTGTCATATCATCTGTCTCTTCTATTGGAGTTTCTTCTCGTTGCTCTTCTCTTGCAAATTCTTCCAATGCATAATCCTCATCATCTCTTTTCTTGAAAATCTTGATTCTTTTTCCTGCAATAGGCACTCTAAGCACTGTCCCATCCAATTCTGTCAGCTCATATGTTGCATTGTCAAAGACATGTCTGACTATGTATGGCCCAAACCATCTTTTCACCATCTTTCGAAGTGCAATATGCTGATTTTCAAGGCTGATATCAAAGACTAATACCCAGTCTCCCTCTTCTATTGCTCTAGGCCGCAAACGATGCCTACTGTCAAACCTGTCCTTATTTCTTAGTCTCGCAACCTTCAACCTGTCAATAGCTAGCTCAATATCCTCTGGTCTTCTCTCCAACTGCCGAATCCGAAGAGCTAAGAGCTCCTCTCTCGTCAAATCCTCCTGCCAAGGTAAAACTGACCAAGTCAAAGTACAAGTCTCAGTCGGCATAACCGGTTTCTGACCATACATCAACTCTGCATGCATATATCCTGTGGTAACACTGTGAGTCGTACGATCAGCCCACAAAGCAAATGGTAGAAGTCTCGGCCATTCTCCAATCCATCCTCTGCATGCTTTGGCTAATGCTTTCACTATCGACGGATGCCCTCTTTCACTTTTCCCATTTCCCTCTGGACTATATGCTGTGGTTAGAGCCAACTTGATTCCTAGTTGAGAGAAAAACTCCCTAGCTTCATCTGCATCCAATTCACTGCGATCCGCAGTGATCTTAGCCACACAATCATACCTGCAGAAAATTTCTTCCAATAAGAACTTACACATTGCACTAGTAGTCTTTATTCTCAAAGGTCTACCCTCAACATGATTGGTAAGATCCTCTCTAGCCAAAACAATATACCTCATCTGCCATAGACCCATAGGCATAGTAACCAAGTCAACTACCCACTTACAATGAATGCATAGCGGATAGGTCGGATGAAGCTCATCTCGATGACGCACTACCGAATACATCTGGCAGCCTCTGCAAGTCTCTACAAAGTGAGAAACATCTCTATACATGCCTTTCCACCAATATTTCTCCTTGATTTTCTCATAAGTAGCCCACACTCCTCTATGAACAGCCCAAGGACTCTCATGAAACTCCCTCATCACCTGTAACTGTGTCTCTCTATCGCAGACAACTCGCAAAGGTAATCCACCTCTTTTCTTCGGATGCTTCCAAAGAAATCCGTCCTTAAGAAAATAACCATAGGCTTTTCTTCTGATCTTCTTGAACTCTTCATCTGTCCATTCATCTCTTTTGCTTAGTGTACTAAGGTACTTGCCAATCTGCAACCAATCTCGAACATAGAGTTCTTCTATGAAAGCCACAATATCATAAACATGGCAAACATGATCAACCATAGCGGCTGAAATTTCTGCATCATCCTCTTCTGCAAGTAGTGTCTCCTTATCATCATATCTGGCTCTAGACAGCATATCTGCCCCACTGGATTATCTTTTCCTGCTATATGTTTAAATTCTAGATTTAATGACTTGATGTATGCAATCCATCTTAGCATAGCTATATCTGGAGTAGAGCAACTCGTAATCATACCAAGCAATCTGTCTCTACCACAACTGAGGCTCCAATAAAGTACTCCTTGTCACATTTGAGAGCCGTAACAATCCCCAGTAACTCCCTCTTGATTTACGGATATCTCCTCTATCTTTCGTTTAGGACTTTCGCCCCAAACCGAATAGCATACATGTTTCCATCTGCATCATCTTGACCCACAGCCCAACCTATGCCAATTGGACTGGTGTCAACTGTCAATACAATAGGCCTTCCGCAATTATAATCCGCTTTCCTAAGAGTAGGAGCAATCTGCAATAACTTCTTCAATTTCCGCATGGCTCTAGTGTGGCTCTCATCCCAATAAAATTTCCGCCCCTTTCGAATCAGCTGATATAAACAATCTGCTATGTGTGCAAAATGGTGTATCCAAATCATATAAAACACACAAGCTCCAATAAATCTCTGTACCTCTGAAGTGGTAGAACAATACTCTGTAATCTTGCCTATAGCATCCACCTTCTCAGGTCAGGGTTTCCTGCCATAATACCCACGCATATGTCCAATAATGACAACCTCATTTACTCCAAAAACAGATTTTTGCCCTGATAGTGTCAAGTTCACTTCTTCTAACCTGGCCAAAATCTTCTCACAAGCTGAAATATGATCAGCCACAAAGTATCTGCATTCATGCTCATTTAAACTCTCATTCTTCTCTTCTTTTGCACACCCTTTAATGGGCACATCATCCAAGAAAGGCATGGTAAGCTGAGCTATGTAATCACGAAGGACCTTATGCATGGCATTCATCATATGCGCAACAGAATTATGGCACCTTGAGGCAAGGTACACATCCTGACAAGCCCAATAGGAGTTCTCATAGTGGTTATGTCCCTGCTTTCCAAAGCCAGCTGAAACTAATCATATCCCGAATACAAATCACCTAAAGAATAGATGGCACGTCCAACAAATGCTTCTGCAAACTCATCCACAATTGGACCTATACCAACATTCCTGATAGTAACTCTGTTTACTGGCTGCATGTCCTGTATAAATCAGAGAGTACCATTCTTCTTTGGAACCGTAAACCACCTATTTGAGTATGGTGCAGATGAAGGCTCTAGGATTCCCATCCTGATTTTCTCATTCAACAAATCAATCAGCTTTGGCAGGTGTGCCTTAGGCACTGGAATAGGTCGGAGGTTCCATGGAATATGAGGAATAGTAAAGATCACCATAGGAGCAACAATATCCGGATTCACACATCCAATCTCATGCGGGAAAAAAGCAAACCCCCTTCCATGTCGCTCAAGCATCTCCTGAAAGCATTGCTTCTCTGTGGGTAGCAAGAAATCACCATTTTCAATTTTTAATTCAGCAAGAGTCTCTGCTGAAAATTTATGGCCTATATGCTCTGGATTCCTCAAAATTGGCTGCTTGGCAACCCTCTCTATTTGCTTATCACTGTCAGGAGGAAGCGGTACAGCTACCGGCTTCACCTTCTTATCCAGAGTTTTGTATTTTGTGTCAACCCTGGCTTCATTATCATCCTCTGCATTGCTCAAATCTTGCTGTAAATCAGCAATTCTGCACTCCAATGGGGCTGAATATCCTTAGTCTTCTTCTCTATGGACTGCATAGGAACAGCCCTTAACTCTAAATGCTGAAATATTTCAGCAGTAAACTCTATTGGCTGAAAGTTTTCAGCCCTCTATGTCTCTGTAAGCTGATCATAATATGCCGAAAACTCTGTTTGCTGAATTTCTTCAGCACTCAATACTTTTTGCTGAGTCACCTCAGCCTCTGACTCTATCTGTGACACAAAATCTGCAATTTCATGAAACATGTCTAGGGATTGCAATAATACATTACTGTGACAACTCTGCATATCAGTTTTCAGCATATTTTTCATCTCTGTCATCGTATCTGCACAAATCATACTATCATACATCCCATCTATATGCTCATCATCCTCTAAATACCTACATTTTTCAAATTTCTCTCCTTCCTGCATATGTACTGCCTGTCAGCTCTAGGCAACTTAGAAGTCTTCTGATAACTCATCGAATTGTTTGCTGAAATTCCAACAAAACTCGAGGAGAAAACACTGCTGCCAGGAGGCAAGAACTCCAATCTCCTCTACTCTGTACCACTGTCGTCTCGCGAAACAGCGGTACCTAATGAAAAATCGAATCCCTCACAGTGGGCAAAGGTGCATCTCTAAGAGTATGCATGTTTCTAATATGGTTCACACACACAGTCATAAACTGAACTGCTCTCATACCATCTTTACTGCGAATCCGTGCATAAGCAGATCCATCATCCATTACTTTTGTTTCCATGCGTATCTCTGTGATGAATGGCTGTCCAAGAATTATGGGATAAGAGCATGAATCCTACACAAAGAAATGGAAATCCTCCTCTACATCTCCAATAGAAACCCTGACACTGGGACAGGCAACATACAAATCACCTGCAGTGTTGTTGGCAGCTCTCATACACCACCCATGCTCTACATCCATAGGCCATCTATTACTTTCATAAACTCCACGAACTATGAGATTAATCTCTGAACCATGATCCACCAAAGCAACATAAGGCACCTGTTTCTCTCCAATTTTTACCATCGTTTCTATAGTTTCCCTAGCCCAATGAGTCCGCGAAAAGTGACTATGCGGTATCAAGACAGGCTCATCAGTTTCAGTATAATGCATAGGCTGAACCCTCTTCTCTATCTGTGGAAAAACAGAAGCATTCTCAACCATAACCTCATCCTCATCCTCATCCAACTCCCCAATCAAAACTCCCTGTGTATGAGTAGTAGGCAATGCATGTCTTTTCCTCTTCAGGACCTCTTGGAACTGATCTTGAAACTCTCTTTTCGAGAGGCCCAAAACCTCAGAAATAGTAAAAGTCACCTCACTGCCAAGTATCTTGTCATTAAAGATTTTCTTCATGTCCGTAGATGTCTCAATATCAGACATCAATCTAAACCCTGGCTGCTTTCTCTCTCTAGGCTCTTGCCTCTTTTATTTCTTTTGAGCATCTTCCATATGTCGTTCTAGCCCTGGTCTCAAAGACGGTCCTGTAGTAGGTGGAGTAACAAACTCACCCCCTCTAGTCTTTTTAGCTAAACTTGGATTTTCTTCATCCCTCTTACGCTTCTCCTCAACAAGTACATCTGCTCCCTGAGACTTAGCCAAATAGGCATAAATAGTGTACCTGTCAACAGGCGAATCCCAACCTGTCTCAGATCTAATGCTAGAGCCTGCATTAGTCAAAAAAGTTTGCTGAATTTTTCCCTTGTTTGCCGTCTCCATAGCATAAGTCCATAATGCTGACTGATTCTCTGATCCTTTCTCAATCTGGACTCCATATGCAGAAGCATCTCCTCTAGCTGCCACATAAGAAGTACGCGCAGCCATGTCATCCACTAACTTCTTCATTCTGCCTTTCCCAAAGTTGGTAGCAAGCGGAGCTCCTGTTTCAGTCAACCAAATCTTACCATCTTGTCCCCAAAATACCAAATTCTTCCTCCTTGCATCCTGAAAAGATTCACAATCCTTGCAATGCTGATGGTCCATACTATCACACCAAATACATCTTCGATCTCTCCTAGGTGCACTAGGAGCACTCCTAGGTGCAGAAGGAGCACTAGAAGAAATAGTAGGCGCAGTCGAAGCAAACTGCTCTTTCAATTTTCCCACCAATTCTGCTTTAACTGACTCTAGTGTCAAATCCATTATGCCTTTGATTATATCATCAAGAGAGGAAGGAACTGACGGAGCGGATGGTTTTGGAGCAGAAGGAGCCAGCATTGGTCTTGGAGCAAGAGGAATAGGAGGAGTAGAAACAGTAGGCACTGGCATAGGCCAAGAAACTGGCTGAGGAAGAGAAGAAATAACAGGGATAGAAGTAGGCATAGGAGCAGAAGACGGTATCGGTGTCATGGAACCATTCTGTAGGCGGGTCTTCCATATCCTCCTCTTGGTCAAAGTTGAGACTGCATCCTGGGCATCTTGCCAATCCGTTTTAAGACCCATAGGCTTTGTGCAATCCTCAAGGAGCTCTCCCAATTCTTCCTGAAGAGCAGGATCTGCGGCTTGCAAGAAATGCTCAACTTTCTCAACATCCAATGCTCTTTGTTCAATGGCATCAAGCTGACTATACATCTCTTCAAATTCTCCTATCAACTCTGAAGCAGCTAGCCCTTTGTTTGACATGTAGACCCACTCTCGTAATGAACGTTGTGTAGTCATCCCAAAGTCCTCAAGGAAATACTCTTCTTTAAGGGCCTTCTTAAAATCTTGCCAATGCGAATTTTGAATAAAAAGATTAGTCACTTTTGCCCTCAAGGCGGGTGTGACAAGACGAAGGAAATACTTACTCATAAGTCCAGCTGGTAATCCAAAAAACCCCATCATGATCTCATATGTCTTCAAATATGCTGAAACATTACGGCCATCAAATAGCTTCTTCTCATTCTCAACTGCTTCAATCGCCTTAGTCGCGCTGATTGCATTCTCCTGCTCTGAATATAGTTGCCTTTGCTGAGACAACAGTTGTTGATGCAATTGTTGCTGCTGCTGCATATACAATTGTGTCTGCTGATTTTGAAGCTGCATATACATAGACATATTCTGCAAAATCTGCTTTAGATCATCCGTTGAAGTACTTGAAGCAGCAGTCAATGATGGAGCTGAAGTAGATGACACAGCAGGAATCGTAGAAGAGGCTGAAATGGATGCTGAAGAATCTCCCATCCTGAAATTTATGCGACGGTTTCACGTCGGGTTCACCAAAGATGTCGAAGGATTTTTGAAAGCAAAGTCGCGACCACAGAGGACCTTAACTAATTTCAGGATAGAAGATCAATCATACAAATAAGTAAGATGAGAGGATTTGTGAGAAGCAATAGATCTACCAAGCTCCCAATGAGACCTCATCTATCCAGCGATGACAAGATCGAAAGCAAGCTTTCAGCTGAGCATAGAATCCATCCTTCAACATAGGTACCTACAGTATAAATCTGGTTATCAACTACGGATAGAAATTTCAGCGTTGTCCTTTTTGATAAGGATCTATTGTAGCCAAAAAAACCCATTTGCAATTTGTTGAGACAATTGAAGCTTCAAACGATGAATCCAAGCGTCAAAATTTTATCATCAGCTCTGCAAAAACGGAGAAGGAGAATTTACTGCCCTGATTCCAGTGTTACAGAAGTTGCGAGATTCTTCAGTCATAAGCAATCCATTGAAGCACCATCGTTCTTCTTCTCCACCATCGTCGTCGACCTCCCCCTCTGTCCACAGAAGTGTAAGGTTTTTTTTAAATCTTTCATCCTCCCTAAACAAACACGGAGGCTTCCCCCCTTTCGATCCTCTGATCTCCAACACGTTGTCCCCAGACGTCAAGAGTCTGTCTGTGTTTTCCCTGTTCTCTGTTTTGTGACAAAATATCCCTCGGATGCTTTCCTCTCCAATTGCAATTTATGGTGGGGTTGCCATAGTATGCTGCAGCGCACCTGCGTTGGAACAACAAGCAGCAAAGAATAATGGTGCCGATCAGCAGCAGGAGGAAGGGGATGGATATCCAGACGCCGTGGTAGTAGATCATCCTCGATTTGCAGCAATCGCCCCCTTCTCTCCCTCTCTCTTGGTCTCTGAGATCACCTCCTCTTTGTCTTCATCTTTTCGTCCTTCTCTTCTATTACCCTCCTCCATTTCTTCAGCACCCTCCTCGACTTCAACTCCGCAAGCTTTTTCTTTCCCCCCAAAAAGCCTCCGATTTGAAAATAGCCATCCATGGCTTTATTTTTTTCTTTCCCCAGACATTCAATCCTTCCACAATAGGCCCTAGAAAAGCGTACTCTAGAAAAGCGTACTCTAGAAAAGCATACAAGCCTTCATCTTGATGCTCTAACCCACATCACAAGTCTAAGCCAAGATTTCTTTACCTTGGAACCTCGAGTACTTTGGTGCAAACAATTTTCTCGCCATCCAATGCGATTTTCTTCAATGAACTTGAGTACTTGGAGAGTAGAAGACAATGAAACTTCGAATTATCCATCACTTTACTCCACCTCTTTTGGTTGCTTCAGCATGAAAGACTTCTCCTATTTCTAAGGTTCCATTGGCACCAAAAGCCTTAATCCCCTTGACAAACATGACAGCTTCCACAGTCAGACCTTCCACTTGCATCTGTTCCAAACAGTTCAGCACTTGTCTACGAAGCCCACATTCTACATATCCTGAAATAAGTGTAGCCCATGAGACTGCATCTCAAGTTACCAATCTATCAAAAACTCCCTGTTCTTCTACAAGCATGTCACATTTAGTGCACATGTCAACCAGAGCATTATGGATAAGTTCCTCTAGCAAAACCCCTCTTCACTATACTACCCACACAGAATAAAAATGCAAACATAACGACTAAGTATGTATAAAGTATCAAATCCCACACACACAACTTTTGGGTGGATTTCACACCTCGGATGCGCAGCAGTACGACATCCACCCCCTCTAATCCTGCACATCTTCCGGATGGGCCAACTACCCATGATCATTATCATCAAGATCCACAAGCAGATCAATCTCTTCATTATGTATTTCCGGTACTTCAGCAAGATTATCTATCATATCATCTGTCTCTTCTATTGGAGTTTCTTCTCGTTGCTCTTCTCTTGCAAATTCTTCCAATTCATAATCCTCATAATCTCTTTTCTTGAAAATCTTGATTCTTTTTCCTGCAATAGGCACTCTAAGCACTGTCCCATCCAATTCTGTCAGCTCATATGTTGCATTGTCAAAGACATGTCTGACTATGTATGGCCCAAACCATCTTTTCACCATCTTTCGAAGTGCAATATGCTGATTTTCAAGGCTGATATCAAAGACTAATACCCAGTCTCCCTCTTCTATTGCTCTAGGCCGCAAACGATGCCTACTGTCAAACCTGTCCTTATTTCTTAGTCTCGCAACCTTCAACCTGTCAATAGCTAGCTGAATATCCTCTGGTCTTCTCTCCAACTGCCGAATCCGAAGAGCTAAGAGCTCCTCTCTCGTCAAATCCTCCTGCCAAGGTAAAACTGACCAATTCAAAGCACAAGTCTCAGTCGGCATAACCGGTTTCTGACCATACATCAACTCTGCGTGCATATATCCTGTGCTAACACTGTGAGTCGTACGATCAGCCCACAAAGAAAATGGTACAAGTCTCGACCATTCTCCAATCCGTCCTCTGCATGCTTTGGCTAATGCTTTCACTATCGACAGATGCCCTCTTTCACTCTTCCCATTTCCCTCTAGATTGTATGCTGTGGTTAGAGCCAACTTGATTCCTAGTTGAGAGAAAAACTCCCTAGCTTCATCTGCATCCAATTCACGACGATCCGCAGTGATCTTACCCACACAGCCATACCTGCAAGAAATATTCTTCCAATAAGAACTTACACACTGCACTAGTGGTCTTTATTCTCAAAGGTCTGCCCTCAACATGATTGGTAAGATCCTCTCTAGCCAAAACAATATATCTCATCTGCCATAGACCCATAGACATAGTAACCAAGTCAACTACCCACTTATAATGAATGCATAGCGGATAGGTCGGATGAAGCTCATCTCGATGACGCACTACCGAATACATCTAGCAGTCTTTGCAAGACTCTACAAAGTGAGAAACGTCTCTATACATGCCTTTCCACCAATATTTCTCCTTGATTTTCTCATAAGTAGCCCACACTCCTCTATGACCAGCCCAAGGACTCTCATGAAACTTCCTTATCACCTGAAACTGTGTCTCTCTATCGCAGACAACCCGCAAAGGTAATCCACCTCTTTTCTTCGGATGCTTCCAAAGAAATCCGTCCTTAAGAAAATAAAAATAGCCTTTTCTTCTGATCTTCTTGAACTCTTCATTTGTCCATTCATCTCTTTTGCTTAGTGTACTAAGGTACTTGCCAATCTGCAACCAATCTCCAACATAGAGTTCTTCTATGAAAGCCACAATATCATAAACATGGCAAACATGATCAACCATAGCGGCTGAAATTTCTGCATCATCCTCTTCTGCAAGTAGTGTCTCCTCATCATCATATCTGGCTCTAGACAGCATATCTGCCACTGGATTATCTTTTCCTGCTATATGTTTAAATTCTGGATTTAATGACTTGATGTATGCAATCCATCTCAGCATAGCTATATCCGGAGTAGAGCAACTCGTAATCATACCAAGCAATCTGTCTCTACCACAATTGAGGCTCCAATAAAGTACTCCTTGTCACATTTGAGAGCCGTAACAATCCCCAGTAACTCCCTCTTGATTTGCGGATATCTCCTCTATCTTTCATTTAGGACTTTCGCCCCAAACCGAATAGCATACATGTTTCCATCTACATCATCTTGACCCACATCCCAACCTATGCCAATTGGACTGGTGTCAATTGTCAATACAATAGGCCTTCCGCAATTATAATCCGCTTTCCTAAGAGTAGGAGCAATCTGCAATAACTTCTTCAATTTTCGCATGGCTCTAGTGTGGCTCTCATCCCAATAAAATTTCTGCCCCTTTCGAAGCAGCTGATATAAACAATCTGCTATGTGTGCAAAAATGGTGTATCCAAATCATATAAAACACACAAGCTCCAATAAATCTCCGTACCTCTAAAGTGGTAGAACAATACTCTGTAATCTTGCCTATAGCATCCACCTTCTCAGGTCAGGGTTTCCTGCAATAATACCCACACATATGTCCAACAATGACAACCTCATTTACTCCAAAAATAGATTTTTGCCCTGATAGTGTCAAGTTCACTTCTTCTAACCTGGCCAAAATCTTCTCTCAAGCTGAAATATGATTAGCCACAAAGTATCTGCATCCCTGCTCATTTAAACTCTCATTCTTCTCTTCTTTTGCACACCCTTTAATGGGCACATCATCCAAGAAAGGCATGGTAAGTTGAGCTATGTAATCACGAAGGACCTTATGCATGGCATTCATCATATGCGCAACAGAATTAGTGGCACCTTGAGGCAAGGTACACATCCTGACAAGCCCAATAGGAGTTCTCATAGTGGTTATGTCCCTGCTTTCCAAAGCTAGCTGAAACTGATCATATCCCGAATACAAATCACCTAAAGAATAGATGGCACGTCCAGCAAATGCTTCTGCAAACTCATCCACAATTGGACCTATACCAACCTTCCTGATAGTAACTCTGTTTACTAGCTGCATGTCCTGTATAAATCAGAGAGTACCATTCTTCTTTGCAATCATAAACCACCTATTTGAGTATGGTGCAGATGAAGGCTCTAGGATTCCCATCCTGATTTTCTCATTCAACAAATCAATCAGCTTTGGCAGGTGTGCCTTAGGCACTGGAATAGGTCGGAGGTTCCATGGAATATGAGGAATAGTAAAGATCACCATAGGAGGAACAATATCCGGATTCACACATCCAATCTCATGCGGGAAAAAAGCAAACCCCCTTCCATGTCGCTCAAGCATCTCCTGAAAGCATTGCTTCTCTGTGGGTAGCAAGAAATCACCATTTCCAATTTTTAATTCAGCAAGAGTCTCTGCTAAAAATTTATGGCCTATATGCTCTGGATTCCTCAAAATTGGCTGCTTGGCAGCCCTCTCTATTTGCTGATCACTGTCAGGTGGAAGCGGTACAGCTACCGGCTTCAGCTTCTTATCCACAGTTTTGTATTTCGTGTCAACCCTGGCTTCATTATGATCCTCTTCATTACTCAAATCTTGCTGTAAATCAGCAATTCTGCACTCCAGTGGGCTGAATATCCTCAGCCCTCTGCTCCATAGACTGCATAGGAACAACCCTAAACTCTAAATGCTGAAATATTTCAGCAGTAAACTCTGTTGGCTGAAAGTTTTCAGCCCTTTATGTCTCTGTAAGCTAATCATAATCAGCCGGAAACTCTGTTTGCTGAATTTCTTCAGCACTCAACACTTTTTGCTGAGTCACCTCAGCCTCTGACTCTATCTGTGACACAAAATCTGCAATTTCATGAAACATGTCCAGGGATTGCACTAATACATTATTGTGACAACTCTGCATATCAGTTTTCAACATATTTTCCATCTCTGTCATTGTATCTGCACAAGTCATACTATCATACATCCCATCTATATGCTCATCATCCTCTAAAATACCTGCATTTTTCAAATTTTTCTCCTTCCTGCATATATGTACTGCCTGGCAGCTCTAGGCAACTTAGAAGTCTTCTGATAACTCATCGAACTATTTGCTGAAATTCCAACAAAACTGGAGGAGAAAACACTACTGCCAGGAGGCGAGAACTCCAATCTCCTCTGCTCTGTACCACTGTCGTCTCGCGAAACAGCGGTACCTAATGAAAACCCGAATCCCTCACAGTGGGCAAAGATGCATCTCTAAGAGTATCCATGTTTCTAATATGGTTCACACACACAGTCATAAACTGAACTGCTCTCATACCATCTTTATTGCGAATCGGTGCATAAGCAGATCCATCATCCATTACTTTTGTTTCCATGCGCATCTCTGTGATGAATGGCTGTCCAAGAATTATGGGATAAGAGCATGAATCCTGCACAAAGAAATGGAAATCCTCCTCTACATCTCCAATAGAAACCCTGACACTGGGACAGGTAGCATACAAATCACCTGCAGTGTTGTTGGCGGCTCTCATACACCACCCATGCTCTACATCCATACGCCATCTATTACTTTCATAAACTCCACGAACTATGAGATTAATCTCTGAACCATGATCCACAAAGCAACATAAGGCACCTGTTTCTCTCCAATTTTTACCATCGTTTCTGTAGTTTCCCTAGCCCAATGACTCCGCAAAAAGTGACTATGCAGTATCAAGACAGGCTCATCAGTTTCAACATAATGCATAGGCTGAACCCTCTTCTCTATCTGTGGAAAAATAGAAGCATTCTCAACCATAACCTCATCCTCATCCTCATCCAACTCCCCAATCAAAACTCCCTATATATCAGTAGTAGGCAATGCATGTCTTTTCCTCTTCAGGACCTCTTGGAACTGATCTTGAAACTCTCTTTTCAAGATTCCCAAAACCTCAGAAATAGTAAAAGTCACCTCACTGCCAAGTATCTTGTCATTAAAGATTTTCTTCATGTCCGTAGATGTCTCAATATTAGACATCAATCTAAACCCTGGCTGCTTTCTCTCTCTAGGCTCTTGCCTCTTTTATTTCTTTTGAGCATCTTCCATCTGTCATTCTGGCCCTGGTCTCAAAGACGGTCCTGCAGTAGGTGGAGTAACAAACTCACCCCCTCTAGTCTTTTTAGCTGCACTTGGATTTTCTTCATCCCTCTTACGCTTCTCCTCAACAAGTACATCTGCTCCCTGAGACTTAGCCAAATAGGCATAAATAGTGTACCTGTCAACAGGTGAATCCCAACCTGTCTCAGATCTCGTCGACCTCCCCCTCTGTCCATAGAAGCGTAAGGTTTTTTTTTAATCTTTCATCCTCCCTAAACAAACACGGAGGCTTCCCCCCTTTCGATCCTCTGATCTCCAGCACGTTGTCCCCAGACGTCAAGAGTTTGTCTGTGTTTTCCCTGTTCTCTGTTGTGTGAAAAAATATCCCTCGGATGCTTTCCTCTCCGATTGCAATTTATGGTGGGGTTGCCATAGTATGTTGCGGCGCACCTGCACTGGAACAGCAAGCAGCAAAGAATGATGGTGCCGATCAGCACACAGCAGGAGGAAGGGGATGGATATCCAGACGCCGTGGTAGTAGATCATCCTCGGTTTGCAGCAATCGCCCCCTTCTCTCCCTCTCTCTGGGTCTCTGAGATCATCTCCTCTTTGTCTTCATCTTTTCATCCTTCTCTTCTATTACCCTCCTCCATTTCTTCAGCACCCTCCTCCACTTCAGCTCCGCAAGCTTTTTCTTTCCCCCCAAAAAGCCTCCGATTTGAAAATAGCCATCCATGGCTTCATTTTTTTCTTTCCCCAGACATTCAATCCTTCCACAATAGGCCCTAGAAAAGCGTACTCTAGAAAATCATACAAGCCTTCATCTTGATGCTCTAACCCACATCACAAGTCTAAGCCAAGACTGCTTTACCTTGGAACCTCGAGTGCTTTGGTGCAAACAATTTTGTCACCATCCAATGTGATTTTCTTCAATGAACTTGAGTACTTGGAGAGTAGAAGACAATGAAACTTCGAATTATCCATCACTTTACTCCACCTCTTTTGGTTTCTTCAGCATGCAAGACTTCTCCTATTTCTAAGGTTCCATTGGCACCAGAAGCCTTAATCCCCTTGACAAACATGACAGTTTCCACAGTCAGACCTTCCACTTGCATCTGTTCCAAACAGTTCAGCACTTGTCTACGAAGCCCACATTCTACATATCCTGAAATAAGTGTAGCCCATGAGACTGCATCTCGAGTTACCAATCTATCAAAAACTCCCTGTTCTTCTACAAGCATGTCACATTTAGTGTACATGTCAACCAGAGCATTACGGATAAATTCCTCTAGCAAGAACCCTCTTCACTATATTACCCACCCAGAATAAAAATGCAAACATAATGACTAAGTATGTACAAAGTATCAAATCCCACACACACAACTTTTGGGTGGATTTCACACCTCAGATGCACAGCAGTACGACAACGTGCAGGCCAAAAAGACACAGGTCTTTGTGAATAGATTTAGATATAAGAGGAGTAGAGAGGTAGAAGAAAAGAACACATCTCTTATCTGTAAGCACTATGTAAAACCCTTATATTTATAGACCCAAACCTTGGTATACCCAAGATGATAAAACCCTAAATACTTTAAAAACATTTGTTCAAAACCTTGAACATTTGCATAGTTAGAAGTATTCTCCTTTCTCCCCTCTCATCAATAGATTTAGTCCTTCATTACCCAATATATGGACAAAGCATAATACCTTGCTTACATTCGTAGAAACAATTGATGTCATTCATGTCATCATATATATGAGTATCACCCTTTACTAATATGCATAATAAGAGGTATATTCATTTCCTTTTCTTAACTCACTAGCCTTGAATATATTCTCCTTGTCCCCTATTCTCGAAAATCCTTAGAGAGTGTTGTTCAATAGGAACTTCAAGTGCAATTTCCAGCAATAATGTGACATCTTATTCGGTGCAATCCAAGTCTAGTTAGGCATCCATAAAAACAATGTTGAATGCACCCAACATAATTTTAGCCTATATTTGATATTATTTATTGTAAAAATCCAAAAATTTTAGAAAAGCTTCTAGATTAGGATGGCATGCAAAAATCAAGTTGCTTTTTTAGTCAATTAGGGGATTTTCACAAGAAAGACACATTGACGAAATCGCACGCGTCACGATCACTGTAAACAAGCTGAAAACTGCATATTGAACTGAAAGAAGAAGGAGTAATCTGGAAGATCCATGAGTAGGTGTCCTGTGTCATGGAGTTTTACCCCCCTTTCGAAGCCAACAGAGCCATCAAATTTGGGTTCCGGGCAGCAGAGAAAGAGTTGATTTTTCTGATCCACGTTTTTGGTCTATGAAAGAGCTCCAGGAGAACTAATGCCTGGAGATTACTTCTGAGTAGTCCAAAGATTCTAGGTTCCTTTAATACATATTGATTCAATTTATTGTGATTTGTCTTTGTAGTGTTTACCACTTGGGTATTCTCTATCTTCTCTTCCATCTCCTATCTCTACTTCTTTCTACTTTTGATCCCCGCTGGATTCGACCTTTCGACAAAAACCCCTCCAACATTGGTGAACCCAACGTGAAAGGTCATCACAGAAAAAGGAAAGATAAGATGGGAGAACCTTCGAATACAATCTCCAGTGATGTTTTGCAACGGTGCAAAACATGAATATACTTATGCAGGTACAACAACAAAAACATATGATGCAATCTTCTGCTCAAGCAGAAAGTGTTGTGATGAATGCTTTGCAAGCAGTTGAGTGTGAGGTGAAGTTATTCAATGGTAGGAATGTATCTGCATAAGTATATATCTATGCTCAGAAGATGGAATTCTTTGGAATGGCTCAATCTGCGTGGAGCTAGTATTTTGTACGTGTTACTGTTCATGAACTGAAAGCACATATTACTGAATTATACTTGTAGGATGCAGACTGGGTAGCCTTCAAGAAGACGCTCAGGGAAGAATTTTGCATTGAGGACACCAGTTTGATTATGCCCAAGACTTTTCAGGAGTGGGTTATACAACCCAATAAGGGTCTTGTGGCTACAAAATTGTTAAGAGAATTTGAAAGTCGATTTGAGCAGTTGGATCTCGTAGAACAGCAAGCTCTTGCAAGTCAGAAAATTGAATTGTTTCTACAGGCAGCTGATCTTGAGCTTCAAGAGAAGCTTGATGATTTGCTGGAGGATCAGACTACAGAGACAGGTTTGAAAACAGAGTGGAGACATGTCAAGGAAGCTGTTACTGCGCTTGTGAAGAAGCATAGAAGAAGAGAAAGATTGCATGTCTCTAGCTTGCCCACTGTTACAGGTAAAACAGTTGAAGTATCCAGTAAGTCACCCGCTTTTGTGGCTAACCCTATGGCTCTACCTGCTATTGTTTCCTCTCTTAGGGAAGATGTCTTGGATGAATTGGTCAAAGAGATGCGGGATCTTCAATTGAAAGTTGCAAAATTGGATGAAAAAGGACAAGAGGAAAGGGGACGGCGGGGAGCAGCCCCTAAACGTGGAAAAAGATGTATATAGTGTGACAGTTTGCAGCACGAGAGAAAGGATTGTGCTGCCTATACATGATAGCTTATCTTTTGGAAAGATGGCAAGATCCATGTACAAGAAACGGGATTGCCTCTTGCTTTGAATTTTGGAAAGGGAGGTAGGTAGAAGTTGTTGGAAGACTTGGCTGTCCGAAATGGTTATGCGGCAGTACATGCTTCTACTTTTTGTTTACAGTTGGATAGAATGCATGGCCAAGTGATGGTTGGTCCGAAGGTTGAAATATAGACACATGCTTTACATGCAGCTGAAAAGAGAAAGGTCATTGATAGTGAAATGTCTCATGCAAGGCAGGACATTCATGGCATAACTGGTTGGGAATCACTGGTAGATGCATATTCAGTGTATGCATATTTAGCAAAGGTACAAAACACGGATGTACTTGTGGAAGAAAAACAAAAAAGAGATGAAGATATTGTAGGGACATCTAAAAGAATGGCAAGAAGAAGTATGGATCAGCCTAAAGCTGCAAATCAGTCACCTCCCGAGCATGTTATGGAAGAGGTCAGTCAAGAGCAAAAACAGGATAACAAACAAGAGGGCAAAAAGAAGGGCAAGCAGCAAGGATATAAGTTGCAATCTGACATTGAGACAACCATAGATCTTAAGAAGGTTCTTGAAGAACGGATCTTAAACAGTCGGGTGGAATTCACCTTGGGAGAGGTGCTTGGCATTGCCAAGTGATAATTTCATGATGAGATCATTGACATAATTAAAAGGAAGCGTCAGTTTCTTGGTGATACCACTAGTGCATTGCTGCAATTTGAAGAGAAAACTGGTTTGTTGGGTATTCAGGCTGAATATGAGCATGAAGTAAGTACTGGATTATCTATGCAGGATGCTACTAATCTGGACAGCATGTGAAAAAGAGAAGAAAGTGGCTGAAAATGCATTGTCTTGTAGCAATATACATGGTGGAGTAAGGCAAATGCAACAATATGGAGAAGAGAATCTAGGATTTATTCCTCGAAGTCACTACACAAGAAATCGTTGGGCTAGAGCTACCACTGAAACGGTAGTGAAAATAGGGGAACATGAAACTCCTTGTGTTTCTTTACTTGAACATGGGTCTGAGATAAATGTCATTGAGCAGGGATTGTATGAAAATGGTGCATGGCCTGTGGACACTGATCATGGTTGGCATATGAGGGCTGCAAATAATTCTTCAGGGGAGCTCTATGCTGCATGTCCTAATGTAAAAGTGACGATTGGTGATGTACAGGAAGAGGAACACTTCTTTGTGCAAGGTAATTCCTCATATGCTATGATTTTAGGACAGCCCTATATTATAGGTGTGCGTATGGAAACAAAGGTGCTTGATGATGGTTCTGCTTATGCAAGAGTCAGAAGCAAGGATGGGAGAAAAGTAGTCCAATTTCTTATTGTTTGTGTTAATCATCCTAGAAATCATGATACGCTTTGAGAGTCTCCTTTGGTTCCAAATGAAAGGGAATTCAAAGACCTGGATTTTCATTAAGCATTGCTGTAATGGGGGGCTACAGTAGTGCTGTTCAAAGGGTGTACTCGCATCTTGATGAAATGAAGCATGTGTTTACTATTGGTAATTCTTAGATTACAGCAAACAGTTCATGTTGGTGTAAGCCTATGGAAGCTATGTGTAGGGATGAATGCATATCTATGAAATGGGCTACTAAAAAACTGAGAGCATTGGGGTTGTTAGCTAAAAATGATGGCATTTAAGGCATCTTTTATGGGCTAAATATTAATGACACTATGGCTGAAATTTCAGCAACTATACATGCAGAAAATGAGGCTGAAAACAGAATGTTGTCAGTATGTTCTTTGGATATGTATGATGTTATAGAATTGTTTGCTCAATAGGAAGGATTACAATGTGCTGAAGAACTTGTGGAGACAAAGTGTAAGATAGTTGACAAAAAGGTGAAAGCAATTGCTTTGCCACGTCCACCAGAGAGTGAGGGTTTGTATGAAAAAGTGTCAAGACAACCAAGCTTACGAGATCCTAAAGATATATGATGCCAGGAGGCATATTCCACGGTGGATTCCGTGAGGTTTTACGGTGGATTCCGTAAACTTAGATGACCGGGGCTCATACGCAAAGAGGATTCTTTGTGCGAGAAGTTGATGGGGACGCCTGTCCTTTTCGGGCGTTTCATTAATTTAGTGTGTACATGGGTGATTCCATAGCGGGTGATTCCGCAAAATGCATATTAAATTAATAAACATTTATGAGTTTAGAGTGCGCACTCGTAATAAATTAAGGTTAGGATTTATTTCTAACCAGTTGATTTATTTATGTAGCTGAAGACTGCTAGGTATTCACTTTTGTCGGTTTAATTGTATTATTTTACTAACGATTGTGAATGCTTCAGTTGATGTGTAGAGATAGCAGCAGTGGTGGAGGAAAGCATTGGAGTCTAGCGGGTTTTCGACTCTTGGATTAGATTTTGATAGGCGCCACGCCTATATTTTGTTATGTCTATTGAGACATCGATTATTTATTATTATTTTGTATGCGCTTATGCGCCCGGATATGTTATTTCTATTTGGACATTGAGATTGGGCGTGCCAGACTCTATGGGCACCGTCCATTAGCTTTATTTTCCTATTTTTGTAGAAAGCAAACTCAAAAGCTAAAAAGCTTGTCATATTTTTGTAATTGGGCTATTATTGAGCATGAAGATTGGAAATATACATAAAATACATGCTTTGTGAAGTGCTCACACAAGGCATGGGGGAGATTGAACCCAATTTGTCTCTTGCCTCTTGTCGTGAATGCTTTTACATGGGTTTTTGTGCAAAAAGGTAGAGTTCTTTGTTCTTGGGGACCTTCCGGGATTCACCACGTGAGCTATCTGCGACCGATCTGCGCACCAGTGGTATCAGAGCGGAGCAGAGATCAAGAGCTTCCAATCGCTACCAATCTCGGGCGAAGGCGGAGCTCAAGGAACAAACGGGCTCTACAGTCAATCTCGTCGCGAACCGTCGATACAGGCAAACTTCTGGCGATCAAGAACCCCTGTTTCCACTGTCAGATCGCAAAGGACCAGGCTCTGCAGGTGGAGGACCACTCCTACATCTCCATCAATAAGTCGTGGTTATCCAGTGAGCAAACTCTTAAACTATCTTTATCAAAGCTTAATTGTTAAGCTTATAAGCTTAAGAAGAGGCTTAGTACCTCAAATTTCTAATCGTGAGGTCTCTGAGGACCTCTGATTTTTCCGCGCGGCCAAAAAACGCCCCCCCCCTCCACGAAAATCAGGCGACAGTCAGATTAAGCTCTCCAAGCTTAATCCCTTAAGTCAAAGCTAAATCACTGCAGTCACACAGGGCAGACAAGTCCATAAACTCCAGGTCTCGCACTTCTGAAGTCAAGTTCAGCAAGTCAATTGTAATCAAGTTCTGCAAGTTCTGCAAGTCGGCCTAAGTCCAGCAAGTCAACAACTCTGCAAGTCTGCTAAGTCTGCAACTCTGCAAGTCAGACTAAATCAGAACTGACTAGTGCTTAAAACTCATAGAAGACTTGTTCGTATGCAAAAACTCTGAACTGGAAAGTTGTTCGCAGCAAGCTGTTCTACCTATCTACAAGTTCCTTGAAGTACTTTCAGCAAATGGAGACAGAAATATTGCAGAATTTCTGAAAATTGAAGAAGAAAATACCCAAAAATACATATCCTTGTAACCCCAAATTTGAGCTACACTCATCCCGCTAACTGATTTTGAGTGAGAAAGGTTTGTTGAGTTTTACAGGATGACTACCCCACATATGGATGATCCTATGACTGAAGACGATCTACCCGAGCCTACCATGGAACAAAAGCTGGATCTAATCATGCTACAATTGGAAGAAGAGCGAAGAGCTAGGCAAGCCTTGCAAGCGCAATTGACAAAGCTACAAGGAGCGTCCACCGATAAAGAAGAACCTCAAGCTGAAGATTTGATTCGCCATACCATCGACGCCACCCTTGAAGCACAAACCATTCGCAAGGAATCCAAGATAAGTAAACGAAGTTTCAAGTTTCGCACTTTCAATGGCATAAGAGAAGGAAAGACTGTTTTATCATTCATTAGCCAGTTTGATGACTATTTCCATGAGGAAACTTATCCCGAAAAAGATAAAATCAAGTGTGTTACTAATCATCTGATAGACAGAGCATCACTTTGGTGGACTGTAGTCCGCAAGAGCATAGAATGTCCTGCTACATGGGAAGATTTCAAGAAGAAGTTCATGCAAAATTTCCTTCCACCGCAATTTCATGAGAAGGCTATCAAACAATGGGATCTACTTCAACAGCGAGATCGTGAGCCTATTCCACAGTATACAGAGCGTTTTTGGAATGCACTCCTACAGTTACGCATGCTTGAAGACGTACCAGAGACGACACATAAGCGGAAGTATATGTCTGGACTTCTTGGACATTACTACGCTGAAGTAAACATGTTCAAACCTGCTACCCTTGAAGACGCCATCTCCTTAGCTCACGACACTGAAGATAAGTTACGCGGAAGAGATCGACGACCACAGCAATTCCAAGCAAACGGTAATTATGGATCTAAACAATTCAATTCCAATTTCAGAAGGTTTAATCCAGGTCGTTTCTCATCACCATCTTTCCGCAAGAATTGGCCTAAACCACCTGCATTACCATCCACTGTCAATTCAAATTCTAAGCCTATTCCACAAGCAAATCCAAATATACCCAGACTCCCAGCCATTGCAAATAATGTGACCAAAGCCAAGCCAATAGTATGCTACAAGTGTCACCAGCCAGGGCATCTCGCAGCAAATTGTCATTCAAAGAAGCCATCAGCACATATCAACTACCTTGGAGCCATGGACGAAGAAGAGCATGAGGATATGCCAGATTTCACTGAAGAAGAAGATGATATTACTACTACTTCCGACACTTTACCAGGTATGTCTACTTCACATTCATTGTTGACTATGAAATGTATGGTGCATGGAAAAGAAAGAACTATATTGCATGATGACGGTAGTACCCATGACTTTATTTCAGCAAAATTGGTAAAGGAATTAAAATTGCATACTGCACCTACGCATTATCGCATAAAAGCTGCATTTTTAGGCACTAGGTACAATGGCACACAAGAAGTTCAAGATTTAGAAATTCAAATTGGTCCATATATTGAAAGAAGAAATTTCTTAGTTGTCCCATTACAGTCAAGCGACATTATCCTAGGAATGCCATGGAGACACCAACATAATCCCAATATAGATTATTCCACACACACAATGAATATTAATTTTCAAGGAAAATTTATTACATTATTTGGTATGCATGCATCTCATATTTTTCCACTGCTTTCGCATACTCAAGCAAAACGTGCACTACGCAAGAATACTAAATCATATCTTATTTGGGTGAATGAATTGCATGCAAAGGAAAATCATATGCATCCTAGGCATAAGGAATTTCTTGCATATTTTAAGGACTATTTTGCAGAAGACCTACCACCAGGTTTACCTCCATCACGTCCAGAAGACCATAAGATTGACCTAATACCTGGCACACAACCACCTTGCAAAGCCCCATATAGGCACAATCAAATAGAGCAAAAAGAAATCCAGAGCCAAGTTGAAGAATTACTAAATAGAGGCTTAATTCGACCTAGCAGTTCCCCATTCGGTGCACCTGTGCTCTTAGTCAAGAAAAAGAATAATACTTATCGTATGTGTATTGACTACCGAGCATTAAATAAGATCACTGTTAAGAATAGGTATCCTATACCTAGAGTTGATGACCTTATGGACAACTGCAGGGATCTTCTATATTTAGTAAAATTGACCTTAAGTCTGGATATCATCAGGTGAGGCTAGATAGATCCGACATATTTAAGATTGCATTTAGGACACAGTTTGGCCATTATGAATTTTTAGTCATGCCATTCGGATTAACTAATGCACCTGCTACTTTCAGTAGAATGATAAACCGTATTTTTCTAAAATATCAGTATTGTGTGATTGTTTTCTTTGATGATATTTTGGTGTTCAGTCAAAGTGAAAAAGAGCATTATGAGCATTTATCATTAGTTTTTCAATTACTGAAAGAAAATCAATTGTTTGCAAATCCTGAAAAGAGTGAATTCTTTAAGACAGAAATAGAATATCTAGGTCATATTGTATCAAAAGAAGGAATTAAAGTTGATCCTAAGAAAATTGACGCAATATTGCATTGGCCTGTTCCTAAAAATGTACATGAATTACGCTCATTCCTTGGTCTTGCTAGTTTCTATAGGAAGTTTGTACGTAATTTCTCATTACTTCCTTTATCATTAACAAAACTTCTTAAGAAAGGAATTGTTTATCAATGGACTGAAAATCAGCAGAAATCCTTTGATTTACTGAAACGTGCATTAACCAATACCCCTGTTCTACAATTGCCTGACTTCAATAGACCATTCTTTCTAGTTGTGACCGATGCTAGCGGATCAGGAATAGGAGCCGTATTAATGCAAGACAACCATCCAATAGCATATTCTAGTTCTAAGCTAAAACCCTCTGAGCTTAAATATTCCACTTATGACAAAGAACTCTTAGCAATTGTACAAGCATTAAAACAATGGAAGCATTATTTAATGGGTTCAGAATTCATGATAAAGACTGACCAGCAAAGCATTAGACATCTACTTAGCCAACCCCAAATTTCTGACCGTCATATCAAATGGGCTTCCTTCATTCAAAGTTTCCATCCTATCATTCAATACCAACCTGGAAAAGAAAATGTAGTTGCTGATGCATTGAGTAGAAGACCTGCAATTCATAATATTTCCATCATATCTTTTGATTCTTTGATTGCTATGAAAGACACATATCACCAGGATATTACTTTTCATTCTGATTGGCAAAAATTAGTTCAAAATAATTTCATTCCTGTTGATTCATTGTCATATAATGATGGATTTATGTTCTTTGAAAAGAGACTGTGTGTTACTATTCCATTCCGATCTTTTATTTTGAATGAAATTCATTGTCCCCCATATCAAGGTCATAGAGGTATCATTTCTACATTACGCATGTTAATTGAAGATTTTTATTGGCCGCATATGGATGCAGATGTATCTAATTTCGTTGCCAGGAGGCATATTCCACGGTGGATTCCGTGCCACGGTGGATTCCGTGAGGTTTTACGGTGGATTCCGTAAACTTAGATGACCGGGGCTCATACGCAAAGAGGATTCTTTGTGCGAGAAGTTGATGGGGACGCCTGTCCTTTTCGGGCGTTTCATTAATTTAGTGTGTACATGGGTGATTCCATAGCGGGTGATTCCGCAAAATGCATATTAAATTAATAAACGTTTATGAGTTTAGAGTGCGCACTCGTAATAAATTAAGGTTAGGATTTATTTCTAACCAGTTGATTTATTTATGTAGCTGAAGACTGCTAGGTATTCACTTTTGTCGGTTTAATTGTATTATTTTACTAACGATTGTGAATGCTTCAGTTGATGTGTAGAGATAGCAGCAGTGGCGGAGGAAAGCATTGGAGTCTAGCGGGTTTTCGACTCTTGGATTAGATTTTGATAGGCGCCACGCCTATATTTTGTTATGTCTATTGAGACATCGATTATTTATTATTATTTTGTATGCGCTTATGCGCCCGGATATGTTATTTCTATTTGGACATTGAGATTGGGCGTGCCAGACTCTATGGGCACCGTCCATTAGCTTTATTTTCCTATTTTTGTAGAAAGCAAACTCAAAAGCTAAAAAGCTTGTCATATTTTTGTAATTGGGCTATTATTGAGCATGAAGATTGGAAATATACATAAAATACATGCTTTGTGAAGCGCTCACACAAGGCATGGGGGAGATTGAACCCAATTTGTCTCTTGCCTCTTGTCGTGCATGCTTTTACATGGGTTTTTGTGCAAAAAGGTAGAGTTCTTTGTTCTTGGGGACCTTCCGGGATTCACCACGTGAGCTATCTGCGACCGATCTGCGCACCAATATAGGTCATCAGTTTACATCTAAAGCATTACAGGAATTGAAAGTTGGTGCAGAAGGGTTTCTTTTGCTTGCTGAGAGAAAATGTTTTATGGGGATGTTGGCTAGGCATGGAAAGGCATTTGCATTTCAGCCTAGTGAAATAGTTTGTGTAGATCCAAATGTTGTCTCTCTTATGGTCATATTTACTATGTCACATGTACCATGGAACTCGAGGCCTATTCCAGTGCCTAAAGCTTACTTGCCAAAGCTGATGGATTTGCTAAATGAAAAGATTCGCATGAAGATCTTGGAGCCTTCTTCAGCTCCATACTCAAATCGTTGGTTTATTGTGCCAAAAAAGAATAAGGCTTTGAGATTTATTCAAGACATGCAATCAGTCAATAAAGTGACCATAAGAAATGTGGGTGCAAGTCCTATGGTTGATGAATGTGGAGAGGCTTTTGCAGGCAGAGCAATCTATTCTTTGGGTGATCTTTACTCGGGTTATGATCAGTTTTAGCTTGCAATTGAAAGTAGGGATATCACAACCATGAAGACTGCTTTGGGGTTAGTACGGATGTGTACTCTCCTACAGGGTGCAACAAACTTAGTGGCACACATGAAAAATGCTATGAATAGGGTACTTAGGGATTTTATACCACAATTGACTATGACCTTCTTCGATGATGTTCCAATCAAAGAGCAATGGATGAAAAGAATGAAGAGATGGATGCTCATGGATGTAGACAGTTTGTTGCAGACCATATTGTGGATTGTGAGAGGATTTTGACGCATCTAGAAGAGGTTCATTTAACTCTTTCTGGACAAAAGTTTGTCTTTGGAATTGAAGAGGTTTTGATTGTTGGGAATATGTGTGGGCCTTATGGGCGAAGGGCGTCACCAGCAAAAATAGATGGGATTGATAGAATGTGAGATGTATGCACGAATGTATTAGAGGTACGTAGATTCTTGGGTGCATGTGTGTTCTATGTGATATGGATTCCTCACTTTGCACATGTAGCCAATGCTCTTTATCAGCTTCTAAGGAAAGGTCAGAAATTTCATTGGGAAAGGAAGCATAAAAAAGCAATGAAGAAATTGAAGCAACTCTTAAAATTTGCTCCTACGTTGAGAAAGGTTGACTATTCACATGGAAAGCCTATCATTATTACTGTTGATACAAGCCCTATCGGGATTGGATGGGCAATTGGGCAAGATGATGAGGAAGGGCAAAGATATGCAATACGCTTTGGTGCTAAAGTATTGATTGAACAACAGGGAAGATATCCACAAGTAAAAAGAGAATTATGGGGAATTGTGACAGCCCTTAAATGTGATAAGGAGTATTTTATGGGTGCTCATGTAGTCATTGAGACCAATTGTTTGCCGCTATTGGGTATGATTACTAGTTGTGCTACTCTGGACATTGCTATGCTCAGGTGGATTGCATACATCAAATCTTTGAACCTTGAATTTCAGCATATTGCAGGAAGAGATAACCTAGTGACAAACATTTTATCTCGAGCACGCTATGAGAATGAAGATGGGATGATGGATGAGGAGGAAGAAGATGACTTTCTTATGGTTGAAAATGATGTTGCAAGAGTGAATTTAGCAATGCAAGGTGCTGCTACAGCATTAATAGAAGCTTGGACAACAAAGAGAAGACACTTTAGATATTTTACATCTTATGTAGAAGCGTTTCTGGAAGACAAATATGCAGGAGAGTGGCTGAGAATTGGTTAATATCTTAGTACATTAACAAAGAGAGATGAATGGTCAGATGAGGAGTTTAACAAGATCAAGAGGAAAGCCTATGGATTTTTCTTAAAAGATGGATACTTATGGAAACATGCTAAAAAGAAATAGGGTATGCCATTGCAAGTTTTGGGTAATAGAGCTTCACAAGTAACTATTATGCAAGAATTTCATGAAAGCTTATGGGCTTGTCATAGAGGTGTTTGGGGTACTTTTACAAAGATCAAAGAAAGATATTGGTGGCAGGGTATGTATGAGGATGTTGCTCACTTTGTGGAAACATGTACGACATGCCAAATTTATTCAACTGTGAGACATCTGGATGGATTGCAACCCACATATCCATTGTCTCTTCATTTTAAGTGGGTGGTGGATTTGGTCACAATGCCTACAGGTCTTTGGCAAATGAGGTATCTTGTGCTTTCTTGTGAAGACTTGACTAATCAAGTGGAAGGGAGAGCTCTACGTACTAAGACAACAAATGCCGTATGTACTTTTCTCTTAGAAGAGATCTTTTGTCGATATGGCTGTGTGGGAAAAATTACAGCAGATAGGTGTGAGTTGAATGCAGATGAAGCTCATGATTTCTTTGCACGGTTGGGGATAAAGCTTGCTTTAACATCAGCCTATAACCCTGAAGGAAATGGAAAAAGTGAAAGAGGTCATCCACCTATTGTGAAGGCATTGGCAAAAGCATATGGAGAGAAGGTAAAAGAGTGGCCACGATTGCTCCCTTATGCTTTATGGGCCGACAGAACAACTCATAGTGCTGTTATAGGATATATGCCTGTAGAATTGATGTATGGTCAAAAACCTATCATGGCGATAGAACAGATGACAGTCACATGGAGTGTGTTACCTTGGGAGGAGGATTTGAATCGAGAGGAGTTGTTGGCCTTACGCATTAGACAATTGGAAAGAAAGTTAGAAGAGATAGAGGCAGCAACTACAAAGTTAAGGGCAGCAAGGATATAGAACAGGAAACGGTTTGATAAAAGACATAGACTGAGACCAAGAACCGTACAAGATGGGGATTGGATATTGGTTTATGATAGCACTTTATATAACCAGCATAGTGCCATGCGTAAAGTTTCCAATAGATGGTTTGGACCCTATGTGGTAAGATAGGTGTTTGATAATGCTACTTATGCATTAAATGAGCTGGATGGGACAACCATCAAACTTCTAGTAGTAGGGAAAAGAATCAAATTATTCAAAAGTTGGGAATCTACTACCTATGAGTTGCCAGAATTGGAAGAAAATAGTGGCCATGATACAAGGGCTAGCTAGAAAGATATGGAAGATGAAGAAGCAAAGGATATGTTGTAGAGGATGAGGAGGACTCAGAATCCAGTGACAACTAGGATTTTGGCACATACCGGAGGATGTGCAAATTCAGAGGGGGTGGATGTCGTGATGCTATGAGGACACAGTAGTGTGAAAAAGTATGGAATGCATCATCATCCGACTTCTTTATTGATCTAGAGAGTCAATGTGATTTGAGCCATTAATACTAGTGTGAGTTACATGGATTATCTAAAAATACTAGATTTTTGGATAATTTTAGCATATATTTGATATTATTTATTGTAAAAATCCAAAAAAGTTAGAAAAGCTTCTAGATTAGGATGACATGCAAAAAAGCAAGTTACTTTCTCAGTCAATTAGGGGATTTTCACAAGAAAGACATATTGACGAAATTGCGCGCATCGCGATCGCTGTAAACAGGCTGAAAATTGCAAATTGAACTGAAAGAAGAAGGAGTGATCTAGGAGATCCATGACCAGGTGTCCTAGGTGTCCTGGGGTTTTATCCCCCTTTCGAAGCCAACGGAGCCATCAGATTTGGGTTCCAGGTAGCAGAGAAAAAGTTAATTTTTCTGATCCACGTTTTTGGTCTACGAAGGAGCTCCAGGAGAACTAATGCCTGGAGATTACTTCGGAGTAGTGCGAAGATTCCAGGTTCTTTTAATACATATTGATTCAATTTATTGTGATTTATCTTTGTAGTGTTTACCACTTGGGTATTCTCTATCTTCACTTCCATCTCCTATCCCTACTTCCTTCTACTTTTGATCCCCGGTGGAACTTTTCGACAAAAACCCCTCCGACAACGTACGTAGTGAGCGTCGGAAGGTCCCCAAGAACAAAGAGCTCTACTTTTTTGCTCAAAATCTAAGAGAATAGACTTGCACGACATGAAGCAAGAAGACCAATTGGGTACAATCTTCCCCTATGCCTTGTGTGAGCACTCCACAAAGCATGTATTTAATATATTATTCATCTCCAAGCTCAAAAATAGCCCAAATTTACCATTAGCATGCTTTAGCTTTTGTGTTTTCTTTTGTCCAAATAAAGAATAAAGTGGTTGGGCACCCAAGAGTCGTGTTGTGCCCAAATACAATGACTAATAATGAGTATTTAAATCGTGTGTCCATTCGCATATAAAATAATAAATATATGTCAAGCGCTTTAATAAATAAACGCGTCAAAATAAATATTGACGCCACGCTTAAGACACGCACCCATAAAAAATGATAATTTCTTTGAAATAACTTGAATACACGCTATCGCCCAGTGCTTCCCAATGCCACCGCCACCTGCTCTATACATCCAACTGAAGCATTCACAATTGTTAGAAAATAATAAAATTAAACCGACAAAAGTGAATACCTAGTAGTCTTCAACTTAATTCAATATCAGTGCGCACTCTAAACTCATAAACATCCAGTAATTTAAATATGTATTTTGTGAAATCACCCGCTATGGAGTCACCTACTTGCACATTAAATTAATCGTACGCCCGAGAAGGACAGGTATCCCCATCAACTTTTCGCACAAGGAATCCACCTTGTGTACGAGCCCTGGCAAATAAATATAATTTTACGGAATCCACCACAAAACCTCACGGAATCCACTGTGGAATATGCCTCCTAGCATCATACCCTCGCGGTAGGATAGCAATTGTCTTCAATTGCTATTAGCTGAATGTGGAGCGAGTAGTGAGGGGTAAGCACTTAGATCACGAGCGTGCATCCATTGGGCCTCTTCAACATGATGATTTTTAAGTTTTACCAAATATCTAGAATATCTACGGCTAGTTCTAGTGGTTATAAAGTCAGTATCTAAAATAGTCTCAAGTTCAAGGATTTCAGTTTCTTCTTCTAACAAATGAGGATTTTCATAGGCAAGGTGGACAGGTAATTAGCCTTTGAAAGTTCATAACAAATTGATATGAAAAGTGTTGTGGATTTTCCAGTGTTGGGGTAGTTCTAATTTAAAGGCATTGTCATTGATTTTGTAAATGATTTTGAAAGGTCCATAAAATCTGGGAGCTAACTTTACAACAGGGTGTTTCTCAACACAATGTAGTCTTCGCTTTTCAATTCATAACCAAACATAATCATCAACTATGAAATTCATAGCTTTTCTTTTCTTTTTTTCTTGTTTAGTGTATGATTGTTGGGCTTTCGCAATCATATATTTAACTTCATAAAAATAATTGCATGCATATTGGAAATATCATCATCTTGTTTAACTTTGTTTGACAATGAAGTAATAGATGTAGACAATCTATATCCATAAATGATTTCAAAAGGTTCTTTTCATGTAGCTGTATGTGGAGTGTTATTGTATGCAAACTAAAGTAAATGCAAGTGTGTATCCCATGTTTATGGTTTTGATATTGTGTGTGCACATAAAAGATCCAAGATTTTGTTGTTTGTAGCTTCTGTTTACCATTTATTTCAAGATGAAATGTAGATGAAAAATCAATCTTTGTTCCTAAGTTTGCAAACAATGTAGTCCAAAAATTATTGCACAATTTAGAATCATGATTAGAAATAATAACTTTTGGTAAACCATAGTTAGTGAAAACAGTTTTCAGAAACAATTGAGCAGCTTGAGATATAGTTAATGTTTTCTTGCATGGAATGAAATATGCCTATTTGCTAAACCAATCTACAATAGTCCAAATCATATCATGATTAGCTTGAGTGTTAGGCAAACTAGTAATAAAATCCATTGAAATATGTTTCCATGGTCTTTCAGGAATTGGTAAAGGCATTAACAAACTATACTGCTTACCATGGTGTCGCTTAACTCTTTGATAAATTAAACACTCCGATACAAAGTTAGAAACATCAGATTCCATTTGTGGCCAATAAAAATCTTCAATCAATGTACATAAAGTGGAAATAATACCTCTATGGCCTTGATATGGGGAACAATGAATTTCGTCCAACACAAATGATCTAAATGGAATAGTTAGACATAACCTTTTCTCATAAAACATAAATCCATCAGCATAAGACAATGAATCAATTGGAATCTAGTTATTGGCAATTAATTTATTCCAATCATCTTGAAAACTGGGGTCTTGAGCATAGGTATCTTTCATAGGGATAAAGGAATCAAAAGATATCACATATATATTATCAATAGTTGGTCTTCTACTCAAGGCATCAGCAACAACATTTTATTTTCTGAGTTGATATTGGATAAATGGATGAAAACTTTGAATAAAAGTAGCCCATTTAATGTGTCGGTCAGATATTTGTGGCTGATTAAGGAGATATTTGATACTTTGTTGGTCAGTTTTAATCATGAATTCAGATCCCATTAAATAGTGTTTCCATTGTCGTAAAGCTTGTACTACAGCTAGCAATTCCTTATCATAGGTAGAATACTTGAGTTCAAAGGGTTTAAGCTTATAGCTAGAGTAGGCTATGGGATGAGAATCTTACATAAGGACAGCTTCTATTCCAGATCCACTAGTGTTAGTGACTACTAGGAAAAACGGCCTATTAAAGTCAAGGAGTTGCACTACAGGAGCATGTGTTAAGGCATGTTTTAGTAAATCAAAAGACTTTTGTTGATTTTCAGACCAATGATATGCAATACCTTTCTTTCGCAATTTTATCAAAGGTAATGCAAGCAATGAAAATTTTCTCACAAATTTTCTGTAAAAGCTAGCAAGACCTAGGAAAGAACGTAATTCATGCACATTTTTAGGTATCTGTCAATTCAAAATTGCTTCTATCTTTTTAGGTTCAACTTTAATACCTTTAGATGAAACAATATGGCCTAAGTATTCAATTTGTGTTTGAAAAAATTCACTCTTTTCAGGATTATCATATAATTGATTCTCTTTCAGTAATTTGAAAACCAAAGATAAATATTCATAATGTTTGTTCTCATTCTTACTGAAAACCAATATGTAATCAAAGAAAACAATGACACAATGCTGATGTTTCAAAAATATGCGATTCATCATATGACTGAATGTGGCTGGTGCATTAGTTAAACCAAAAGGCATACAAGGAGTTCATAATGTCCAAATTGAGTTCTAAATGCAGTTTTGAAAATGTCAGATGTGTCCAGTCGTACTTGATAGTATCCAAATTTAAGATCTATTTTGCTAAATATTGCAGCCCCTTGTAGTTTATCCATGAGATCGTCTACCCTAGGGATCGGATATCTATTTTTAACAGTGATTTTTTTAAGGGCACGATAATCAATGCACATCTTATAGGTGTTGTTTTTCTTTTTAACTAATAGAATAGGTGCACCAAATGGAGAACTACTGGGCCTAATGAGTCCTTGGGTTAATAATTATTCAACTCGAGTTTGAATTTCTTTATGTTCAAATTGATTATGTCGATAAGATACTTTACATAGTGGTTGAAAACCTAGAATTAAGTCTATTTTATGATCTTCAGGATGTGTGGGTAGCAAACTAGGTGGTAAGTCAGCATTAAAAAAGTTTTTAAATTATGAAAGAAATTGTGCGTGCCTAGGATGCATCTTATTTTCCTTAACTTTGATTTCATTCACCCAGAGTAAGTAGGATTTGCTACATTTTCTTAACGCACGTTTAGCCTGTGTATGACTAAGCAATGGAAAATTATCAAAAGTGTGCATACCATGCAATGTGATTTGTTTCCCATGAGAATGAATCTTCATTGAATGCGTGGAATAATCTGTATCAGGATTATATTGATGACGCCAAGGCATTCCTAAAATAATGTCATTAGATTGCAGAGGCACAACTAAGAAATTTTTATGTCCAATTTTAATTTCTAAATCGTGCACTTCTTGTGTTCCATTATATCTAGTGCCTAAGGATGCAACCTTGATGCGATAATGAGTAGAAACAATATGTAAATTCAAATCTTTGACCAATTTTGCAGAAATAAAATCGTGTGTACTCCCATCATCATGTAAAACAGTCTTTTCTTTACCATGCACAAGACATTTCATCGTTAATAAAGAATGGGGATTTGGTATACCTAGGAAAGTATCTAAAGTGGTGCCGTTATCATCATTGTCTTCTGTGAAATCTAGCATTTCCTCATTGTCTTCATCTTCAGTCGCTCCCAAATAGTTGATCTGAATAGTTTACTTTTTGGATTGACAATTCGCCGCTAGATGTCCAGGTTGATGGCATTTATAATAGACTATGGATTTGGCTTTAGAAACATTATTGGTAATAGCGGGAAGTTTAGGAATGTTGGGATTTGGTTGAAGAGATGGCTTAGGATTTGGGTTTGTGTTTGATGGTAAAGCAAGTATTAGAGAGTGAACTAGGGAGAGAGAAGATTGTAGAAGAGAGAGAAATACTGCAAGAAGAGAGAGAAGACCTTCTTCATCAATAGGTGGCAGCTCATCAACTATATCCACTGGATCACCATAAAAGGGCTTGAGCTGACTAACATGGAAGACATTATGAATCTTTGTGAAAGAGGGAAGCTCTAATCTGTATGCCAAGTCTCTGATTCATTTAAGGATCCGGTAAGGGGCATAAAACCTGTGGGCAAGCTTGTTACTAGATCCATCTTTTAATGTAGAGTACTTGGACTTGGGCACCTTCAATAAGACTAACTCTTCTTCTTGGAACTCTAAAGGCCGCCTCTTCTCATCAACATACATCTTCATTTGGTCTTGAGCTTTCCTAAGTTTCATCTTGCATTGTTGAAGAAGGGTCGGCAATCTTTCTAACTCTTCCTTCCCATGAGGATTGATCCTTTCATTAAAGATGATTGTGGGTAAGGGCACCTTGTAACTATACAAAGCCTCAAAGGGTGAAACTCCCCTTTCTGTCTGTCCATTAGTTTGGGGATGATAGGCCGTAGATGGAGCCAATTTAGTGCCAATAGATGTAAATACCACATGCCAAAAGTTACTCATAAACTTTGAGTCTCTATCATGAACAATCACCTTCGGTAATCCATGTAGTCTAAAAATCTACTCCATAAACTGACTGGCCACTTCAGAAGCAGTAAATTGAATCTTGGTTTGAATAAAATAGGCTGCCTTGGTGAGCCTGTCTACCACCACATGTATACTATTCCATCCCTTCTTGGTAGTAGGCAAGCCAGTAGTGAAATCCATAGTAATATGAGTCCATTTACCTATAGGAATAGGTAATGGCTGTAACAACCTCCTGGCTTATGGGTGCTGTCCTTATTCTGCTGACAAGGCATACACTTCATAACAAAATCCTTGACATCTTTTCACAGTCCTTTCCAATAAAAACTTTTGTTGATCCTGTCATAGGTCTTGAAAACTCCTAAATGTCCAGCTAGAGGCAAAGAATGTAGTTCCTCCATAATTTTCCGTGTAAAAGAAGAGGCAGAAGGAATAACAATCTTGCCTTTCAACCAAATAAGGCCATTTTTGAACTGGTAATGCGAGTTTTCTTCCATAAGACCTTACTGTAATTTCTGAAAAATATGGTTGAATTCTTCATCCAGAAGATAAGCCTCCTGTAATTCTTCAATCCAGTCATTATGCAATTCTGTCATAGCTGAAACTTTGCAAGCCCACATACGAGAAAGAGAATCAGCCACTATATTATCTTTTCCCCTTCTATGAGTGATGTCAAAATCATAATTCTATAATGTAGCTACCCAGCAACGCTGCTTAGGAGTAAGATTGGACTAAGGAAGGAAATACTTAAGTACCCTATGATCACTGTGTACTCTAAATCGGTTGCTGTATAAGTAATGGTGCCACTTCTTAATTGCATGCAAGATAGCCAACATCTCTTGGTCATAAACATTCATGGCCATTTCTTTATATGTAAGCTTATGGCTCTCAAAGGCAATCACTCCATGCTATTGTAGCAAAACAGCCCCAATGCCATGGCCACTAGCATCACACTGTATAGTAAATTCTTTAGAAAAGTCTGGGCATACTAAGGTAGGAGCAGAGGTAAGGAGTTCCTTTAACTGGTTGAAGCTGCTATCTGCAAGAGTATCCCAAAAGAAAGCCTCCTTCTTCAACCTATCAGTCAAAGGAGTTGCAATGGGTGCATAATGCTTAATAAATCGGTGATAGAATGAAGATAAACCAAGGAATCATCTAAGAGAGATAGTAGTAGTAGTAGATGTTGGCCAATCTTTTATACATTACACCTTCTTAGGATCAGCCTGTATTCCTTTTTCACTGACAATATGTCCCAAGTATTCCACTTCAGTCTGCATAAAAGAACACTTCTTCCCCTTAACAAAAAGCTTGTGATGTCTTAATACATCAAAAACCCTCCTCATATGTGCCAAGTGATCCTGTAAAGTCTTATTATAGATCAGAATGTCATCAAAGAACACCAAGACAAACTAAAAGAGGAAAGGCTGTAAAATCTTATTCATCAAGATTTGGAAGGTAGCTGGAGCATTTGTAAGCCCAAATGGCATCACTAAGAAATGATAGAGCCCACGATCAGTCCTGATAGTAGTCTTGAATTCATCACCCTCCCGCATGCGAATCTGATGATACCTTGACCTCAAATCAATCTTCGTAAAGAATCGAGCCCCCTTATGCTCATCAAGAAAATCATCAATTCTCGGTATCGGATATTTATTCTTCACTGTGATATTATTAAGATCCCTGTAGTCAATGCACATTCTGAAATATCTTTCTTTCTTTTTTACTAACAGGACTGGAGATGCATAAGGTGAGGAACTTGGTTCAATGAATCCCATCTCAAGAAGTTCCTTTATTTGCTTGGCTACTTCCTCTCGTTCACACTTTGATAATCTATAAGCTGGCTTATTGATTGCCTTTGAGTTGGGCTCCAAACCAATGGGGTGATCTACTGCTCTCTTGGGAGGCAATGAACTAGGTACCTCAAACAAATCTCTATACTCCTCAAGAAGAGCTGTCAAGGCTAGATGGTTTGCTAAATTATTGGGCTGATCTTGCATCTCTTTATTCAAATGCAAAACAAATATTTGTGAGTGCCTCTTGTACTCCCTTTTCAGTTGTTAAATGGGAATAAGCTAAAAATCTGATCTATTAGAAATTCCTTGTAAATGGATAAGCTATCCATTGAAGATAAACTCCATATACAATTGTGAGAAATCCATAGTGATCCTGCCTAATGTTATCAACCAATCACAACTGAGTACAATGTCTATAGGTCCCATTTCCAAAGTGATCAGGTTTACTTTTGCTTCAAAAGTTTCAGCGAGCTATAAAGAAACCTGTGGGCATATCTGTGTGCTGATTTCCTCTTCACCATTGGCCACTTGAACTCTAATGGGCTGCTGTAAATCTGTGGGAATACAATTCAGCTTGTCCATGATGGACTTATTCACAAAACTATGAGTACTGCCACTATTTATCAGAATGAACACTGGCTTTCCACAAATGTTTCCCTTCATACGGAGTGTATTAGGGCCCTTAGATCCTGTCCAAGCATCCATAGAAATAGAACAATAAGTGGGAGCAAGTGGCGCATAACAAGTCCCACATGGATCAAATGGAACACTTCCACTTGGATCAAAAGGAAAAGAGTCGGCTGGATCATAGAAATACTCTTGTCCAACTTCTTCCTCAAGATCTTCATTTTCAGCATTAAGTGCAATTGCATTAGCTTTATCCATGTCATCTTCAAAATCCTCAAAAACCAACATACTCTGAAGCTTGGGTTTGACATTTTTGTATACACACTTTGAGGCATGATCAGGTGTATACTTTTTCCCACACTTGAAACATAAGCCTTTCTCCTTTCTTTCTTTGTAAAGATCCATAGGAATAGATTTAGGATTCATGTTGGCTGAAATGGATTTAGGTTTGTTGTCCCCTTGTTTGAAGTCAACTCTTGGATTGTTTGATGTCCTGAAATTACTTTTTGGTCTAGAAGCAATCGAATGGAGGATAAGTTGGTACCCATAAGCTCCCATTTGTCACATGATTGCTTCCATAAGTGTTACCAACTTGCCCCTACTTAAAAACAGTCCTTGGCTATCCAAAACCAGGCTGAAATGAAGATTCTCTTCTATATTTTCTTCCGTAGCACTAAGCAAACTCAATAGCCTTAAAGAGGGAAGTAGGATTTAGTGCCATGACATCAGCTCATAAAGATGGCTCTAAACCATACATATACTTGTGGAGCTTAGCCTCATCATTGATGCTTTCCACATACATGGTTAGGTTGAGGAATTGGTTAGTGTACTCTCTTACACTTAGCCTCTTTGTTCCAAACCATACCATCTACGTGCTAATTACTCTTTTTCAAGAGGGGAGACAAATGCTTCAGCCATAAGTGCCTTGAAAGCTTCCCAATTCTCTACAAGTATATTTTCTTTTTTAATATACCTCCACCAAGTATAGGAAAATCCCTCCAAATGCAAGGAAGCAAAATGAATCTTCATGTCATCATTTTTAGGGAATATGTCAAAGTAGGATTCCATCTTAGAGGTCCACTCCTCTAAATCAGATAGTGAAGATGACTGACTATTAAATTTAGCTAGAATAATCTTGTTCTTTAGCTCTCTTTCATGGAATGGTTGTTGTCCCAAAATAGGCTAATCATGAATACCATGTATGGATTCCCCAAATTGAGACAAAAATCTCCCAACAGGTGGCTGAGAACCACTATGCAATCTTCCTGTTGGTAGAGAACCCTTAGGAATTTGAGTATTCAGCCCAAGAGCTTGAGAATTAGCTCCATTCAAACTGCCCAAATAGTCATCATGCCGTTGTGAAGCCTCTCCTACTTCAAACTGGATATTTGGGATGCCTGTTCTTACAATAATTCCATGTCCATGAGATGGCTGAAGTGGGTCTGAAGGCTCACTATTTGAATAAGCTTTCTCCTTAGCTTCTTTTGATCCCATTTGCATTTGCATCCATTGAAATTATGCCATAAATTGAGTATTAGATTCCAACAACTTATGAATAGAAGCCTTTGTTTGAGTCATTGAATCCACCAACTTCTCAATGGAAGACTTCGTTTGATCAGTAGACAAAACCGTTTGCTCCATTCTTGATAATATGGCCTCATTTTGTTCCCTATGTCTTTGTTCATGGACACACAAGGTATTATTGAGTATAATAACTTCCCCTTGTTGTTGAGGCTCTTCATGGCTCTCTTGAGGTGTATTATCCAGCATGGAATCCCTGATTTGCTGAGCATAATCTTCCTGGACCTTATTTTAACCCTTATGTCTTGCCATAATAGTGCAGTCCTGCAGTACCCCCTGTCAGAAAAGCGGCTATAACTTTTGCTAAGGAACTCCGATTTCGAAATTTTTTAGTTAAAATTAAAGCCAAGATGCCCTCATTGAGATGAGCTATAGCATGCTATAACCGATTTAGGACAGAAAATTCTGTAGCTCGATTTTTGAGTCTAAACTGTCCAAGCCTGCACCCTGTCTAAACCTGTAAGTGCCATGTTTTGACCCTGTAAGGCAAGATAGTAACCCCAAATGGTTACCAAACCCTGTAGAAGTTGGATAGGACCTGTGGGTACCCTGTAGTACCTGCACTTGTACTTCAGTAATGAAGGGTGTACCTGTAACCACCTATAAATGCCCTATAGTGCCCTGTAAATTTCCTATTTTACCATGTTTTGAACCTGTAGGTACTTGAGCCTTTGGAAAGTCTTCAGTCTTCAATTCTCCACTCCCTATACCTGTGTGAGAGATAAAATGGCATGACAGGATCCTACATGGGCTCCGAATCACCGGAAGGTTGGGCAAAGTTCCCCCCAAGTCGGTTGGTTGCACCCCTTCGGGATCTTTGATAGTGAGGGAGGGTCACCTCTCTTTTGTCCCACTATCTCCCCCGGCATCCACCTTTTTCCTTGGTGGGTATATTAACATGGCAATAGCTTTTTAATCCAATCAATCAACATGAGATGCATTTCTGAAATATTCATTCAACCTTTCATGAGATGCAATTGAATGGAATCTTGAAAGTTTGGATAGGGGAAGGGCCTTACCAATGCAATTCAGTGACTCACTAATTGCTTTAGTACTTACCCTTGTACAATATTTCAGCTTGGGCAAAAGAATTCAACCAAAACAAATCAAGGTTATGCATCAAGCTTGACAAATGATATCTAGGATGAAGTAATGATTGAATCAAGACTGAAATTCAATGGAATAGGCTGAAATTAATGGGAATTAACACTAATCTCTGATCTATTGATCAATTCAGTGAATTAATTCATCAATATCAACAAGTGGAAAAGCAATAGCAAGTGGATTATTGAGAGATTTTGGAGATTAGTAAAAGAAATACCTCAATTAAGCTTGAAGAAGATGGTAGATGTCAGCTCCAATCCCATTGATGGAAGAATTCTTCAAATTCCACCATAAATCCATCATAAAGCTTGAAATCTCCATAGAATCACTCCATACAAGCTTCAATATGATTAAATCCATGAAGAATCAATGCCCCGGCCTTTGCTTGAACACTTGAATATCAAAGATTCAAGCCTCTTGAAGAAAAGCCCCAAAATAATCCTTCCATTTGAGCTCCAATGTCCTCCACAGGCTGAAATCTCCTCTCAATGTCTTCAATCTTAAGTCTATCCAACTTGTACATAGCACTAGAGAATCCTTGGAGGTTGGAGAAGTCCAAAATTTGAAGAAATTTGAGCTTCCAGATTTGTGGCTATGGCTGCCCTGCTGTGTTTTAGGGTTTTGAACAAAGAAGTTGATTATTAGAGTTCTCCTCCAGTTGAGAGTTGCTGAAATAGAGGCTGATGAAGTGCTTCAAGGCAAGTGATCAATCAGTGGGAGATCTGGAGCAGATCAGGAAGAGATTGAGAGCAGGAAATTTAGTGCAAATTTTGGTGTAATTTTTGGGCTGTATACTGCTCCATTTCGTGCATCACTACCTGACCAAGATACTCCTCTTGAAGCTCAGGTGACAAGGAATCATTGCCCCGTGGTTTGGCTGTGAGGGATGATCAGTAGAGAGAGATCTTTGAAGATTTCTTGCAGCCACCATTGAAGCTTTAGCCAAAATCTTGAAAGAGAGAGAAGAGAAGCTCCCTTTTGAAAAGTAACTGGAGTTTAACCTCTAACTAAGCCTGGTTAACCTTCCTTTACCCTAGTTACCTCCAGTTTTGCATGAAGTTTGATTAACGACCTGCCACTTAAGCCATCCTCCTCCATATCTGACCTTGGATATCTCTAGATGTAGTCTCTTACTAACTGTAGATGATCTGCAGCACTCCATTAGTCACTGTCTTGTACAATTTTTGTCTGAAATTGATTTTGATTGAGGAAAATAGGACTGAAAATAGAAGGAAATGAATGGATCAAAGACCAATGCTCTCATACCACTTGTCAGAGAGTGAACTGGGGAGAGAGAAAGAGGAGAGAGAAGACTTCAGAAGAGAGAGAAAGACTACAAGAAGAGAGAGAAAAAGAGTGACGAGGAGAGAGAAAGACTAGATTTGGAGAGAGAAAGACAGGAAAGAGGGAGAAGCCATGAAAGATATTATGAGCAAGATGGGAGAGAAGGACAGTAATTGTATTAATGTGTCAAAAAAGATATGAAAATTTACATGTCCTCTACTTTTATACCAATGTTAGTGTGACATGGCATAATATCAATATTATTTACACTAAGTCCTTATTCCCAGCTTCTTACAGCAGGGGGTCGTGTCCAAGATTTATGGAATGAAGATGGAACAAAGCGCTTTTGGTTGAATCTTCAAAAGTTACAATTGAATTGCTTTGTACTAAAGTTACCATTGTTTGAGAATTGTTGTGGATGCTTCTCTCGTTCTCAAATTTTGTCTTTAGCATCATGGGCCAAGGGAATCGCATCCTCGAGAGTCATTGGCTTGAATATGTTCACTTCCGCATAGAAGTGACCAATCAAACCAGACATAAACTTGCGCTTATGGGTCATCTCAGGTACATCTTCGAGCACTGGAAGTTGCAATAAAGCATTCCAAAAATGCTCGGTATATTGTGAAATAGGCTCGCGATCTCTTTGTTGCAAAAGTTCCCATTGTTTGATTACTTTTTCGTGGAATTGGGGTGGAAGAAAATTCTACAAAATTTTCTTTTGGAAAGTCTTCCAAATGGTAGGACAATCAATGCTTTTGCGGACAATAGTCCACCATAGGGATGCTCTGTCCACTAAATGATTAGTGACACACTTAATTTTGTCTTTTTTGGTATACTGTTCTTCATGGAAATAATCATCAAACTGACTGATAAAAGCAAGTACAGTCTTTCCATTGTGTGACCCATTGAAAGTACAATATTTGAAATTTCTTTTTTTATCTTGGTTTCTTTCCGAATAGATTGTGCTTCAAGTGTCGCATCGATCGTACACCATATAATATCTTCAAGTTGTGGTCCATCTTGATAGGTAGTAGGTCATTGCAGATTGGCCAATTGAGCTTGCAAAGTTTGACATGCTCTTCGTTTCTCTTGAAGCTGCATCATAATTAGGTCTAGTTTTTGCTCCATCGTTGGTTTTCGTAAATCACCTTTGGCCATAGAATATTTCATATTTTGATCGGTCATCCTGCAAAATTTTGAACAACCTCACATACTCAAAATCTTATTAGCAGGATGAGCGTAGCTCAAGTTCAAGTTTACAAAACTAATTTTTTGCTCAAAATCCAAGGGAATTGACTTGCACGACATGAAGCAAGAAGACCAATTGTGTACAATCTCCCCCCATGCCTTGTGTGAGTGCTCCACAAAGCATGTATTTATCTCCAAGCTAAAAAATAGCCCAAATTTACAATTAGCATGCTTTAGCTTTGGTGTTTGCTTTTGTCCAAATAAAGAATAAAGCGGTTGGGAGCCCCAAGATCTGGGCCCAAATATAATGACCAATAATGAATATTTAAATTGTGCGCCCATCCGCATATAAAATAATAAATATATGTGAAGAACTTCAATAAATAAGCACATCAAAATAAAAATTGACGCCACACCTAAGATGCACGTCCATAAAAAATGATAATTTCTTCTAAATAACTTGAATACACGCTATCGCCCAGTGCTTCCTAGCGCCATCGCCGCCTGCTCTGCACATCAGCTGAAGCATTCACAATTGCTAAAAATTTAATAAAATTAAACTGACAAAAGTGAATACCTAGCAGTCTTCAACTACAAAATAAATAAATAGGTTGAAACTATGTCCTAACCTTAATTTAATACAAGTGCGCACTCTAAACTCATAAACGTCCATTAATTTAAATATGTATTATGTGGAATCACCCGCTATGGAATCACCCACTTGCACATTAAATTAAAGTGATGCCTAAAAAAGACATGCATCCCCATAGACTTTTCACACAAGGAATCCACCTTGTGTATGAGCTCCGACAAATAAATATAATTTTCCGGAATCCACTGCAAAACCTCACAGAATCCACCATGGAATATGCCTCCTGGCATCAATATATTTCTTTTGCAGAGTACTTAGGAAGCAGAGGACCTTGTCTATGACTGAAATGGGGGAAGGGGAGAAACTTAGCTTTGAAAAGCTAAAGAGAGAAAAATAGAAGCTTTTTTTTTGCCGCATAGAGGGATGCCAAGGCCGAATGTGTAGGGAAAGATCTTATAATTTTTCATGAGGAGCTTATCATTTTAGAGTTAGAAGAGGCTTGATATGGAAAGTGGAGTCAATGCAATGGAAGGCGATCCAAGCCACTGATAGCACTTAGGGGGAGGGGGAGGGGGAGCTGACATACATGTATCATGGGAAGGAGACTTTTTCTTCGGGTCATCTTCATTATGAGTTGCCAGAGTTTGAAGGGTGGTTTGACTTTTGATTGGGAGTTTGTCGTCATTTTTTTTTCTTCTCACGATGTAAAACTACATGTGTCTCTTTGAGAAAAGCTTCTATTTGTGGATAGCCACATAGCTGTGCTTTTCATTATTTGATATGAGGATGAATGTGCATCATGCCAAATTTCACCCCTCTGCATGATGCCGAATCAAATTTGGAAGATCCATTACAGGATTCCTTGTTTTGTTACATGAAATCATGGGGATCAAAGGCTCCCATGGATTGGTAGAGATAGATGTTATTTGTAGAGGATATTTGCACTTCCGCACGAAGGACCTGTAGTTGAGCACTTTTAGAGCTAGTATTTGACAAAGTATGGTGGGAATTAATTGTCATGAATTTTCTCCAAATGATCTTGGAAGTGCCATAGTACCTTTTGTTTCAGACAATGTTGATACTAGTGCAGCTGCACCAATGTGAGAGTTGTTGTAAGTGAAAACTACAAGAGCAACCAACATGCTACTAGCACATTTCTTGCTATTGAAAATATAGCTATATTTGCAAGGGAGATAGAATCAAGTGACTTGCAAGTGGCATCAAGGTGTTGTATGAAATTTATCATTTTCAAAAGCGGGCTTCATGATTAGGATAATGCTGGCAAATTTGAAGAACTTTGAGAGTGTTGGCCCATGAAGGATGCTAGTGATGAAGATTTGGGTGTGTTTTTTAATGGAGGCCATATAGCTAGGTGGTAGCTTGTCTTCATCATGATTACTGAGGTGGCCATGTTTCTTGTCAGGTTTGGTCACCATGTTCCTAAGGGAGACTATAATTGAGTTGGTTAGTGAGTTTTGATGTTGTTTCTTCAGTTCAAAGAGACCATGAGTAGCAATGTTTAGACTTATAGATTGTCATTGTGATGGTTTGTGTGCAAGCTTTCTATAATGATATGCAGGCATCTATTTTGAATGTTGTGATTGAAAGTTGTATGTGTATAGTAACAAAGGCTTAAGTATTGATGTTTCATGGCTACTAAACTTAACAAGTGTGAAGTTTTTGACTGTTGAGTCGATGTACTAAGAAGTTTTGTTTGCTAATGTACTTAAGTTTTGGGCTAGTCTAAATCTTGTGTTATCATTAAGAAAACTCCTCTTAACTCCAAAAGGTTTGGGACTTCCCATGTATTGCTGAAGTAAGGTTTTTAGGGTTGCAAAGATTATGCATAAGCTTCGATTCCAATGTCTTTTGTCAAATCTCTCTTTGTTGTAGAGCCTAGCCTCTTTCAATCTCTATACTACAATCTCTATGTCTTTAGGTAGGCTTTCTAATGGACGAATTCTAAGAGCTTAGAGCTCTTCTCTTCTCATTAATTCTTCCCATGGAAAAGTACTCCATGTAGTAGCAGCTGTCTCTATAGGAATAATTTGCTTTTGCCCAAATAAAAGCTCTATTGACATGTATCCTATAGTAGCATTGTGTTGTAGTTCAATTAGCCCATACAGCATAAGCAAGAAAATCTAGCTACTTTCGTACCCTATCTTCGTATGCCTTTGCCAAAGCTTTGACAATGGAAGGATATAATATTTCAATTTTAATGTTTCATTCTAGATTGTGTGCCAATGTCAATGCCACTTCAGTCCCCAACCTAGAGAAAAAGTCTCTAGATGAAATATCTTCATCATTAGCAATATCATCTCTTACATGCAATGAATTTTCCAACACATCCATACCTACAAAATGCATCCTCTGGAAGAAACCTACAAATTGCACTAGTGGTTCTGATTCTCAAATCTCGGCCTTTAACTTGGTTAGTTAGGTCCTTTTGTGCAAGCACTCTGTACCTCACATGCCATTAATGTATACGCGCAATCCTCACAAGATCAACAACCCACTTATAATGCATAGACAAACGATATGTCCAATGTTAACCATATCCATGCCCGATTGAAGAGTACATCTTGCATGTCTTGCAAGGCTACACAAATCAAGATACATGATGTACATAGCCTTCCACCAATAAGGTTCCTTGATCCTCTCAAAAGTTGCCCTTACACCCCCGTAACCCATCCATAGGATTTCATTAAAGTCCTCACCATAACTTGCAATTGCATAGCCCTATCGCAAAGTATACATAGTGGGGAACCTCTCTTCTTCTTTGGACGATTCCATAGAAAACAATTCTTCAAGAAGTAATCATATATCCTTCACAAATTTAGCATCCACCCAATCAACTCTTTCAGCCAAATATTTCAAATAATAGCCAACTTCTAACCATTCTCCCTCATATAATTCTTTTGCAAAGGTCTTCATTAAAGATATATGACACTCATGATAAATTGAACTAGTTAAAATTTGAGCCTCATCATTATTTGCTAACAAAATAAGACTAGACATTGGAAATATACTACTTTCCTCGATATTCTTCCTTGTATTATTCAACTCTATTTTGGAGATCTCTCCCTTACCCACAATCCATGTAGCATAAGCACAATTTTAAGATTTCTTTCCAACTTTAGCAATACTATTTGGAGCTTCTTCCATCAAGAGTCCATAGGCTACAATATCCGCTACTGCATAGGCATTCCACATAACTAGATCATCAAGAAGTTTATGTATATCTTCCTTCTTAAAATTAAAAGCAAAGGGCAATCTTGTCTCGCTAGGATGTATCTTGCCTTCCTGCCAAAAAATCAGATTCTTACGAAGAGCCTCTCTATACAAATCAGACTCTACAACCATGATCAAGAGTATCATACTAGATACATCTGCAAATAGATCCTTCCTTGGGTGGAGTCTTTTGCTTGGGGAGTCCACTTATAAAAAACCATATGTATAACATGCGTTCAAGGGACATTAACGAATACCCTTTTTTTAATATGGTATAGGCCCAAAAATGACCCCTTTTAAAAAATTTTGCAAATTGTAATTAAAAAACCCCTTTTGTAAATATAATCTTGTAAATTTTACTAAATATAATACCCTTTCTTTTGAACTCACATGGTATCTTACATATTCTACAAGGTGGACTCCCTAGGAGTCTTTGGAGCTACTAATCTTTGTGGATCTTGAAGATTTGCAAGCTTAATGTGTAAATCCTGCATATTATTGACAAGATCATCAATTACATCGTCCTTCAAAGGAACAACAAAAGGTAGTTTTTGCGATTGCCTTAGCACTTGCATTGTCTGTGAATCGATGGATTAGCCTTAGGTATAGTCAACTGCTCCCTTTTCCACTCTCTCTTCACTAATTTAGAAATATTTTTTTGGACATCATTCCACTTTTTCTTAAGACCTTGCTCTATTGTATTATCTTCAAAGAGTTTCTTCAATCGAATATGTAATAGTGGATCTTTAACTTATAAGAATATGATAATGTTCTCTATCTTCAAAGTAAGTTGTTCTATAGTACTAAATTAGCCATAATGTTCCTCAAATTCCCTCTGATCTAGAGCAAAAAGCCCTTTAGCAGGTTTTCCAACCCAGTCAATAAAAGATATTTTTATAACCCTATCAACATCCTCAATATAATACTCATCTTCTAGGCCTTTCTTGAAATCAGCCCAACTTGTGGGTTTGTAACGTATGAGCCACAACCCTATTAAAAACTTATGGCATCTCATCAATTTGAATAGTATCCATCTCTAGTTTCTTTGGATAGATACATAGAAATTTGGATAGATTCCTTCTATTGAATTTCTTCAACTTTACAATTACTTTCTGCAAAGCTAATTTGGTTGCTACCTCTTCATGTTTAATCATCTCATAGCTTCACATAAGCTTCTTGATATCTCTTGTGTTGGCAGCCTCTTCAAATTGATCTCCCATCTTTCAACTCTAGAGTTGGCCTTTCATGTTGATGTTAAAGTGGGGGGGGGGGGGGGGGGGGGGGGGTGTAAATTGTTAAGCTTAAACCAATAGGATTCAAAAATATGATTTTATAAATAATATACAAAAGAATCTATGGACACAAGAAGTATACAAGAGAGAAATCACATTATATCGAATATTACTTGCAAAGAACCTTTGCTTCAATCTTTTGTATAGATTCACTTTCACTTTCAGAATCAAGATAATAGCTCAACCACATAACACTTCTAAGATGGTAGTTTAGATCCAAACACTTCAATCCAAAGCTTTACTGAGTTCAATATATCAATCTTCACATAAACAATGCAAGTAGGGCCTTAAAACAAACCCAATATAGTGCTATAACAACACACTTGAATAAAAATAGCCCAAATAATAGTATATTCTAGAGCCAAAAAACTAAAATTCCCTACATATTAAGCATAAAATAATTGGACTCTTTCACCTATAGTAGTAGGAAAAGAGAGTTCCGAATCCGTCCATAGAAACTCTCTTTTGGTGCTCAATATGCACGAGATAACACTCAAATCAACACAATGTCCTTTTAGACTCTAAGTTTAACACTTCAAATGCATAAAAATATCTATAGAACAACATTATGAAAGTTCCAAATCTCACCCAGATTTATAGGATATATGCATCCACACATATACTGAAGTTATTTCTTATGTTTAGGCCTACATTTCCTTACCTTTCTTGAGTTTAAGTTCTCATAAAAATCATGTATCAAGTTGGAGTTATGTTGCGGTGGGGGTAGTCCTAGGACCAATGGACACATCACTCACACTAAAAAAATTGGTCCTCCACACTAAAATTGGCCATTCAAATGTCCTCGACAAGGGATATGATATAATTTGTTTTAACTAGCATGTGCCATGACTTAAAAAAATCTTGACATACTCTCATAATGAAGTATAAGTCTCTTGAACACTGACATACACATCCCATAAGTAGGCACATGAAATCTCAATAGGAATAGAGATCCTGTAAGATTCCAATCCATGGATAGGGAGTATCACGACAACGTCTCTCATGCAATAAATTAAAAATCATGTGACAAATAAAAAAATTCCATAATAAATTAAAATTGATTTTATTTTTATATGTAATTTGGATTAATATTATGATTATCAAAACTAAAACAAAAAAAACCACATGGGTGATCAGCCATGTTCTAGTGCTACCTCATGTGGTGAATCGACATCTTCCTATAAAAATAAGGTTCCATAGATTTTACACAAAATATCACCTCGTGCAAAAAATCTATACCCATGGCATATTTAATGTGACAATTAGTAGTAAATATTTATTAGATGGTTATAAGTTAGAGCAGTGTTGACTTTTTGAATCCATTGAGATTCTATGATAGAATGAGTTTTGTCTTTTACTCCATACATATGATACTAATTTCTAGTTCTAGTTCTAATCATGTCATGGTCAAGAATTACTTTAGAAATTAAAAATTTTTAAATCTTTCTCTAACAATGGAGGACCATCCACAACATGATTAATTGTAGGTATTCTCTTAAAAGGTTTCAACAAGTTGATATGAGAAGAATTATGAATTTGCTAATGAGTAGGAATCGGGGGGGGTTCATTCATGAATATATGTATATATAACGTGAGTTCAAAATAATGGGTTTTTAAAACACCAAATTTATACATTTTTTGCATACAGAAGGGTGTCATATAAAGGGGTTACTTATAGATTTAATAGAAAAGGGTTGTGTTTTATTCAAGAAAAATTCACAGATTAGGATATTTATAAATAGGCCATGAACGCACGTTATATAGAGAATATATATATAGTGAACCCCCTGAGGTAGGAATTCTCATTCTAAATGCATTTTCATAATTTAATCTTATGAAAAATAATAAAAGAAACATCATATGTTGGGGCTAATTTAATTTTTGATTGTCTCTCAAACAATGGATTTTAACCTCCTCTTCTCAATTCACAACCACACTAAATCATTGTTCTTAAATGTAATAGCCTTGCTTTTCTTGTTTTCTTGGGCTTCATATCTCAATTGTCATTGCTTAATTTTATTCAATCACTTCTTTCTAAAATCATTCTATGGTTGCTACCTAAAGTATCATCAGAGTTGAAACATCAGTAGCAATTGTGGTCATGGGGGCATAGGTAGTTTTTTAATCTTTGCCAAATTATAGAAAAATTAGAGTCTAAAAAATATGTGGGAATCATTGTATCAAAAGTTTGAACTTCAACAATAGAAACTCAATTCCAATACATAGTCTTAATTTTATCAAAAGTAAGCAAATGATAAGATGCAATATTTTTTGTAGGCCTACAAATTAGTGCATTGGTAAGCACATTGATATTACCTAGTTGGCATTGAATCATGAGGTGAAATTTTTGGATTAAAAAAATCCCATTTTATATTAGGGTAAAAAAATAAGAGATTGATTCAGTAGGACATTTAATGACATGTTGAAATTTAAGGAGATTATACTATACCTAGTAATTATTCATTATATACATTGAAATTTAGTTCAAATGGTTTGAATTGTTTAATTTTACAAGCTATAGAGTGATCATTCAGCATTAAACTTGTGCCTATGCTTGAACCATTAACATGTGTAAAATAATAAGAAATGAAGGTTGGAAAAAATTAGGTGATTGAGGGATAGATGCGAGTGTTAAAGAATTTATTTTGACTAGGGTCCCAACAAAAAGAATTGTCTTTATGTAATGACATAATGAAAGGTAAAGAAATCAACAAAAAGTTCTAACAAACTTTCAACAGAAACTTATTGATCTAAGAAAAGATTGGACTTCATGCACACTCTTAGGATTAGGCTAATCTTTGATGGCCTGAATTTTCCTAAGGTCTCTAGCTATACCTTCAATAGAGACTCCGTGTCCTAAATATTTAACTTGTTCATGAAATAATGAACTCTTTTAAAGATTTGTATATAAGTGATCTTTATACAATAAGTTGAACACAATACTAAGATGTTTCTTATGTTCCTCTTTTGACTTACTAAAAATAAGTATATCATAAAAGAAAAACAATAAAAACCTTAATAATGTTTTAAAAATGGATTTATCATCTATGCAAATGTAGATGGTGCATTAGTTAGACCAAAGCACATAACTGTAAACATATAGTGATCAAACTATGCCCTAAATGTGATCCTAAATACATCACTTGATTCTATACAAATTTGATGGTATCTTGAATTGAAAACAATCAAACTTAACCTAGTCAAGCTTTCCTACCAGTTAGAATTCTTGTTTGCTTAAGCTTGCCTACCATTGAGAAGTTTATGCACACCTAAGCTTGTCCATTGTTAAGAAAGCTACCCACTAAGTCTTGCCTACTACTTTTCTTTTATCTTTTATCTTTTAATTATTCATCGTAAATAATTTATCTTCTCTTTGCCTTACTCTTTCCTCCCTCCCTCTCTTCTTCTCTTTCATATCATTTTCATGGTCACATGGAATCAAATGAGTTAAAAAGAAATCTTTGTAACCTACAACACCTTATTCTCTTGCTTTCTCTTCCTTAACTCTTTATCTCACTCTCTATCTCTTTACCATAACATCAATCACACAAAAGCAAAAAGAAGAAGAAAATCACATAAATACATTGCAAGCATGTTTTTTCTATCTTTTTGCATGTGTATGGAAGAGAAAAATAAGAAAATAAACTAAAGATGCATAAAAATGAAGGAAAGAAGAGCAGTATCTCAATGTATTGTGTGTTTGGGTATAGCAAGATACCACAAGATATAGAAATTAGCAAAGAAAATGAAAATTTTTGTGTTGGATTTTTTTAAAATGAGGTTAGCATTTGCACTGCTATACAAGTTAGTATATAGTGACACAAATAACAATACGCATACCAATGCAAATACCATCACATCTATCAGTGTAAAAATATTTATCAAGATAAATATCAACAATTGAAATGGTGCATAAGAGAAACATGCAAGATATTTTGCTACCCACAATGACATTTTTAGGGTCCCCATTGAACAGAGTTCTCATCAACTAACTAGCTTTCTAGCCTTCCCAAACATCATCAATTATGAACCTATAAAAGTTAGCAAAGGGATATTTGCATTGCTACATCATCAACTATGAACCTATAAAGATTAGCGGTTGGTAGTGTTCTCTTCCATCATCTCATGTATGGTTGATAGTGCCTAGTCAATTCCATCACAGAGTTCAAACCACTTCCAAAACAACATATGGCTAGTAGTATCCTCTTCCATCAGCTCACACATGGCGATGATCATGAGTTCTTGCACAAAAGACCAAACTGCAACTAGTAGTGAGACTAGCAATCCCACATCCCTAGGTAGTTCACTATATGTATACCCTCTATATCACTTGCGTTCAAAGACCATTTATAAATATCCTTATCTATGAATTTTTCCTTAATAAAACATAACCTTTTTCTATTTAGTCTGTAAGTAACCACTTTATATGGGACCCTTCTGTATCTAAAAAATATGTAAAAATCGTATTTTAAAATTCCCTTATGTTGAACCCACATGATACATACATATATTTATGAATGACCTCCTCGGGCTCACATCATATGACTTTGGTTAATAAACAATCTTACCTTGATATGTAGACATGGCAGGCCATGTTAGCCCAACCATTGACTTGGGAAAAGGTATACTAAGGGTTTGGTGCTACAACTTCATTTCTCTTCCTCTTTTCTTTGATGATGAATTTGACTTCCTAAGAGCATTGTGAACATCACCACAAGAATCATAGTTTATGACTTGCAAAAAAGCTCATTAAACAAGTGCACGCGATGACCTCTTCGAAAATGATATGGTAATGAGAAGTAGTGCTAGTTTTGAACCTGTATGCCCACATAATGCGTATCATAACCATCACACTACCCACTAATTATTGTATTAAACACTTGTTTGCAATCATAACACTCCCACATTATCAAGACCCACAACTTTTCAAGCCATGTATGATCACACGACTGAGACTCAAAACTCGAAGAATTGATGGTCGTTATTCCAGTCTCGTTCAAGTAGCTTAGCAATGTCTTTAAAAAAGGAAAAACTTGTCAAAAAATGTAACTAAAACAATTACTTTAGGCCTAGGGTTCAACAACCTTTTTTGTTTTTGGTATAGTAACATATACAAAAATCTTTAATGGACAAAATTGAAAGAAAACTTGAACAAATTCTTTGCAAAAATGTTATGGTAGAAGATTATGTTCTTTCCATCTATGGCAAAAGACCATCATTCATGCCATTTTCTTCAAAGAAAATGTGAAAGTGATTGGCATTGAGATGAACCAAGTTGTTATGGATGTAGTTACACCATATCTTTGCAACATTGCAACTTTGAATGTCTTGGGCATTATAAGATTTCTAAGTTAGTAAAGATGAGTTTATTTATTGATCTTGTCCGATTGTTAAAGGGTTAAGCTTATTTTTGGTGGAATCGGTCCTCCTCGGCAATCGCAACTCCCCCTCTAGCCAATTTTTCATCGCTTACATGATAAACACATCATCCCTATTGTCATTGCTACGGTGTGCCGTAGCATAAACATTACTCCTAGTGAGAAAGCAGAGACCTCTCTTCCTAGCACCATCAATTCTTAAAACAGAGACCTCTCCCTGTCGCTACACTCTCAAGGCCGAGCCAAGAGAGGCCGCTTTGACGGAGGGAGTGTCGCCCACACAAGGAACTTTCAATCGTTCCCCACATAGGCAATTTGGTGAAATATAGGAAATTCTCCAATATTTCCTATGTAGACAAGTATGTATTCCCCATCTATAACTAGGAAATTGCATTCCCTACATCTTATAATAGGGAATATAGAGCATTCCCTACATCTTATAATAGGGAATATAGAGCATTCCCTACATTCCTTTGAAAGTCCCTACGTTCCCTACATCTTATAATAGGGAATATAGAGCATTCCCCACATTACTTTGAAAATCCCTACATAAGGAATTATAAGGATGTGATTCCTTACTTTTATGTAATAGGGAATTAAAGGTACAATGAGGATAAGATAAAGATGATGTTTATCACAATTCTCTATTTCTCAATTCAAGTTGATAATGATGGTTTCGAGAAGGTAAGGACAAAGGTCACAAGAAACTCTAAACCACTTACTATATAGAAAGTTCACATTATAACTAGGAAGATTATTAACCAAACTAGGAAGAATGTAGAATTTTCTAGTTATAACTAGATAATTTTGCCATCACTAGTCTCTTCTAACTAGTAACATCATTTTCCTAGATAGTATCTAGAAAATTGAAGCCCTATCTAGCAACATTATCTAGCAAGTTATTGTATAACTAGTAATAATATCAACCTAATTAGAAAATTTTACTTTTTATTAGTCATAACTAGCAAGTACTATCCTCTAACTAGGGAATTATAGATATTCTATCAAGTTAACTTGGATCTCATGATTTTTCTAGGTATAATTAGTAAATAAATATTCATTGATTAGACATTTACATTTGTATAATACTTACTCACAGCTAAGCTTTTCACATTGACACAAAAGCAAGACCATAGTTGTTGAAAGGTAATCACAATAACAAAAAAGAAAATTAAAAGAAAGATGTTTAGTACACATAAATAACACAAACTGTGTGGCCCCAACAACAGAGTCATTGCAATATTTAGCAACAATAACACTTACAATGTTGAGCAAAGTACATGGCCACATTGACCAATCATATATCATGGCCATGACATCCATCTTATTGCAAAGCTCATGATTATATTAGTGAGAAAAAAACATATTGCACCAATGGATTAAATAGAAACTCCACACACTAACATCATATTCCCTACTGTCCAAATGAGCAACAAGAGCAAACATTCAAAGTGCATGGCAAGAAAACCACACAATCATATATACCCCATCATGAAAATTAGATAGCCATATTAAAAAGGAAAGCACATTACCAAGTGCATGACCATATTGGTCATGGAAGTGCACATGGAAAAAAAGAACCACCAAGGCAAAGCACATAGCCATATTGAGAAAAAGCTAAATTGCATTGCCCAAAACATGTTGCTATAGAAAATAAAGCAAACTACATTGCTAGTTGTATGATGAAATATTATCACCTTTCAAACTAGCACTAAACTTATAAAGTTCATGTCTTAACACAAAAATATAAGTACCAAGGATTCTAGTGATTACCAACTATTGTAGCTAGCTCTATGTGGAAGCTTGCAACATGATAGATGGGAAGCTACTTTAAGGTTCACTATGAGGTGACTTGAATAACAAGAAGGCTACACCTAAATAGCCTTACAAGGGTGGAAGTATATTACCTTTACAAAGAATTAGCGCTCCAAAACAAATCCTCACCAATCTCAAAGGTAAGTGAAATAATTCAAACAATGTAGAAACTCTTGCAAATTCTCAATGGAACATTGAAAGTGCATCATAATAAAAGGAAAACACAAGAGGAAAAGAAGAACAAATTAAGATTGGAAAAATCTTGAATTTATCTTTTGAGAAAAAATAAGAGAGCTAAAAGAAAGGCATGCTTTTTGTGCTAAGAACATGCTCAACAAGGCCAATATTAAAATAGAGTACTATAAAAAGCAAGGAGGGGAGGAAAGCATGTTGGGCTATTCTCTCCTATACATCTTAAACCTTCCATGTTGGGTAAAAAACCATAGGTTTGAATCTCTAGAAGAGAGGCTGAACCCCTAGAGGATCTTAATGTACTCTCCGTGAGGATTTCAATCATGCTATGCATTTGGCAATTCAAAAATTATGATGTGTGCAATCTTGTGTAGCAACTTCTCCTATAGGCACCTATTTGGCTAGTATCATCTTGTGGTCATAACAAACATCAAGTGTAACATCCATGACAAGTCTATTTATGTTACCCTCTAATCCCTCCTAACTTGCTCTAGCCCTTATTCCTATAAGTCAAGCCTTAGAGGTAATACACTTGCAAGGTTAACTCCTAGTGGTGACAAGAAGCTACCTTTACACTGCAAGTTTTGTTAGTTGTCCCTATCTTTGTCAATTGTCACTAGATTTTCATACTTGCAAGGTTCCAATCCAGTGACAAGAATATTCCTATAGTGCACTATTTTCTGTGTGTGTGAGACGGCAGCTTATAAGCCATCATGTGACCTAAAGTGTACCTAAAACCATCTATAACTAGCAAAATGGACCTATATGAGGTGCACATGTATTGCCTAGTGCAAATAGGTTGCCTTAAACTAGTGTGGAGCTCTTAAAAATGTGAGTGTAACTAGTTGGGAGCTTGATATCATATTTCAATGGAGTTCAATGCTAAGAATATTAAGAATATAAGCATTGAAATGGATAGAATGGACACAGACTTTCAAATTGGATTATATGGAATTGGAAATTGAATATTACATGTCTCTTGAGTAGCCTTGGTTTTGATTCAATCTTTAGAGTAGGCTAAAGAAGAGTTTCACAACTTTGTAACATAGGGGTTCAAGACACACACCACAACAATTCCTAGGAGTGATAAGAATATCCTATGATGTTGCAAATCACTCCCTTCCACCAACAGTAAGAGTTGAAAAGAGACTCTAACTTCTTCCAACATGTCCATATAGAAAGGGGAAGATAGTAGCATTGAATACCATTAGGGGGGTAAGAAACATCTTCGAGTCTATGATTTGACTAGTAAGACCAAGCTCCAATCCTCTTCCTAATCTTTACATGTCTTATGTATTAGCCACCACTCAAATATTTTTGAGACAAAATGTTGACTCTCAACCCAATGGGAGCACCCAACTGTCTAAAGATTTGACTAGTAAGACCAAGCTTGAGATTAGTCCTCTTCCTAATCTTTACTTGTCTTATTTATCGCGCCACTCAAATATCTATCGGGTCACTTGGGTGCTTCATGGTAAGGACATGTTTACACCCCATGTGATTCATGGTAAGGACATGTTTACACCCCACGTTTGCATGGTTGGTTGATGATGTTTCGTTATTTATAGCTTAATTTATGTTGAGATGAATGAAGAGAAACATATATATCATTATAGATATTGCATTTGTGTGGGTGATCATGGAGCTATGTGGGTGGGTAAGATGTGCTCGTGGAGGGGCATGTATGTATTTGTAGAAATAAATAATTATGAGTCAGAAACTTGCATGGACTTACCCCAAGGAATAGATCTTGTATAACAATTGAATAAGTGAACCATATCCCCCTAACTAGCAACAACAACAAGGATAAATGGAGAGGCATAAACTCAACACTCCTTGTTTTGATTACTTGTCCCTGGAAAAGTGCAAAAATACACAATAACATAAGTTAAAGTATTGTATTGCTCGAAGCAATTGTCCCTTTTCTAAATTATTGATTACTATTCTTAATAGCCTAAAGAATCTTGCTCAATTGATGTGTAAAGAATATCAAATATGGAGAAGACTAATTAATATTTATTGTTCTATGAGGGCTTTCATGTTAGAACTTCTTGTTTGTGTCAAATTCACTTGTGAAATTATAAGCATATCAAAATATTGAGAGCTTTTAAGTCTTCATCTTAACATTAAAAAATGAAAGAGAGTTTACATATTCATGTTCCTTGATGTTTAAAGTATTTGGAAAAGTCTAGAAACTCTAATGAATAGATCAGCATTACCATTATGGTAAGAGGAGATGCGTAAGATATAATTGCCAACATAGAACAAATTAAACCCACAACTTTGATCCTTATAGTTCCATGGCACAAATGAAGAGTAATGATCAAGGTACAACCAAAAAGTAGGAGGCTTAGAACAAGATGTCAGGCTACTATCACCTGCAGTAAAGAAACTTTCCTTTTTAGTAACATCTGCATGATCATTGAATAAGTTTGACCTTACTGAAGATTTCAAGGCATTCTATGAATTACTTTGTGTATGGATGTTTATACATTGATATATGTGAGAGTGTGTGTTTCTATAAAGCTATGCATGCATATGGTGGTGCTTTGAAAGATAAAAACATGATGATGTGTTGGACTTACCCTTTGTTTGTGGGAAGCAAAGAATAAATAGATGACTACATATACCATTTGGAAAATGGTAGATATACCACAAACTATGACTATTGGTAATAGGTGAGGAGCAATAAGTCCATAATAAAGCCATGATGTGACATTGAGAAGGCCAATGGTATAAGGGTCTGCCGAGAAGCCTTCAGTAGAACGCTTCTTCAGTATGCGTCAAAATGTGGGCCTGCAACATATGTGTATTTATTCCATGCCAAATTACCCATTTAAGACACATCTTGCATGAGATCCATAGTCTCAAAGCCTTAGCACATTTGCTAAACATCTCATGTACCTCATTAAAAAGTTAAACCTATCTCCATGTTATGGGCTTAATATGGGAGAATTACTCAAATGAGAGGATCCTCAAAGGTAAAGCTTCAATCAACTTTCTCAAATACTAACTAACTTACATTGGCGCGAGTCCTCTCCATGATACGGTGGCCACATTGCCTGCAAGAAGAAGGACAACAATACACAGCATTAAAGCATTTCACTAGTCGAGCAAGCTATCGGACAGTTTGAACAAACAAGCAACTCCATTAACAACGTCATCTCTCCCGCTATGGCTCCTGGGCCGTCATCATCGTGAGGCTACATGGATCGCATTGACTGTGGCTTCTGCTTCCAGCTCGCCGCCGCCTCAACATTTTTCTCATTGGTCACTCGTAGGAGAACCTCGAAACCCTAGCGTCTCACACCTGAAGACGAAGTACAGATTAGTGTAGGTGCAGTTTGTGGTGCTGGATTTTTTGGATGCGATCGATGCAAATCCACCTGAAGACGAAGTACAGATTAGTGTAGGTTGCGATCGATGCAAATCTGACTACGACCTCATACGTGCTGACTGTGCTTCCAGGCCTGCTCAATCGCAAGTGTGGTGCCATTGTGAACATCGGGTCTGGAATTGCGTCAATACTGGCATCACATCCTCTCTATGCAGTATACTATCTTTGTGTGCATCAAGAGCAAGTTGGTAATGAGCAGGTAGGTATGGAAAAGGGGATGCCCATAAGATGCATTGTCTTCGCATATCATCTAATGTCTGATTATGCAGGTGCATTTAGAAATTCTCTAGAAACTTGTATGTGGAGTACAAGCATAGTGGAGTTGATTTGCAGGTTCAAGTATGCTCCTTCTCTTACTTAGACTAAAATACGAATAGCATATTGTCGAGGTACCATGTATGCCACTATGAGTAGCTACCTTATTCAATTGTATTTAAGATCATGGGCTTGGGGCAATGAAATTTTTGTTGATGCACTTTGCAGAAATTTCTCTTGCTCTTAAGGTACTAGTATTTGAAAGCCACATGAGAGCAAGAGGAGCAAGATAAGAGGCCCAAATATTTGCAATTAGTTTCTTGCTTGACCAGAAATAGGCTATGGGGAAGGTAGAAATGTGTATGTGTTTCTTAATTAGGCTAGACACATACTTGCTCTTTCCTTGATAGCTTTGGTTTTACTAATGATTGGTTCCCATTATCTTCTTGTGGATCTATAGTTGCCTTCTAAGCCTTTGATAAACTGTTGGATTAGAAGTAATGTTTAAGCACATGTACTAATTATCGGTCAATTTTGGTTTCCATCTTGCAAGATATTTGTGGGATGCTACCTTAAGATGATCAAATATGAAATGCTCGGATCATGACACAAAGGAAGTAACCACAAATGCTTAGGTGAGAGTTTTAAGAATTGTTATTGTCCTTTTCTTCAACATTGTTTTTTTTGTAGTGGATGAAATTTAAAATGCAAAATTGAGTTGATTCTTGGAAGGACAAGTTTTGTAGTCAAATGTCTACATGCATCAAAAGTGGTGGTTTTGTTGGTTACTTCAAAGATATTTCCAAATTTTGAGCATCTCCTTGTTGTTGTAGGAGAAGAATCTCTCTCTTAGTCCATTGGGGTTTTGAGAAGCCTTGAGGAGTTCTTATTCTTTAGCATCATTGAGTTATGCAATTGTTTATTAATGTCAAGGTCATTGTATCCAGTGCTATGATTATCATTAGTGAATTGGGTATTTTCAACCATAACCTCATCTTCTTGAATCCTTAGATTTTGAGGAGCTAACATTATAGAGGCCATTATTGGGCTCTTCTTTATCTACATAGCATCCAAATTCATTCAGGAGCTCCATGATGAGGTGACATGTCTATATTACTATTATTTCTTTTGTTCTTTTGTGGATTTTATGTTTGTTTGCATAATATTGCCCTTCTTATTTACAATTTGCAAGCCATTGTCAAACTATCCTATTTGATGTTAGGGTGATGCTTCTTTCCTCTTCATGTTAGGGTAGTGTTTAATAACGTTGCTAGTCTTGGCATTTGAAGCAAGCATTTGGTAGATTTTTTGTAGGATATGGGTTGTCTTTTAATAACATCCCTTAAAGTTCTAAAATCAACAAGAAACTATGTAGGTTCTTGTTAATATCCATTTTAGTCAAAAGTTGAGAATGCCACTCGAGATTTTCTATGTTGGTTGATCTTTGTCCTAAAAGTTAGAAAGAGATCATTGGCTCCATTTATGAAGGCAAACCACAACAACTACTTGAAGGAAGAGAGAAGACATTCAGCTTGCAATTGCAAATAAAGACAAATTGTAACCATGTTGGGCAAGAAATAGGCCGACACGCGACCATACCAAACTCCGAAAGAAGCCCGGAGATGTACCTCTGCTACGAGATAAAGATGCCCTGTCCCATCTGATAGATCTCCAGTCCTAGAAAGAAGTGAAGGATCCCAAGATCCGTCATGTCAAACTCCTGCTGAAGAATGGACCGAGTATGCTCCACCTACTGAGTGGCGCTCCCTGTAATGATAAGATCATTGACATACAAAATAAGGAACACAGAAAGAGAATCCACAACCCGTAAGTTGAGGTTGGGATCATAAGCGGAACGCTGAAAGCCACTCTGTAGAAAGAAACGGTCAATCCTCTGGTACCAAGCATGAGGAGCCTGCTTCAGGCCATAAAGAGCCTTCCGCAGCCTGTAGACATGATCCTCCTTCCCCTGTACAAGAAAACCAGGAGGCTGTGAAACATAAATCTCCTCCTCAAGGACGCCATTCAGAAAGGTTGACTTGACGTCCATCTGATAAACAGGCCAACGGTGGTGAGCTGCAAGAGCCAAAATAACTCGAATGGTGGACATCCGAGCTGTAGGAGCAAAAGTCTTGAAGTAGTCCAAACCTGCGCGCTGTGCAAAACCCTTGGCATTGGGATCATAAGCGGAACGCTGAAAGCCACTCTGTAGAAAGAAACGGTCAATCCTCTGGTACCAAGCATGAGGAACCTGCTTCAGGCCATAAAGAGCCTTCCCCAGCCTGTAGACATGATCCTCCTTCCCCTGCACAAGAAAACCACGAGGCTGTGAAACATAAATCTCCTCCTCAAGGACGCCATTCAGAAAGGCTGACTTGACGTCCATATGATAAACAGGCCAACGGTGGTGAGCTGCAAGAGCCAAAATAACTCGAATGGTGGACATCCGAGCTGTAGGAGCAAAAGTCTCAAAGTAGTCCAAACCTGCGCGCTGTGCAAAACCCTTGGCAACAAGTCTAGCCCTATGCTTGTCCAAGGAGCCATCTGCAAGATACTTGGTCTTAAAGATCCATTTCACACCTATCACCTTCCGTTTCTTGGGACGCGGTACAAGCTCCCAAGTATGGTTTTGCTTGATGGAATTGAGCTCGGCCTGCATAGCCTGTCTCCAAATATCCTGTGCAAGAGCCTCCTCCACAGTGGAAGGCTCGGAATCCTGAAGAATCTGAGACATAAGAGCATAGTTCACACACAGTGAGCTATCCCGCTGGGCCTGTAATCGGGCTGATTGACGTGGGCCTGTAGAAGAAGCAGGAAAGTGAGTAACACTTGAATCCTGCATGAGCCGGCGATACCATAAGGGAATCCTAAGAGACTCCTGCTGCTGCGAGGGAGACCGAGTAGTCTCCGGAACCTGCAAACCACCCATATCGGAGAGGGACTCCCCCTCACCAAATGAAGATAGATCCTCCGCACCTGAAGAAGGCTGTGTATCCCGAGAAGACTCCTGAGGGGAGGCTGAAGGGGTGGAAGATCTCGTAGAAGAAGGAGTCATATCCGCCAAAGGGAAAAGGGAAGCCGTAGGAGGAGGAATGGGTGGGGTGCTAAGGGGTATCCTGGAAGGAAGAGAAGGTGGGGGGGGGGGGGTCCCGGTGATGTCGAAGAAGCACCTGTAATAGAACCATCAATCGGATCCTCAGAGGCCGAAGCCTCATCAAAGATCACATCCCTGCTCACCTCAACCTTCTGTGTCGTCGGGTTGTAGAGCCGATATCCCTTCGTGGTCGTGCTATAACCCATGAAGATAAGCTTTCGCGACTTAGAGTCAAACTTCGTCTTCCTCTTCTTCTTGTCCACATGGACAAAAGCATCACACCCAAAGATGCGAAAGTGGGACACGGAAGGCTTCTTCCCAAAGAAAGCCTCATAAGGAGTCATGTCCTATAAAGCCGAAGTCGGAGAGCGGTTGCGAATATGCACCGCTGTAGCCACCGCCGCACCCCAAAGGAGATGAGGAAGACTCCTATGCTCCAGCATAGATCGGGCCATCTCCACCATGGTCCGATTCGCACGCTCCACCACACCATTCTCGGATGGTGTGTTCGGATGGGAATACTCCACCCGAATACCATGATCCCTGCAAAACTGAGAGAAAAGGTGAGAAGTGAACTCGCCACCGTGATCAGCTCGAACGCCACGAACTTTGGAAGTTGTTTGGGTCTCCACAAACACCTGCCACACTCAGAAACGGGAGTACGCCTGGCTCTTGTACTCCAAGAAATAAGGCCACACATAACGACTAAAGTCGTCCACAATCAGCATCAAATACCTGGCCTTCCCAAGGGAGGCCGTGCCCATAGGTCCGCAAAGGTCGGTGTGAACCAACTCAAGCGGAGAAGTAGTCCTCCTAGAGGCAACCTGAGGGTGAGGCTACCTATGCTGCTTGCCCCTCAAGAAGCTAGGGCACAAAGTGTGAAGAGGAGGGAAATTTGGAAGTCCCTCCACCATCTTCCTCCGAGAAGCCCGCCGAAGAGAATCGAGGTTCAAATGACCATACCGAGCATGCCAAAGCAGCCCAAGCTCATGGAAAGTCCTCGCAGCCAAGGCTGTGAGCGTATAAAGCCCACCCTCCTGTGTACCCATCCAAAGAGCATCACCTGTAGAAGCATCCTCCACTGTGACTGCATCTTGTGTAAAAATGACTCGGGTACCTAGCTGAGTAAGGCCATGCATAGACAATCCAACTTATCTGCCTTTGGAAAGGAAGGGAGAATCGGCACCTGAATAGAGGGAATCAAGGAAGGCATCCGCACATCTGAAGCAGTCTTCACGGAAGACACCTTCACGGTAGATGGAACCCTCTGATATGCATGGACTGAAGAGGGACGAGTGCGAGGAGGCTCCTCTCGACGTCGAAACTCCTGATAATCCCGCCTCCGCTCAGAGGAATGATGAGAAAGGAGCTCATCCTCTGAGTCGTCAATGCCTGAAAACTGGTAAGACATCTTCCAGTCTGCAAAATACCAAACACCAAAGAAAACTGTGCCGAAGCCGAAGTATGACCAGCAGTATGGTCACCAACCACCAAGACGCAGGCTGTGATAGCCTACAAACACCTGGATCTGCAAAACGAAAAGATAACTGATGAAGATCACCAGAAAAGAAGTCGCCAGCACCAAGACGCAGCCTGAAAGTGGGTTGCCAGCAGGAGATGCGCCGCCAGGAGTGGAAACGACCATCAGATCTGCAAAACGCAGCCTGATGATGTGTCGCCCAGCTGAAGGAGGGACTGCCTGCCTGATGGAAAACGCAAACAGGAGGGGTCGCTGGTTGACGTGGCAGCCTCGGAAGAAGTCATCTGCAGAAAACGCAGGAAGAAGGGCCACCTAGAGGGGCCGCCTTGGCAGTTGAAGATGGGATGACAGCAGCAAGAACACGAACACAGAGGAGGGGAGAGAGAAAGTAGGGAATGAAGGAAGAAAATCTGCACTGACTGAAATGAATGTTGAATACACTGAAATGGACTGATCAGTCCCTGCACGCAGCCCGGAGCGTCAGTGAGGGCACCAGAACAGACTGAAAGCAATGGCAACACCAATGCCGGAGTGGAAGAGGACGGAGAGTGTTCTGAACCTGCAGAAGCGAATGCTGAGAATGACTGGGAGGCTGCTATATATAACCCCAGGCCAGAAAACTGGCCGACTTGCCAAATCTGGCCGACTTGGCCAGATCTGGCCGACCTGCCCAAAATCTGGGCCGACTGCACACCAAAAGGCCCAGTTTGGGCTGTGTGACTCCCGGAAAAGGAATGCAGCCTGCAGAAGCGAATGCTGAGAATGACTGGGGGGCTGCTATATATAGCCCCAGGCCAGAAAACTGGCCGACTTGCCAGATCTGGCCGACCTGCCCAGATCTGGCCGACCTGCCCAAAATCTGGGCCGACTGCACACCAAAAGGCCCAGTTTGGGCTGTGTGACTCCCGGAAAAGGAATGCAGACAAAAAACAGCAAATACCAAGCTGACAGAGCTCCTCTGTCTCCTGCCAGACTCTGACAGGAGCTCACAACCAGGAGATGACAGACTGAGAATGAAAATAGAGCAGGCTAAGAGAGCTTTGCTAAAGAAGATATGAAAGCTGTGAGGAGTAGCATAGCAAATACAGGTATGAAAAAACCTACATATCAAGGAGCCCAAACAGGCGATGCCCGGCACTCACATTGAGTAGAAAACTAAGAACAGAGGGCACGGAAAGAAGGTGATGCTGAGGAGTCAAGAAAATTGGAAACTGGCTAGTAACATGAAGGGCTACATCAAGCAACATCAAGAACCATGGCATGGCTTTCATCAAAGGCGCCATTAGTAATGTTTAAGCACATGTACTAATTACCAGTCTTTTTTTGGTTTCCAGCTTGCAAGATGTTTGTGGAATGCTACCTTAAGATGATCAAATATGAAATGCCAAAGAACCATAACACAATGGAAGTAACCACAAATGTGAGAGTTTTAAGAATCGTTCTTGTCCTTTTCTTCAACATGTTTTTTTTAGTAGTGGATCAATTTTGAAAAGATGCAAAATTGAGTTGATTCTTACAAGGACAAGTTTTGTAGTCAAATGTCTACAGGCATCGAAAGTGGTGGTTTTGCTAGTCTACTTGAAAGAGGTAAAGAAAGAGATCATTGGCTCCATTTATGAAGGCAAACCACAACAACTACTTGAAGGAAGAGAGAAGACATTCAGCTTGCAGTTTTTTGCAAATGAAGACAACTTGTAACCAGGTTGGGATTGCTAGGTACTTTCCCGCTTAGGGGTTAGTCTACTAAATTTTTTTACTCAGTATGTTTGATCCAATCATGCATTGAATTGTATTTGAAAATTTAGAGCATATATTTCATCTCTCAATACTAGGTGGTAAACTTCATATAGTTCATGAAGTGGTTTGAGAAAGCTTTTATGTTATATAGAGTATGGTTTGTTGGCTACATGTTGGTAGGGCCTTTTCCCACTATTTCGAAGCTTGTGGTAGCATATGAGCAATTGAGAAGGGCAGGGATTCTTTTCTTTGGGCTCTAGGAGAACCATCCAATGTTAGCCTTTGCAAAGAGGAGAGAGCAGTAGGAAGGATCAAGACAGATCTTTTAACTTCTCCTCCTCCATTCTTTCACAAAGCCAAGAGGACTGCCTTAGAGTTCTCCTTCCCTTTGGTGGACCCAAATGTTAACAGTTTTACCAGCAAAGGTATGGACCTAGTCTTCCTTATAGCCATCAGGCCCTTTGCACATAGGGTTGTAACAAAAGGCCAAGACAACCCAAAGTGATCTTCTGGCATTTACTTCTCTTCTTATTCACTGTTTAAGAACATACACTCATGCTCAATATAGCCCATGGAACCTTATTCAAAAGATCACAATCACACCCAAAAGAGCTTGAATGACAACCCCATTCCCTGCAAGCTTGAAATATATTCTGACATCAGCAGTTTCTGAGTAGTTGCTCTGCCTCTAGACATCTCAAGGGAAGCAGCTTTCTCACTGACTATGGAGAATAATCATGACCTTCCTCAGGCTCATGCTGCAAGTCGGACTGTTGTGTATGCCCCTGACATCGCTGTTCAGCTAGCTTCTCAGGAAGCAGGACATGCTGTAAGGTAGCAAGGGATTTCCTTCTGTCTTCCTATATGTCCTTTCTAATTGATCAGTGTTTTGTATTTTTCTCCTGGTAAAAGGTAGAAGACCTGTCTACAGCATGCATCTCGGCCAAAGAAGAGTTTTAAACCTTAAGTCAGTATGCAGCTGCTTAGCCAATTCTATTTAAGCTTGTAGGAAAATTTTGATCTCTCTTAGTATGAGTGAAGGACCAAATCAAGGCTCACCACATCAAATACTTTCACGGTTGACAGCATCAAATTTGCTATGAGTTTGTCCTCTTTAACTCTCATCTACATGTCTTTTGTAGCAAGAGTTTATCCTCTTTAACTCTCACGGTTGACCAGCTGGAGGCATATGGTGTGATGTTGATGTGGTAGAGTTCTCTTATTTTGGTATTCTAGCCGCAACCCTTAAGCAAGAGGTATACACAGAGCTGGCTGAAGGTTTAAGGGGCAATGACCCATCCATCGGTCCAGGATCTCAGGTAAAAAGCCAGTGAATAACTTCAAAGTTTGAATACAAACTGCTTGTCTTGAAATTTAGTCATTCTATAATTTTACGTTTGTTTTGGAGGTGTGCATCTTACAACCAAGTTTCTAAATTTTATCTCAAGGATTAGCTGCATAGCCTTAGAGCATGGTCATAATCTGGATGTGTCTACTCTTTTGATGTCATGCTTGTGGTCTTAGTTCAATTTTCGGATCAACTGTAGGCCCTTTTATGTAATCAAGATTGATGTCTTATATTGATCTAACAAACTGTTTAGTATTTTTTATTTAATTGAGTTGTATAAACTAGCATATCAAATGAGGGCATTTTATGCATTATGATAGTGTACAGTTTAGTAGCAGATTGATATTTCTACATTGATATTCGAGGGGCATCACTCTCAAATCTATCATCATTTTGTTTGCCGATATACTCAATTGCAGCATGATGATGTCCATATTTGTGTATAGAAAATAGAAATGACCATCTCATGTGTTTCTATGTTTTTGGTGTCATTAGATGTTTTCCGCACATTTTTCCCCTCCTTTCCATAAACTTTGAGAAATGCTGAGAGTGTGTACATGCTTCATCATATATCAATTAAACAACTAATGGTGTTTTTTTACACTATAGAGGTGAAGATTGGCAGATTTTTAGTTGCAATATATGTAAATAATTGTTGCATCATTACTAGTTTGACAATTCTGATACATTTCTCTCTCTGGTGAATTTCACAGGTTGCAGGTCAGGAGACATTTGGTACACTTGGAGCCATAGTACAAAGTAGGACAGGGACTCGTCAGGTTGGGTTTCTAACAAATCGACATGTTGTGGTTGATTTGGACTACCCCAACCAGAAGATGTTCCATCCACTGCCTCCAAATGTTGGACCTGGTGTTTATTTGGGTGTAGTGGAAAGGGCAACGTCTTTTATTACAGATGAGCGGTGGTATGGCATTTTTACAAGTGTGAATCCAGGTTTCCCTCTTTGCTACTTGTTTTTGAGCTGTCTGCTGTTAAGGCATTCTGTATTGTCCATTTTATAAACTTCTCTGTGAGTTGAAAGAAGAATTCTGGTTTCCGTTTCTTGATATGACAATATTGATACTTGATGATGTTTGCTCATGTCGCAGAGACATTTGTGCGAGCTGATGGTGATTTCATTCCATTCGGGGACAATTTTGATGTCTCCAAAGTCACAACTACTATCAAAGGGGTAGGTGAGATGGGAGATGTTATAACTATTGACTTGCAAGCAAACATCAACAGCATCGTGGAGAGGAGGGTAATAAAAGTTGGCAGAAGCTCAGGGCTAACAGAAGGAAGCATCATGGCATATGCCTTTGAGTACAATGACGAGAAGGGCAATTGCTTTTTCACTGATTTCCTGATTGTGGGCGAGAACCGGCAGGCATTTGACATGCAGGGAGACAGTGGCAGCCTGGTACTGATGCAGGGAGACAGTGACAGTGATAGTGACAGTGACAGTGAGGCAGTGAGACAGTGACAGTGACAGTGGCATTTGACATGCAGGGAGACATGAATATGTACTTGGAATGGGCAGAGATTAATGATGCATTTGCTTACCTTTCCAATTCAACATCTTAACTTTGCAAGAATGTAGTGTAGCTCCTGAAGCAGTTTTACTCTGTGCCTTAGCAGTATTTTGTTAACTAACTTGTGGGGTATAATTGTTGGTGCAGATGGTATAACTAACTTGTTAACTAACGAAGATGCAGATGATTCTGACAAACCACCACCAGATTGCTATCGCAACCGGTCTCTTGGCCTTCGAGCACAAGTCCAGGCCTGCCAGCAATGGCTACACCTTCCTCGACGACAACGACACCCACAGTCACAACATCGTCAATGGATCATCAGACTGTGACGAGGAGGATAGATTGGATGAGGAATCAGATGCAGCAGCTATTAGAAAATGCGCTGAAATTCAGCAAGCCATATCCATAGGAGCCACATCGTTTTTGCTGACAGGGTACAAGTATTTGGATTATTTCATGGGCATATTTGCTGCTGTTATTTTCTTGTTCCTGGGATCTGTGAAGGGGATCAGTACTAAGCCCCAGCCTTGCAGATACGATCCAAAGCAGGAATGTGCCCCAGCTCTCTTTACAGCAATTTTCACTACAGTTGCATTTATATTGGGAGCTTTGACGTCCATGGTGTCGGGATTTTTGGGCATGATGATCGCAACATATGCGAATGCTCGCACAACTTTGAAAGCCAGAAAAGGGATAGGCAAAGTATTCAAAATCGCCTTCCAATCAGGTTTGGGGCAAAGTTTCTTACTTGCTGCTAATGGCCTCATAGTTTTATACATCACTATAAAACTGTTCCAGCTTTATTACAAGGATGATTGGGAGGGCCTTTTTGAGGCCATCACTAGCTATGGGCTTGGATGCTCATCCGTGGCTCTATTTGAAAGGGTTGGAGATGGAATCTATACCAAAACTGTGGATGTTGGAACAGATCTTGTTGGAAAAGTAGAAAGGAATATCCCAGAGGACGATCCGCAAAATCCAGCGATCATTGCTGATAATGTGGGTGATAATGTGGGAGATATTGTTGGAATGGGTTCAGATTTTTTTGGCTCCTTTGCTGAAGCTTCTTGCGCAGCTCTTCTTGTGGCTTCCATGTCATCATTTGGCACCAATCATGACTTCACTGCTATGTGCTTCCCTCTACTCATTAGCTCTATGGGCATTGTGGTGTGCCTCATCACAACCTTGTTCGCAACTGATGTGTTCGAGATCTCAAATCTAAGGGATATTGAATCTACATTGAAGAGACAGTTGTTGATATCCACCATCTTAATGACATTCGGTGCAGCTTTTGTTTGTTGGCTGGCACTACCATCCACGTTTTACATATATGATCCTAACGGTGGTGCAAAGATGGTTCAAAACTGGAAACTATTTTTTTGCGTTGGAGTAGGGCTTTGGGCAGGGTTGGTAATTGGCTATGTTACAAAGTATTTCACTAGCAATACATACAGACCAGTCCACGATGTTGCTAATTCTTGTAGGACAGGAGCTGCTACCAATGTCATCTTTGGTTGGCACTTGGCTACAAGTCTGTAATTGTTCCAATATTTGCTATTGCTGTTGCCATCTATGTCAGCCATACCCTAGCAGCCATGTACGGGATCACAGTTGCAGCTCTTGGAATGCTTTGTACCATTGCCACCTGTCTAGCCATAGATGCATATGGTCCCATAAGTGATAATGCTGGTATCACAACCGGTCTCTGGATGACCATGATACTTCTTACACATCTCTCCACAAGAAGCGCAGCCGCAATATAGACTATGAGGCCGCGAAGGCTTTCAAGATGGACAGATTTCTCAACCATAGGACTTCTTCAAAGTCCAGGTTGCGGCATCAACAGCCCCCAGTTGACAGCACTTTGGGGGAGCGCTTTCTCAGATTGGTCTCCGTGATCCGCACTTTGGGGGAGCACTTTCTCAGATTAGAAGAGATGAAACTGCAGATGCAGAGAGACTCTAAGCGATTTCATGATGATCTGGAGGCCAGGCGTACAAAGATGTTCCTAGAGTCCTAGAAGCAGATTGCTGAGATGTTTGCTTAGGCTTTGAGCACCAGTAAGAAAATTGATGAGCTCTTGCTGATGATTGTCGGTATTTTGTTCATCTTTTGATTATTCTAAATGTTTCTTTCTTCCAGTTGATTTTTGGCTCTTCATGCTACGTTTCATATCATTTCATCTATATTACAGCTAATGCGTTGAATTATTCCACGCTTTGTTTATAAGAAATGTTTCGAGCTGATGGGATGATATTTCATTTCATTCTTATTCCAGCTCTGTTGAAATGTTCCAGCTGATGTTTCATTATTATTCCAGCTGTTGAGTTGTTCTAGTTGAAGTTTCATTGTTTCCAGTTGTTGTTTGTCTATTTTCAGTTGATTCGTCTGTTCAAGCTTATGTTTATTCTACTTGATGTTTTATCTATTCTAGCTAAGGAGCTGATGTTGCAGCTAATGTGTGCTCTCACTTGATGCACTTCTGGGGTTCCAATTTTGGTGTCTCGTGTCTCTCTTCTCTTCTCTCTTCCTCCGTTCCTCGTCTCCCTCGCGCACTGTTTAACAGGAAGTCTGTAAGATGCTTCAAACCAGAAGGAGAAGTTGGTGAGCCCATAAAAGTATGAACAATGAATTCCTTGTTTTCACCTGCTCAATTTACTATCAGATGGTGTAAAGAACAGTGCAAAAAAGGTATGCTTCTTTAAAATTGTTTTCATTTTTCTTTTGGTTGCTAGAAGTAGATGTTGGTGTCTTAATTTGTTTAATCTATTTTGATCATTAGATGTATGTTATTGATCCTTACTTAGAAATGATGACATTCTCTATATAATTTTCTAGTTAAAAATTTATTGTGCAATTTCTTGTTTGATATTAGCATGTCTAAGAGGAAGGGCAAAGTAGATAAAGTGATAAGGAAAAAAGAGAATTTCCAGGAATTCCCTAGTTGAAAGTACATATAAGTAGGGAATGTAAAAAATAGGAAAAATGAGAGATTTCCTAGTGAGTATCTAGGGAATCACCTCTAGAAAAATTTTCCTGTATATGAAATATTTCCTATATAGGAATTATTCCCTACATAGAAAATTTTGTATTTTCCTATGTAGGAAATATTTTCTAGGAAAGGTCTTATGTGATTCCCTACTTATTCTCACTAGGAAATGTCCCATTTTCCCTAGTTTTTACTTTCCCCACTTATATGTATTTTCAACTAGGGAATTCCATGGGGAATTCTCTTTTTTTCCTATATGGGGATCGATTGAAAGTTCCTTGTGCCAGTCCAGCTCCGCCACCTACGGTCTTCACTGTGGAGAAGAGGAAGGACTACACAGAATACACAAAGACATTGCTCTCAGACAGACATTGCTCAGAAAGAGACGGTGGTCGAAATAATGTTATTGATTATGATGACAGAGAGAGGTATACATTGGGCGCCGCATGCATGTGAAGAGGCATGCAACCGTTCAGTGTAGGACAGTTTACACTGGACACACGTACACATGACCAGTAATTCCAACACTCCCCCTTAATGGGAAAAGTGTGAACAATAATTTGATAAATAAGATGCACCCCATTTCCTTGTAATAGGATCATGGTGCTTCTCTCCCTAAAACTATATGCTATGAATTTTTTACAAGGATGATAATACATTTAACCCAAATCTAATGTTGCTTTAATCATCAGCAACATCAATGACTTGGTCTTCATATTCTTCTTCTGCATCACATGATTCAAGTTGAGGAATAGCAGCTACAAGTGAATTCCTTTCTCATTCCATTGATCACCTTTACTCCCCCTCAATGGGATGAGAAGGGTAAAGATGATAATTCCTTTCTCACTCCATTGATCACCTTTACTCCCCCTCAATGGGATGAGAAGGGTAAAGATGATAAAATAAACACCTTGATCTTGAGCAACAGAATCAAAGTCATCGGTAAAGCCATTTCCAGAATGATGTGCAACTTTGGCTTGTTGTCTCTGTGCATTACCTACATCTTGGAAATAACAATCAACATCAAGATTTTCATCACCCAAGGTGACACCCATCGAGGCACCATGTGCTGCAACATAATGCTTTCCAACATAACACATCACAGAAGTATCCAGGGTAGAATGTATGCACTTTTGATTTGTATGATCAGAAACAAGGCGATGGCATCCAATTCTAGTATATTCCATGGCAAGAATAGGCCTTGTCACAACTCATAGTCCATGTGCATCGAGATCATGGTCTAGAAACCGTTGGAGAAGGAAGATGTGTGAAAAGTTTTTTTCACCTGTGATGCATGGAAAATATGATCACCATGAGGGTCGAACCCGAATATGCACTGATTAGGGTATAACAGTCTCTCTG